>NC_059107.1:114847002-115155336 GCF_020740685.1 Jaculus jaculus
AAAAATTCAGCCTGATGTGGTGGCGCACGTCTTTAATCCCAGCCCTCGGGAGGCAGAGGTAGGAGGATCACCTGAGTTCAAGGCCACCCTGAGACTCCATAGTGAATTCCAGGTCAGCCTGAGCTACAGTGAGACCCTACCTTGAAAAAAAAAAAAAAAAAAAATCAAGCCACTGCTTTGAACTGTTGAGAACAGATGGTTTTTTTCTACTCATCTTTTTCCTGAAGCCGTAGTAATTCCATTCGGTCCCAAATTACCTTTCAACGGATATGTATGGATAAACAACCTTTGAAGACAAAGATGGCGTCGCCCCCTAGGGGAAAGAGCAAGCAAGCTCCCTGTCCAGAGCAGTAAAAGTCATGTCTCCAGTTTAAACAAAGGGCACGCGTGCAGACTGCCCATTATTAAGGATGAAGGTTCCTAAATTTAAAGTTCCTTTCCTACATAGGAAGTAATCTTCTCTCCCTCCTCACACATAGGGCTATTTGCTGGCTACTGCTGTGAACAATAAACTGTCCTTCATCATTGATCCAGGAGTCACGTCTCTTACAAGAGCATTCATGAAACTGAGGCAGGCTCTGCAAACAGGGTCCCGTTCTGGCCTTGTCATGCACACACATCTTGAATGTCAGCTCATTGGCAGCTGAGACTACACTACTTTCTTTGTCATTTTCTTATTTTCTTTAGCATTTGATCACATGCGCTACTAAATAAATGATTCCACATAAGCATTTTTTAATAAGTGTGGGTAGATATATAAATTCAAAATGGGAGAAGGCAGTTCCAGACAGCTCCCTGAGAACAGAGGCTGGCTGAAGGAGCTACTCATGAGCGGAACTCATTCTTCTGCGTCCAGTCTACTCTCCACTCTGCTATGGCAACTTGAAAATATCGTTTAGTAACAAACCCTCTGTAAAAATACTTTTGGGTTGCTCGTGGAAATACGCCGAACATCATTACCGCTTTGTGAAGTTGTGGCGTGGGAGAAGGAGATAACATTATGCAGCCTCAGACATCCCAGTCCTATAAGTAAGAAAGAGTGTGGGATTTTTTTTCTGCCAACAATGTCTGCTTCTTCAAGGTGCCTTCCCTCCTTCCGCAGATAACAGACTTGAGGAAGCGATACACTGAAGGGGAGATCATTTACACCTCGCCTTAAAAACTTACCTGCTAGGGGGCAATCAGTTCTTAATATGTAGAACACAGGAAATAAGTTTTTCTGATCTTTCCCCCCACTCCCCCCACTCCAACCAAATTTAGCCTAGTTCTTTGGTCTGCAGTCATGACAATGTGTAATTTAGTACGCCACTGTCAGAGGAAGATTTAAGATTCCTTTAGAGAATTTGGGAGTTTTGAGGCTAATTTGGAAACCCTTTTAAGATGAAAAGGGCCAGTATGCTGTGTTCAAGAGCAGAAGCCAAGTTGGTCAGAGGCATGAGCGAACGGGGTAACTGATGGTAGCCAAGAAAGCGAGGCGCAGCCCGGGCTTGAGCGGGGCTCCCTGGTGTGCAGCAGCAGGAATGCCCATGTGGGAACTATCTGCTCAAATCTCAAACAGGGCTGGATTCATATTGTTATTGGATCAAGGAGTTCCTTAGCATTAATGATGTAGAAAGATCAGAACTTGTCAACATTTCTCAAGCCTTCCACTCTTGCCATTATTTTTAAAGTCTCAGATGGAAAACCTTAAACCCTCGCACCCCACTTCAAACTCACAACAAAGATGACACTAAATACACAGATGGCTGGGGAGCCTGTGAATACCTCAGTGAGATGAAAACAAAATGTTTTCACCAATAGGACCCCATCCAAGACAACGGTTATACTAACCAGTAAGGCTCATGTTTAAAACCTTTACAGAGTCTAACCTCAAAGGAGCAAATACCTCATGAATTAGTGCTAAGTTAAAGCAGAGAAAATTTGACATGGATTTAGTGTTCTTGACAGAAAGGGATTAATGGTGCTTGGCCTGAAGGAAGTTCAAGCCCATGCAGGTGGCGGGCAGCACTCCACCCGGCAGAGCCAGCACACCTCAGCTGAGCCTGCTCACCCGCTCCTGGCCTCTCGTCAACACACGCTGCCAGTTGGAAGAAACTGAGCTGAATGGTGGTGGTTTTCTAATGAGGCTAAGTAGGAAAAGAAGAATGAATGAAATAAAAAAAAATTTTTCCTGTGGCCAAAGCAAGTCTAAATAATGAACTCAGACCTCCAGAGGCACTTAGCAGCTGCTGCTCCCCCGCCCTGCACACAGACCCGCATCGTGTGGCCGTGCATGAAGCACTGTGGAAAGGGATGCCAGCAGTGCCCTTGAAACGCTCTTTCGTTCTGGGCAGTGGAGCAATCTGAGGGTGTGAAGTCACATCTGAAATTTATAAGCTATGACTGACATAAATGAAACACAGCATTTATTTGTTTCTTTGAGTGTCCTGTAGGCATACTGGCTGGCACCCATTAAATGCTTCTTAAAAATATTGTTTGGCACACATTCATGGTCTGTTCATGACAGTTGATGTACATCACTGACAGCATCATCTTTGAAGGCTCCTGCAAAAAGGTAAGTATGTGAATTCATTGCACCAAATTATTTCACATTAATTAATATGCAGGAGTCTTTCCCTGGGTCCAAAACCACATTTCATGTTCCAAAAAATCTTCCTTTGAAGCTTCCAGTGCCCCCAGGTGAGTCCACACCTCTCTCAAATTTTGCCAAGGTCTGTGTATTAGGTTTCCTGAAGTTAAAGTTTGAAATATCTGTTACCAGGATGCTTCACCAATTAATTTGTTTAGTTAAACACTTTAATGACCTTGGGTCCACTCCCATTAGGTGTCATTAAACCCAAATGCTATCTCTTCAGGGTGTGAGTAGAGAACAAGAACTGAATGGACCAGGCTAATGGGTGATGAATTCAATACATTGTTTGACTGGTACCAAAATTTTACTATAAAACGTTTATAATTACAATTCTCTGAGAAAAGACATCAGTGAAGGTAGATGTAGTTCTTTATTTCCAATCCTTATTCCCAGCCCCATTTTAACCTCAAGCAGTAGCTAAAGAAAGGGCAGGAATTGGGAGAATAAATGCCTAATGCAAATAGAAAGGATCTAAAACCAGGCAATTGGCTGAGAAACTGGTTGTGGAATGCCTACAGTGGCTGACTTCCCCACGTCCTCATGTACACATATGCACACAAGTTAAAGGAGGAAATTATGGTGTAAAGAAACTGAACTAGCCACCTGCCATGACTGAATGTCTTCACGACTCCCAAAATTTGTGTTGATATTTAACCGCCACTTTGATAGTATTAGGTGTCTCAATCTCTCAACACTGCTGGGGAAATAAATGTTGTGCATAAGTATTTCTTACCTCACATTAACACCAGGACTGATGTAAAATTGCTGTGTCAGTTATTTTAAGTTTCTTCTCCTAAAATAGAGGAAAAGGAAGAAGCTGAAAATACAACGTCTGAACTGAAAAGTTCAATGAAACCTTTCAATGGAAGCCTCAACCAGAAGAGTCAGGGAACTCTGACAAATCACTTGAAAGTATCCAAAGAAAGGAAAGGGTGGAAAAGTATAAAAAAAGCATGTGAGGTTTATAGAATGCCACATAAGGAAACAACATACCAGAAGTCAAGAAAGAAGAAAAAGGAAAGAAATAAGAGAAGGGGAAAACAGGGAAAAGGAAGAGATGTGTGAAAGGAGGGAGGAAGAATTAAAGTGAAAGAAGTAGAAAGCTTAAACGAATAATAGCAGAACTTTTCCTCTGTGTGTGTAACTGATCCAAGCAGCTTAAAGAACTGGAAATAAATTGGGCATGGAGGGATGGAGAAGTCTTCATCATGATATTTCAAATTGTCAAAGGTCAAATAAAAAGTACAAAGTTTAAAAGCAGCAAGAAAAAAAATAACATCATATAAATGGAATCCACCAGACTATGGGTAGATTTCTCAACAGAAATCTTATGCCAAGAGAGAATGAGTGGTTATATTCAAAGTGCTGATAGAAAAAATAATAACTTACTGACCATAAATACTAAAACCAACAAAACTGTCCTTCAAAAATTAAGGCAAAATAAACACTTGTCCACAGACAAAAAACTGAAGAGTTCATCACTACTAGATCTTCCACAAAAGCTATGCTAAAGGGTTAGTTCCTCAAGGCGAAAAGAAAGAACACCAAGAACACATGAATGAACATGAAGTCATGTGGGCACATGAAAGTTTCTGGTAAATGTAAGTATATAGCCAAATTTAGATTAATACTGTGATTGTACTGTGTTAATCACCATTAACTATAATATAAAAGTTAACATACAAAATATTAATATTAATAAGTTTATAAAAATAATAAATAATATTAATAGTTAAAATAACTACAGGTACAATAAGTTGTTAATATACAATATAAGGTATAAATTGTGATATAGGTAATTGAAAATGTGGGAGATAAAAAACAATAAATTTAGCTGAGATCAACTTAAAATAGACTACTATAAGTTTGATTTGAACCACATGATAATCAGAAAGGAAAACAGTGAAAGTTTATAATGATAATGATAAATTTATATGTTGTGAATTCCTTAGAAACCCAGGAAGCAGTGTTCCTTTCAGTACTAACTTGATTCCCCTAATACTGAATAACCTCTCTTCATATATTTCTACATCCTTATATAAGATATTGATGGACATCACATGAATACATAGAGATGCTATGTTGGTATTGCCAATTTTTCTTCAGAAGGCTCTAACTGCCTTACCAACACCTCTCTTCACTTTGTTATTTGAAAATTATACTCAGCCAATGGGAACATAGCCTTTTCTATATATTCTCTCTCACTTCTCTCTTTCTTTCTATCACTCTTTCCCTCCCACTTCTCCCTAGGTTTAAATACTCTTTCAAAAGCTATTATATATCTTGATTTTTTAAAAAAATATTAAAAATTTCCAAGTAAAATCTAGTATAAAACTTATTGCCAAAAACAAGGCAAGCCCATTAAATTGCAATTTCATTTTTGGCTTTAAGATACCAAAAACTTTAGCCAAAATCACCTTTATCAGTCTAAAGTAATTTAGCTTTAAATTGTTGCTCAAAAAGTAAGTAAAGAGGACAATACTGGTGGCATTGGTGTGTGATTTTTGTAATCCCCATCAGGTTACAAATGTCTTGTTTTCATATGATTAATGAACATTATTTGTGCCATTATTAATGTTTGTACTTTTTTGTCTTGCTTATTTAAAAGACCAGAGACAAACGGCAAGAGTTACAATTCACTTACTGAGAAATCACACAACTGAAGTTTTGTTACTATCATGAAAAGTGAATACACTATTTCCAGAGGCATAAAACAGTAGAAAGATTGTTCTCCACTAGTACTTGATATGAAGAGATTTTAGGTTTAGGCATAACTATCGAAAACAGCACCAGTATGATGGATTTGTTTTAAAGCCTACTATGTGTGAGGCACCATGCTGAGCACAGTATGTTCATATCTCATCAACTACTACAACTGCCTCTCATATTTATTAAGTGACAAATATTAATTAATGTGCTCCAGTTCATATTAATAAAGCGGGGCTTACAGAGATTAAATAACTCACATTTTCACAATGAATATGTGACAAAGCTGAATCTTCAGCCAGGATCTGCATGATTCCAAAGCCTATGCCTGAACTATTGTGCTAAATGGGAATAGCATAAGTAGCATCCTATGTATATAAGAATGACTTTCCCGAGCCGGGTGTGGTGGCTCACACCTTTAATCCCAGCACTTGGGAGGCAGAGGTAGGAGGACCGCTGTGAGTTTGAGGTCACCCTGAGACTACATAGTTAATTCCAGGTCAACCTGGACCAGAGTAAGACCCTACCTCGAAAAACCAAAACAAAAAAAATAAAATAAAAGAGAGAGAGAATGACTTTCCTACTGATATGCAGAGTAGGAATCTTACTCTGAATCCAGATAAAAACATTTTATCATTTTAAGAAATATTTATTTTATTCTCTTTGAAAGGTACTTATACTAGGGAAGGGATATAAATACAATATTACTAACTGATTTGATAGGACTTTTCAGTCTAGTGAGGAAAAGGCCATTCTAACACAAGGTAGAAATAAAGAAATGGAGAAAGAGGGCTGGAGGGATGGCTTAGCAGTTAAGGCATTTGCCTGCAAAGCCAAAGAATCTAGGTTTGATTCTCCAGGACCCACGTTAGCCAGATGCACAAGGGGGTACACGTATCTGGAGTTCATTTGCAGTGGCTAGAGACACTGGTATGTTCATTCTCTCTCTCTCTCTCAGTCCTCCCCTCTCTCTGTCAAATAAATAAATAAATAAATAAATAAATAAATAAATAAATAAGAATATTTTTAAAAAAGAAATGGAGAAAGAAGTATCAGTGCTCAGTGTAGGGGGGGGCTCCAATAGTAAACATCAAAGCTGAGTCTCAAGTGCTCAGTGGGATTCCTTGCTGGGAAGACTCACTTACAGAAAGCAGGGTTTGACTGAAGGCATGAGAGAGAGAAAGAAAGGCATGGGCAGTCTACAGGGAGCCAGGGTCATATGGAACTGGGTGTGGGGAGACTGCAGGGAAAATTAAACTACCAAGATGTTTTGGGGCTAGGTTTTAGAACTACTATATCTTCATAAGGAAACTGAAACTCTCCTTATGGAAAAAAATGAAGCATTTGCAGGAGAAACGAAATAAATTCCAGTTTTTACAATAGCCATCATTGAGAGGGATGAAAGTCTGAAATAATAGTGATGGGGAAGAGTAGAGGATAACAAGAGGGCAGCTTGAAATATGTAGGATAAGGAGGAAAAGGAGGAGGAGGGGGAGAAGGAAGGCAGAAGGGAGGAGGAAGATAAAGGAGACAGGAAAAGGGGAAAGCTCTTTAGGTGGTTATAAACTACAATGAGAAAGACAAAAGGACAAATAATAGGACAGATTTTGTTTGAAATTTAACACTGGGTGTCAGTGGAAAATGAGGATAAAGGTGCCCAACAGCTGTTGGAAATTCAGGTCTGAGAAATGGAAAATAGGTCAATGTTACAAGCAAGAGGAAGGAGGTTATAAGATGGAAGATGAGTTTTCACTTCCAGGAAGACAGAGGGTAGAATTATAAGCAACTCCAACTCTTAAAACGGAGACAACCAAGAAAGAGGAGTCACATAAGCATACTAACAGCAATAGGCAGTATTTGAATAGAAGTCTTACAGGGGCGGATGTTCACATCTATTCTTGGAAGATTAAAATAGGACTAAGATGAGACCTGTAACTAACATGTTCTTGCAACCTATATTCAGATCATGATTACTTTCATCTACAAGTACCACCTCTTTCTTCTTTGTGGCCCACAGGTATTCTCATGTTTCACTATGTAGTAAACACATATTTGTGTGATGATGATGATGTTATTGACTGGCTGCAGAGGAAGCCCAAATCTACTATTGAATGAGATCTTGGGAATTCAGGATGAGACTCATCTCCACTCTGTGATTAGGCCTATATTCTCATAGCAACTCACAATCAGGTCTCTTTAAAGGCAATTTTCAGTTCCCTGCTTAATTTTGTCATATATTAGAACCATAAGTAAATTATTTGTTCTTTTTATTTGAAAAATAATTCCTTCTATAAGAGCTTAGCTTTATCCTGAATTCAATCATTCATTCACCAATAATCACATCAAATACATGATGTACAGAAAGCTCGGGTACACTCGAACTAGAAGCTTTCACCCACATGGAGCTTCCATTCTAGATACAAAAACATAGTTTTAAAAATGAATGAATAAAAGTGGATGTTAAATCTCAGACTCTGTGTTGTAAGTGCTCTAAAGACAACATGGAAGTGCATGGGTGATCTGTAAGGAAAGGCATCTCTGAGGAGAAGACATTTGACCTGAGGTTGTAATGAAGAGGAACAAGCCAGTCTGGGGTTTGGGAGAGGAGTATTCCTGGCAGAAAGAGGTGCAAATGCAGCAAACCCCTGAGGCTGAGCACGGGATCTTGGCAATCTCCGAGAACAGCGAGTTCTTCCCTAACTTCAAAGATAAGTTGGGACATCCTGGAGAAGCCAAGCATAGTTAGTCACCACGAGGCCCACTTCCTCCCATCTATGAACTTCACATGCTCTCCCTGTGTTAAGATATCTGATTCTTCGGATATTTTTTCCAATAGAAATTCTGAAAACCTAGAGTTTTCACTTCCAGGAAGACAGAGGGTAGAATCCCTCTCAATGATGGCTATTGTAAAAACTGGAATTTATTTCGTTTCTCCTGTACTTAATTCATCTGACTGACTGAGGCAGGACGAGACTGAGAATTCTCCTCTTGGAGCACTATCAGCACCAGATGAACGTGTTTCAATATTAAAGGTTGGTGCAAATTATTGCCATTTCCTCTGAAATAGCATGCCTAAGAAAAGAAGCCATCAATCAAGGCAATATTTATTCATTGCCTTGAGACCCTCAACCACTTCTGCCTAACCCTGAGGTCAAATGTCTCTGGCACTGAACATTTGGTCATGGGCATTTAGCTAAACACCTTGAGTATTCATGACTGTCTGGAGAACAGGTAACCATTGGCCAGTGGAGGCTTCCCCAGTGGTTTCAATTAAGGAAATACTGAGAGAAGGGAATGAATAGTGTAGCACATGTAACTGAGCTACAATTTTCTAGAGATATGAACCCAGAAGAAGTACTATTTCTAGACAAAGATGATATGTAATATTACATTCCTAGAGTACAGGTAACTTGCTATACACAGCTGAAGGCTCTAGAGACGATTATTAACCATTAACTTAAACATGGGGTCTGGGGGGATAGCTTAGTGTGTAAAGCACTTGCCTCATAAGCATTAAGACCCAAGTTCAATCCCTGGAACCCATGTGAAAAATGCCAGATGGGGTGGCATGTGCTTGTAATCCCAGTGCTGGGGAGTCAGAAATAGGTGGATCCCTGGAGTTCACTGGCCAGACAGCCCTGTCTGATTGGCAAACTCCAGGACATTTAATGGAAGCCTTTATCTCAGAAAAGGTTGGCAATGGTACTGAGTAATGGCACTCAAGGGCACCCTCTGACCTATACACATACACATACACATACACACACACACACACACACATACAAACCTGTATGCACCCACAATTATACTCACATGCATAAAGAAAAAGAGAGGAAATAACCTAGAAGCAAATCTTAAGAATGGTCATTAGGAATTAAAATTCATATTTCAGCCAGGCGTGGTGGTGTACACCTTTAATCCCAGCACTTGGGAGGCAGAGATAAGAGGACTGCAGTGAGCTCAGAGATGACATAGTGAATTCCAGGTCAGCCTGGGCTAGAGTCAGACTCTAACCTCGAAAAAAAAAAAAAAAAAGAAAAAAGAAAAAAATCATACTTCATCATTTTCCCACTAACATAAATTTACTTTTCCAAAATTAAAAATCAAATAGCATTTCTTGCTATGTGTGTATATTTGATAAACAATAGAATAATCTAAGTAGCAAACAAACAGGGTGACCCATTTTGCTCCTATTGGATAAAACTAAATCCTTATAATTCTAAATAATGGGAAATAATGGGAAAATATCTACCATAGCTTAAGAAGAAGGGTCTTTTCCTAAGATTTATCCTCCAGGCTCAGTCTCCAGGAATCTTGTACGCATTCTTTATCCCATATTACATTTTCCATTACAATAAACCTTAAAATATCCAATATTTGGGATAGTCCAAGCTCTTCGGGGGCTTTGAATTACATTTCATGAGAGGAAGCAAAGTCATCTGCAGCAGAAAGCCAGTACACATCCTGCCTGTTCTACAAGCTGCCTCTCTGGGAAAATAAAAAAGAGCAAGGAGTGTTGACAAGATATTTATTTTTCAGGCATGTAAAACCTGAACTTTGGATTCTCTGCAAAATCTTGCATAAGTAACTTCATAGTTATTCTTCTCAAATTCACATAAAAGAACAAATATGCTTTGGCCCCTAAAATTAAACATCACAGCATAGAAGATAAACAACTGGAAGATAAACCATTTGAAAACACAATCATCACTTGGTATTTGCAAGCAATTGGTTCCAGGACCCTCCACAGTACCAGAATCAATGGATGCTCAAGCCCCTTTCATACAGTGTCATAATATTTACACACAGCCTACACAGTCTTCTGTATAAATCATCTCTGGATTATTTATTTATAATATCTAATCTAATATAAATGCTATGTAAATGCTTGTTTTGCTGCATTGTTTATGAAATAAGAAAAGTCTATACATGTTCAGTAGACATGTAAATTTTGTTTTCTTAGAACATTTTGATCCAAAGTTAATTAAATCCACACACATAGAACCAAACCATAGACTATGGAAGGCCTACACTATTTCTTTATGAAGATCTTGGTCTGTGATCTCCCCTGTCTTACTGAACTAAAACTGAGACAAAAATGTAGGGCTGGAGGGGCTGGAGAGGTTGCTTAGTGGTTAAGTGCTTTCCTGTGAAGCCTAAGGACCCTGGTTCAAGGCTCAATTCCCCAGGACCCATGTAAGTCAGATGCACAGGTGGTGCACACATCTAGAGTTCATTTGCAATGGCTGGAGGCCCTGGCACACCCATTCTCCCTCTCTCTGCCTTGTTCTCTCTCTGTCTGTCACTCTCAAATAAATAAAAAATTAAAAACTTTAAAAAAAATAAATGTAGGAGCTAAGAGATGGCTTAGCAGTTAAGGCACTTGCCTACGAAGCCTAAGGACCCAGGTTTGACTCCCCAGTACCCATGTAAGCCAAGGTGTAAGCATAAGGTGGCACATACATCTGGAGTTCGTTTGCAGTGGCTAGAGGCCCTGGCATGCCCATTCGTTCACTCTACCTCAAATAAATAAATAAATAAAATATTTTTTAAATGTATGGAGGTTATAATAAATTCTACATTTTAAACAGAGAAAAATTCTACTAATATCTTAAATAAATAGGTATTTTCTTTGCAGTCTGAAGATCAAATCCAAGACCTTTGCATAATGGGCAAGCACTCTTCCAACTGAGCTACATACATCCACAGCCCTAAATAGGTCAAGCCAGAAGTCAGCAATTATCTCCACAAAGATCAGTAGTTAAATAAGCAACATTTCAAATAACACACTCAATTCTTTAATCCTTTAAAAAACAAAGCTCTTCTAGACACAAGTACTTCATAATTAATGGTATGTTGCTGAATTAAATATTTCTCATACAATATTAAATTTTCTTCCTGATTCAGGAGGACTACCAACGTTTCCACACTCCTCACTACTGAGCAGATGGAGACAGTTGCTCACCTACGGCATTAGTCTATATCATACATACCTATATGAACTCAACTACAACTTCCATCTGACTCCATCAGAGGCATCTAAAGCCTACATCATAATTATAGCAAATATGTAGGCTATATGAGATAACAAAACTAATTTAGGTTGACAATAGTTTAATGTAAACTTGGAGAGTAAACAGATAGATTATCCATACTAAGTAAAACAAATTTCCACAGTAACATTCTTTCCATTCAGTATTCGTAAACTGTATTTTAAACTAAGGAAAAGTTAGTCCCAGATTTTTGAGCACAGGGATTTCTAGCCTTAATATTATGGAGCAAGTAATGGAAGCACGGAAATTTCCATAGAAATATTAGATTTTCCTGTATTGTATTGATTTATTGAAATGCCTAACAATAGACTCTAAAATGTATTGTAACCACAGGCTAGTCCCTAAAGGGAATTAGTTAGAGATCAAGGTTATCCATTGTAAGTGAATTTGACAATAATAAACTGTTTAGTAGTTTTATGGTTAATGTAGAAAATAATTTCCAGAGAATTCTTGGACCCCCAGCTAACAAGCATCGCCAATTTTTTGAGAAGTCTAAATAATGTGCAACTCCCTCCCTCAGTACCTGCTGCCAGTGAATCTATTATTTTCAGCCGAAAGTCTTTGTAGTGTCTGCTTTTCATTTAAGCTCAGGAGAAAACATTTTGTTTCTGGAATGGTTTCTTGGAAAAAGGAGTCAGTCCCTTGACCATTCAATGCATTACCAAAATCGAAGGGCTTTTCCTCCCCTCTTTCCTGTAGCACCGTATATTGTTGACTGAAAATACCACACACATGTGGCCTTGTCGTTTGGCAATAAAAAATATCTGATTTCAACCATGATGAAAGATATATGTTAAAAAGAAAGCAATATAATTTAATTTCATCACTTAAAGAAGGGCCAGATAAACAAGAATGCATCAAATGTGCGTAGTACATAAATTGGAGGAATACTCAATGTCACAGGATGCACTGTATCCAAGTGCTTTTCCAAATGACAAAGTAACAAACTTATATAGAACTAAAGGGAAGCCAAGGATTGATGGGAAAGACACTCATCACTTTTTATCACTAATATGTTGCTCATGCTAAGAAAACGGATGTGGAAGAATTCAGGAAAAAAAGTGAAAAGACTTCCACATTTGAGTTCTGTTTTATGAAGACAATCTAAAATATTATTCATCAAGGGTTTTCTGGTACTTCTGGAGTTCTTTATGTCCTTTTTTCAAAGACTTACTGAAATTCTTTCCATGCAGCTAACTGAACAGTTAAAGATATAAAGTTTATTGAATTTCAAATTTCTCAGTTCTCAAGTAGAGGAGGCATCTATGTCAGTTTTATATACTCTACGTAACATAATGTCAATACAAAAACCTGACAGTTGTGGGTAATTTTATATATTATAGTCTTCAAAACACTTTAATTCTAGTACTAGTAGTACAAGTCCTTAAAGGTTTATAAATCTTGCATATATAATTCTTTCTTTTTTTTTCAATGTTCTGGTCTTTTTTTCATTGTACATAGTACTAGTTTACATAAGGACATTTTCATACAAGTATATAATGTACATTATTTTTTGATCATCACAAAATACTTTGAAGTAAAAAATACTATTGTTATTTTATAAATGAGGAAATTACTAGATATACTTTTTATTCATCTAATGTACCATGAATTCTACTTCTTCATTATATCTCTTTAATAAGGCCAGTTCATACTTACTGATTGCCTACTATGTGATAGATAGGCACTATAACAGTGAGATGGACGCATTGGTGAACAACAAAATATCAAGCCTAGCCCTCAAAAGTGTTCATTTAAAAAGTCATCATTTCCTGAAACTACATAGTGAATTCCAGGTCAGTCTGGGCTACAGTGAAACCCTATTTTAAAAAAATAAAATCATCATTTGATAACTTGTACCAAAACCTGAAGTGTTAATTAAGTTTCTTTATTGGAGAGAAAAGATGTTGACTATACAGAAAAGTATAACACCAGAAAAATCATTAATATTACAGGGGTTTCTTTATAAGTATCATTTTCAACATACTTTAAACCTTCATTAAGAATATGGTCTTATTGCCAGGTGTGGTGGCACATGCCTTTAGTCTCAGCACTTGGGAAGCAGTTAGTGTTAATGTTCTTCAAACTATTCCATGAAAGAGGAAGGGAAGAAATGCTACCAAACTCATTTTATAGGGTCAGAACTTCCCTGTTTCCAAAACCAAACAAAACACACCAGAAATAAAGAAAACTATAGGTAAATTTCCCCTGATTTAGCATAGATACAACAATTCTTGGAAACAAAATTCAATAATGCATTTAAAAGATCATACACAGCCAAGCAGGGTGGTGCCTTTAATCCTAGCACTTGGGAGGCAGAGATAGTAGGATTGCTATGAGTTCAAGGCCACCCTGAGACTACACAGTGAATTCCAGGTCAGCCTGGGCTAGAGCAGGACTCTACCTCAAAAAAACAACAAAAAAATTATACACCATGACCAATATTCGCGTTTGTGGCAGAAATCACCTGACCAAGAGAAGCTTTTGGGAAAAAGGGGGGTTATTTGGGCTTACACACTTGAGGGAGGCTCCATTATGGCAGGGTAAAACAATGGTATGAGCATAGGGTGGACATCATCCCCTGGCCAACATAAGGTGGACAACAGGAAAGTGTGCCAAACACTAGCAAGGGGACATCAGCTACAATACCCATAAGCCTGTCCCAACAATACACTGCCTCCAGGAGGCATTAATTCCCAAAGCTCCATTAGCTGGGAACCTAACATTCAGAAACCTAAGTTTATGAGGGACACAAGAATTAAACCACCACATTCTGCCCCTGGCCCCCATAAACTCATAACTATCCATGATGTAAAATGCAATGCATTCAGTGCATCTTTAAAAGTTTCCCTAGTTTTTAGCCAGGCGTGGTGATGCACGCCTTTAATCCCAGTATTCAGGAGGCAGAAGCAGGAGGATCACTGTGAGTTCAGGGCCACCCTGATACTACAGAGTGAATTCTAGGTCAGCCTGAGCTGGAGAGAGACCCTACCTTGATTTAAAATTTTAAAAAAGTTCCCATAGTTTTTATCAATCCTAATGATGTTCAAACATTTTCACAGTTTCAAGATCTTTTAACGGAGCCAAAATACCAAAAAAAAATAATAATAATAAAAATAATAACAATAATAATGGCACAGAATAAACACTCACTGCAAAAGATGGCATTGAGCATAACACAGAAATATTCAACCAATACAAGACTTAAACAGGCAAACATCAAACTGCAGCTCCAAGACCAACAACTTTAGCCAGTGACAAATCTCCAAGTCTGATCATTATAACCAGTAAGAAGTCTCTGGAGTTCCAATTCTGCCCCTCTAGCGAGGCTACTCACAGTCCTAGAAAACATCATTCAAGGCAGGAAGCTTTCCTTAGCAACCGTCTCATGGTCCCAACATCTCACTGCAATCCACAGTCCATCCTCATGGTTCCATGAGGTCTCCATGCAGGCACCCAGCAAACCTGCTTCACACTGCCCATGGCCATTTCTAAAACACAAGACTGTGTTGCAAATTCAGTGACCTTCTCTTTCCTGCATTTCATATACTCCATAATACCAGGTAGGGTGCCAATTTGTTAATCCAGGGGGCTAATAAAGCAAACTCTGAAGAACAGGACAATGAGAACTCGGGCCCCTTCAAAAGTGTCTACATTCTTCCTGTTGCCCCAGTGCAGGTCAGCTGGCCCAATCTCGTATATTGCAGCTGAATGGGCAGAAATTTCAGCCCAAAGATTTTATTTCTGTGCTATATCCCTCTATTCACACCAGTCCATTTCTACACAAAGAAACCCTGCACAAATTCTCAGGACACGGGCATAACAGCAAGCCTGTCACACACACTGCTTCTAGCCCAGTCCAGGCAAAGCTCTTTCTCATCCTCAGAAGCCAAACCTCACAGTCCGTAGTTCTTACTGCATTCATGTCTTTCAACTCTGACCAAAATAGTCCATCAAGCTGTACTCACAGCACTGCAAAGCATATCGTAAGCCAAAGTTCAAATCCTTCCACATTCCTCTTGAAAATCATTTCCAAAAGGTCAAAAGCACACAGTCAGGTCTAGCAGCAAATAACCCCACTCTCAGTACAAATATTACTGTTGCAATCAGGTTCTCATTGCTGGTAGAAATCACCTGACCAAGAGAAGCATGTGGGAAAAACGTTTTAATTTGGTTTACAGGCTCCATGATGGCAGGGGAAAATGATGGCATGAGCAGAGGATGAACATCACCTTCTGGCCAACATCAGGCGGCCAAGAGCAACAGGAAAGTATGCCAAACACTGGCAAAGGTATACTGGCTACAATACTCACAAGCCTGCCCCCAACAATATACTGCCTCTAGGAGGCAAAATCTCCATCAGCTGAGAACCTAGCATTCAGCACACCTAAGTTAATGGGGGACACCTGAATCAAAACACCACAATAGGGATTGTTTAAAGTAACACAAATTGATAAATTTAATATAGCAAATAATAAACTCAAGGACAAAAATCACATGATCGCCAGGCGTGGTGGCACACGCCTTTAATCCCAGCACTCGGGAGGCAGAGGTAGGAGGATCGCCGTGAGTTCAAGGCCACCCTGAGACTACAGAGTTAATTCCAGGTCAGCCTGGACCAGCGTGAGACCCTACCTCAAAAAAAAAAAAAAAAAAATCACATGATCATCTAAATAGAGAAGTAAAAGCCTTTGACAAAGTTCAACACCCTTTCATAACAAAGAAGAAACCAGAAATAGAAGGAATATGCCACAATATAATAAAAACAAATATTGCAAAATTATAGCCATTATGCTGAATGGGAAAAAAAACTGAAATTATTTCCTCATAAATAAGAAATTATACAAGAGTTTCATATTATCTCTACTTATTCAATGTAATGCTTAAAGTCTTGGACAGAGAAATAAGGCAAGATAAAGAAATAAAAGAGATACAAATAGAAAAATATGAAGCAAATTTAGCCTTATTCTCAGGTGATATGATCCTATGCTTAAAACACAAGAAAGACTCCAGCAGGAAAGTTGTGCAGATGATTAAAAAACTTAAGCAAACTAACAGAAATAAAAAATATACAAAACACAATGATATTCTATACACCAATAACAAACATTCTGGGAAAGAAATCAAGAGGAAGGTACTGTGACTGGTGACTGGAAGGAAGGATTTCTGTATGATTTATTCCTAGGGCTGTCATTATCATGGTTGAAAATGACACAGACAAAAACCAGATTGAGGAACTCCAAAACAGAATACAAGAACTGTAGGAAGAAGGAGAAAAACTTAAGAAGGAACTAACACCAATAACAAAGATTCAAACAGCAGGGAAAATTCTTTAGGATCTGGAAAAGCATGCATTTGAGTTCAGTGCTCATGGCCAGAGACATGTAGCACTAAAAATAGCCTATCTTGGTTGGGGTTACCAGGGCTTTGCAAGCCAGGAAAACACAAACAATGCCATTGAAGAGAAATTGTTTGAGGCTTGAACCAAGACGCACTAGAGAACAGACAGACATCCAACTATCACTGGTGTGGCTGAACTGACATAGGAGTCAGTGCCTTTGGATAGGTAATTTCTCTGGACCTACATTCCCAGTTTCCAAAGGGCAAAGACTCAGGGGTTATTAGAATACAAGATGAAGCCAGTCATGCTGCTGAAGAGATCCGTTACTCCCACATTATCAATCGGGTGCTTTCTCCAGACATCCATGTATTGGCCTGGGCCCCCGTAGAACCTAGCTTCAGTGCTAGGCTCAGCTGCCTTGAGCAGACTTACCACGATTTTTTCCCTCATGCTGATTTGGATGTTGTAACCATGAATTATGCCACACAGAAATATGTTGGCACTCATGATTTCCAGAACTTATGTAAAATGGATGTGGCTAATGGAGTGACTAACTTTCAGAGAACTGTTCTTTCTGCTCAGATACAGCTAGTGAGACAAAGCCTGGGTGAGGAGAGAGGACAAGAACCTTTCCAGTTATGTCACTTTCAAGTAACTGGTCAGGCATTCCTGTATCATCAAGTCCACTGTATGATGGCTATCCTCCTTCTGATTGGCCAAGGAATGGAAAAG
Source organism: Jaculus jaculus (assembly GCF_020740685.1). NCBI lineage: Eukaryota > Metazoa > Chordata > Mammalia > Rodentia > Dipodidae > Jaculus > Jaculus jaculus. The sequence continues at coordinate 114,864,467 of NC_059107.1, forward strand.
CCAGAGATTATTGATGAATTGCTGAATATAGAGAAAAATCTTCAGAAACCTCAATATAGTTTTTCTGTAGAATTTCCTCTAGTGTTCTATGATTGTAAATTTGAAAATATCAAGTGGATCTATGACCAGGAAGTTCAAGAGTTCAATGTTACCCACCTACAACAACTGTGGGCTAATCATGTTGTTAGAACTCACATGTTGTATCGCATGCTAAAAGGACTAGACTCTGTTTTGATACCCTGTGGGGCAGGTTCAAAGGTAGATGGAGCCATAGAATGAAGAAACATTAAGCCTCCCATTATAAAGCAGAGCAGTTCTTTTGTAGATGGACTGAAAATGCGTACATATAAGCCCCTCATGGATTGCCCTAAATGTCAAAGCTTGGAATCCCAGATCCAGCATTTTGTATGTAGAGGACACATCGAGCACCCACACAAGGGAGAAACAGAAGCTGAAAGGAATCATAATGACACACTAGATGCAAATACAATTTTGGAAAAATCAACAAAGAGGGTTTGTGTGGATGCACAAATTAAAAGTATTATCTAATCCCAGAAAGCTATGATCTAATATCAGGATCAAGGAACCAACTACAAGTTTTCTCACATGCAAAATGACACACGAATGTAGAAGGGAGACTGTTTTGAAATAATACTGGGACTAGCAAGGGGAGGAGGAAGAAGAGGGAGTAATAGAGGTGAACATGATCCAAGTACATGAAAAATGTTATAATGGAGACCATTACATTGTACAATGAACATACACTAATAATAAAAGAATATGGCTATACAAAGTAAGGTATCTCAGCATAGAGAAGATTCACTGAGAACTATCAAAGCCATGTGTGACACTTTTAAGGAATTTGCAGTGCATACTGGTTATACCTCTGCTAGACATAAGAAACTTCTCAACGGTTTCTCAAACTTCTCTCACAAAGGAACCCTTGACCCAGCTCAGCACTGTTAATGCTGAGAAATGGGAGTAGAGAAGACAGAGTCTCAAATTAGAGTGGAAAGGTTTGAATCCCATTTCTTCTACATTAGTTAAAGCAACAAAATATATTTGTAATATCCTAGTCTCCAAATTTCAATGGCTTACTGAAATATAAGTTTATCTCTCACTTGCGTTAAGTCAATCAATCAATAGACTAGGAAAATTAGGAAAGACATGAAGACTGTACTTCATCCACATAGTTATTTGTGAATCTAATTGAAGGTTGGATGTCTTCAGCATGTGAATCTGAGGATTTCCCTGTGTTTTGGTATCCAGCTGGCAAAAGAGTAAAAAATAGAGCAGAGAAAATCAAATGGTTTTTATTGGTCCAGTTACATTCTTTTGTCCAGAACTTTGCCTCCTGCCAAATCTTAACTGCAAGGGAAATTGTAAAATGTTGGGCAACTGTGCCCAGAATGAATAAGAAGCTGATTTTCTCATAAATTAGACATCAAATGTCACAACACATCTCTAGTTGAGTAACCTAAAGAAATTAACTCCACAGTTGCCTCTATTAAATGCAGACACCATGTTTTATTGCATGTAAAACACCACCACTTTTTAAGCTGCCCTATCTATCATCTTAGGTATCACTAAGAGAGAACATTATGCTGCCCAGTAGAGATAACATATCAACAAAGGCAAGATACATCCTAACCTAGCAATGGTAAACATATGCACTAGTTGGAGATGTGACTTTCATCTTATGAAGTATGGTATTGTCTGACGCCTTGGATTATAAGAAGACTAAGTAAAATAAGAAGACTATGCAAAAGAATGGTTCATATTCCTTTCAGCCTAAAACAGCAAAATGCCAACTAAAACTATATACAGGGCTATAGAGGTGGCTTAGTAGTTAAGGTACATGCCTGCAAAGCCAAAGGACCCAGGTTTGATTCCCCAGGACCTATGTAAGCCAGATGCACAAGGTACAAGGTGGTGCATGTGTCTGGAGTTCATTTGCAGTGGTTAAGCTCCAAGTGCACTATCTCTCTCTCTTAAAAAATAGCTAAATAAAAATAAAAGATTTTTTTTAAAAAACTATATACAAAGGTTACACACATACACACACACAATTATTCTTGGTATTGAAATATAAGGCAAATGTTAAGGCACTCTTGTAACTGGCAAGAAATATTAAAGACAGGTCAAAACCCTGAGTGCTATCCATCCTTTCCAATATTACCTGTGACCACCCCTGCCCTATTGAACCACCAAGGCTCAGAGAAGGAAGAGAAACCATATGGCTAGAGGCAACAACATTTCTCCTTAACATTTGCTAATTCACACTCATTTGGTTCCTATTTGTTTAGGCTTATGTTTGCTCTTACCTGGCAAAACCAATATAATTTTACAAATATGCATTTACATCCTGAAGGGAACTACCTGGATATCTTCTCTCCATAAGATAAATTCGCAAAAGTAGTTGCTGCCAGCACTACATTAATAGTGAACCTACCACCAAAGGAGTATTTCTTTAAAGCATAGTAGTGTTCTATTACAAGCATTCTATCTCAATTTTTCTGATGATTAAAGGGGATTTTAATTATACAATCAATGAGAAAATAGATAGAAACCATCTGGACATTCCACTCTTTTCTGCCAAAGAATTTTCTTTTGTTTTACATATCAATGACTTAAGCTAACAAAGGAATTTCAGTGCCAGTCATTTGTCCTTGGCAGAGCTGGATCTTTTTATGTTATGAAAGATCTTTGAAATCTACTGATTGAGAGTCAAATTATCCCACATGGTCAGAGAATTAACCTCAACATTTTCCTACACATAAAACTAAGAACAAAGAGTATTTTTAATTACTTGATCTTTTAAAGCACACAAATTTTAAGTCCTTCTGCACTGTAATGTTTTTACTAATCAGGGTGGTCAAAATTCAAAAACACTTTCTTTTTTGAGGCACTGATGGAAAATGTTTAACCAGTAAGACACAGAAAAGAAACTAAGAGAGCTTTCTAGAAGTTATATTACTATATACTGGGAAGCTAGTCTGTGTGAATTAAGCCTATAAGAAACTGCAGCAGACAATTCTTGGAAATGGCCTCCCTAGTATCAAGCTCTAAGAGTGAACAGTGGGGTGAAGTACTCCAGAAAGCAAATCCTAAATTAGGCCCCAACCCAAGTACCAGAAACCAATCTCATTTCTATCATTTGTCCTGAGGGGAAGAAAAGATGGCACACTGGTCATAGACTATGCCAACAACTTTGCAAAACTGCTGTACTGAGTACCAGAGCTTTTTTTTTTTTTTTTCAAAGTGGGTTCTGTTTCTTAAGTCCACTCTTAAGAAAATGTGAAATACAGAAAATAGCTCTTTCCAGAAAGAACCAATAAGAATTTCTCAACAATCCATAGTGGTTTCTATGCAATTAGCAGGATTTGTTGATTTGACAGAAGAGTTTAGAAAAACCATAGTTTCTGAGATTTGGAAACAGTGGCCAAAGGACACTACTAGAGAATTACATCATCATTATGAGGTAAGGGGTAAGTCATTAGTATGAAAGTTTGATTCAAAGCAATACATTTAATATTTTTTATGAACCTTTATGCTGATTTCCATATTGGCTGGTCTAATAAACATTCACATGGCAGACAGTAGTTTCCTTCCAACACCATCCTTATAAGGACTTCTTGCTGTTTGTTTCTTGATGCTAGCCACTTTGACTGGGATGAGATGCAATGTCAATGTAGATTTTATTTATTGCAGTTATTGTTGAACTTGAGGGGTGTTTGTTTGTTTGTTTGTTTGTGTGTTTGTTTTGAGACAGGTCTCATGTAGACCAAGTTGGCCTGGAACTTGCTATTAGCCAAAGATGATCCTGAACTGTTTCATATCCTTCTGCCTCCACCTTTCAACATGCTCAGTTCCTCAATGTTGCTTCGATTTTCAATTCCCTGATGGTTAAGGACTGTGAGCATTTTTATGTATTTATTGGGTGTTTATTATTCTTCATTTGAAATGTATCTTTGTATTTCTTTTTATTTTAATTTTGTTTGTTTGTTTGTTTGTTTATTTGAGAGTGACAGACAGAGAGAGAAAGAGGCAGATACAGAGAGAGAGAGAATGGGTGCGCCAGGGTCTCCAGCCGCTGAAAACAAACTCTAGACGCGTGTGCCCCCTTGTGCATCTGGTTAACGTGGGTCCTGGGGAATCAAGCCTCGAACCGGGGTCCCTGGGCTTCATAGGCAAGCGCTTAACCGCTAAGCCATTTCTCCAGCCCTCTTTGTATTTCTATCACCCATTATTCAACAGATAAAGAAAGAAAATGTGGTACATATATGCAATGGAGTTTTTCTTGGCCATAAATAAGAATGGAATTATATCATTTGCAAGAAAATGGGTGGAACTGGAGGTTATCATGCTAAGCAAAATAAACTAGTCCCACTAAAAATAAATATTCCATGTTTTCTCTCATATGCATAAACTTAGAAGGAGTGAGGGATATATGAAAAAGATGTGGAAGGGAAAAGAAAGAAGGGAGAAGAGATAAGAAAGAGCAATATAGGAGATAAATATAACCAAAGTGCATTGTATGCATGTATGTAAATAACATGAAACCCCACAGTACATACAATTAAATACATATATTAGAGATAACTTGTGGTGCCTAAACACAGAAGTCTTTTAAAGATATCAAAATAAAGAATCTTTTTGTTTCTGGTTTTTGAGGAAGGGTCTCATTCTAGCTTAGGCTGACCTAGAATTCACTATGTAGTCTCAGGGTGGCCTCAAACTCTCAGTGATCCTCCTGCCTCTGCCTCCCAAGTGCTGGGATTAAAGGTGTGCAAAGTTAATGAATAATTGGAAATTAGACTAAAAATTTTTGAAATGTCAACTACTCTATAGGATGCAGAGAAAATAAATGACCAAGACACATTAAACATTTCTTTCTTTAGGAACTTTTAAAAGAACAACAACAACAAAAAAAAAAAAAAAAAAAAAAATATATATATATATATATATATATATATATATATATATATAATGTTTCTAGCCACAAAACAGTATGTGTGTGTGTGTATATATATATATATATGTGTGTATATATATATATATATATATATATATATATATATATATATGGTGAAAACTCAAGAAAAAAAGTCCAAGAAGAGAAAATTATCTTCTATCTGCTACTAAGATGAGATTACCCTATAAACCTTAGAGAAAACACCTCCCATTTGCTATACTTGTAAGGTTTATTGTTATTGTGCTATTGCTTTGAAAAATCATTAAGTTACTATTAAAAATAATGAAAGGTATGGTAGACTTTAGTATGTGCTTAAGAAATTGGACCCCATTCAGGGACATATTTTTATTATTAGATTGTAAATGATTTTGATGAAGAGATTCAAAATTAAATTAGAAACTCCATATGCACACAATGGAATTATTTTGTCTTCACCTTAGTATCTACAGATCCTTGATGAGTGCCAGATTTTAAGTTGTATAACTCCCTACAAATTGAATCACATATTAAATACAATAAAAACATGACCAAAAAGCTATGTGATGTGGCCTCTTTTTAACATAAGTACTGAAGGAACTATAAACTGCAACATTAGAAACAAAATAGATAAGGTAAAGATATAGATTGATGTTAGAGCTATCAAATATGAGGCTATTGGTTCAATCCCAAGAAAAGAGAATAGTGGAGAGTAATGGAGTAGAAAGGAGAGAAAGGAAGGGCAGGGAAAGGGAACGAAAGGGCAGGGGAGGGGAGGGGAGGGGAGGGGAGGGGAAGGGAGGGGAAGGGAGGGGAAGGGAGGGGAAGGGAGGGGAAGGGAGGGGAAGGGAGGGGAAGGGAGGGGAAGGGAGGGGAAGGGAGGGGAAGGGAGGGGAAGGGAGGGGAAGGGAGGGGAAGGGAGGGGAAGGGAGGGGAAGGGAGGGGAAGGGAGGGGAAGGGAGGGGAAGGGAGGGGAAGGGAGGGGAAGGGAAGGGAAGGGAAGGGAAGGGAAGGGAAGGGAAGGGAAGGGAAGGGAAGGGAAGGGAAGGGAAGGGAAGGGAAGGGAAGGGAAGGGAAGGGAAGGGAAGGGAAGGGAAGGGAAGGGAAGGAAAGGAAAGGAAAGGAAAGGAAAGGAAAGGAAAGGAAAGGAAAGGAAAGGAAAGGAAAGGAAAGGAAAGGAAAGGAAAGGAAAGAAAAGGAAAGAAAAGGAAAGGAAAGGAAAGAAACTAAATTGAAAGTATTTGATGAGATAGTGATAAATGGAGCAGGTGTGGAAAGCCCACAGGCTTTGGATATAATTGCTTTGCACAAAATACCTAACAAGTCAAAACCATATCCAAAAATGAGCCTGCTCTCCAATATCAAGCTCCCACCAATAGTGGGCTACAAAGAGGGCCTACACCTATTAAATTCTCTCTAAAATAATGTGTACCCATGTATTTTGCAGGGATCTCACTCTCTGTTGGAGAATTTGCTTCTCTTTTTCAGATGGATGCAGAACCTGAGGACAGAATCATCCCATCACACCCCAACAGGGCACCAACTGAAGCCATAGAGTTAGTGGGGTAATGAGCAAGAGCTGCTTTTTTGGTGAACCTGATATCAGCACAAGAGTGAAGGAGACAGACACAGAGAACATTCAACTCCTACCAAATCAGATATCCAGAGGCACAGAGACTCCCAAGACCTAGTCACTGAAATAGACTTAAAATGAACCCAACATGGCTCAGGGAATTTTGCAGGAGAGGGTGCGGAAAGATTGTTAGAGCCATAAGTTGGGTCATTATGCACAGAGACATTGCCTCTCCCCCATAAGTGATGGCCACCCCACAATGTAACACCCACAATCCTCATGGGGGGATGACAGGGAGAAGGCTAATGATGGAACCATCCTGGCTGTATACACACTATATACACAACTAATAAAATAAAAAAAAATACTTTGCGAAGGCACTTTCCAGTTAAACAAGTTACTTCATCAGTCTGTTTCCTCTTACTTTTTAGAACTATTTTGAAGGCTAAATGAGACTGTATATGTGGCCAGCTCAAAATAAATGAAATTCTGTCTCACAAAACCAAAACAAAAATTAATAAAGGTGGGAAGAAATATGCTCAATGTACAATACAGACACACACACACACACACACACACACACACACATATTTATATCAAAATGTCATTATGTAACCCTTGTGTAACATAATATCATGTACAAGGAAAGCACACAATGAATTGTTTTAATAATAATAAAAAAAAAAAAGCAAATACTCCTCAGGAGGCAAGTGTGGTGACTCATGCCTATAATCCCAGCACACAGAGGCAGTGACAAAAAATAGATAAATAAATAAACCTGCTATGAGTTCTAGGCCACTTTCTGCATGCAGATTTCCATTTCATCATCTTCCAGGAATAGAGGAAGAAAGGGAATTAATTGTTTAAAACACACACACAAAGAAATTACAAGACTAAAAAATTTATAATTATACAAAATCATTTGCATAATTTTGTCTTTTCAGCCATATATAAATTATCTTCAGTTGCCAGATGAAGAAATTGAGTGATTGGGGCTAGAGTTACTGCTACAGAGGCAACAACTGCAAAGCTGACACTACCACCCAAAGTGATTCATCAGTGAATCCTGAGCTTTTTCCCTACATAATCTATATCTTGAGCTTCGGGGAATCACATGTCAGATGCAGCAATGAGAAAAGCAGCTGGAACAGTGGTTCTGGCTAACCTCATCACCTATTTTAACTTTATTTAGTAGAGATCAACCTCCTACTTCCTTGTGCCTTGACTTTTGGGGTTTTTTTTCTCCCCTCAAATCTGTTCCTTATTCCTATAATCCATAGTATCTTGAACAGCCTCTGTGTATGTTCCCTTCTTTTATCTGTGTATCTTATTATTATTATTATTATTATCCTATTATGATTATTAAAAATAAAATGAGGGGTATGGTGGAATATGCCTATGACCAAAACTACTCGGGTAAATGGAAAAAGAGGATTTGCAAGTTTGAAACCAGCTTGCACAATTTAGCAAGACCCTAAAATTAAAAGGCTGAGGATATAGCTCAGTGACAGAGTGCTTGCCCAGCATAAGTAAATCCCCAAGTTCAATACCCAGTGGCATAGATAGATGATAGATAGATAGATAGATAGATAGATAGATAGATAGATAGATAGATAGATGCCAGATTGATAGATGATATTTAGAATTCACAAGCTGAATTTTAATCCCGGCCCTGCCATTTACCTACTTTGTGATCTCAGAAAAGCTATTGAATCCTCTGGTTAAGCATCTGTGAACTTAAATAGCAGCCCTGTCATAGTTGTGTGAAGCTCACCTGGGTTCACCTACTTACAAGGTACATGACACAATGAGCATTTCATGAACACTCTACCGAACCTTGTCATTCTTTTATAGAGCACTCCTTGGTAGTCCCACTCCACTGTCATTACATTATACTCTAATAAATAAGTGAATGATTGCCCTGCTTTCAACCTGTGTCAAATCCCCTTTAAATATCACCATTAGGGTTCCCAAGACACTGTGCATGCCAATAACAGTCCCTACCTTCTGCAGACTGTATGGCTCCTAACTGGGCTGAGCACAGAACAGAGCTGTTTCGAGCAGCTCCAGCTTCCTTGGCCAGGAAGATGGAGCCTCTCCACTGTCTCCCTCACTGTAGTGCTGAGGACGAAGCAGTCAACCACTTCCAGGAAGCTGAGGCTTCAGAGGGCCAGAGGTTGTTCTCACTTAGAAACAGACTAAATCTAAAGGCAGGGAAGATGGTTCAGTGGATGAAGCACTTGCTGTACAAGAATGAGGACCTGAATTTGGATCCCCAGCACCCATATAAAAAGCTTACAGTAGAGCAAGCATCTGTAATCCCAGCCCTCATACAACAAGATGGAAGACAGAGACAGGGAGAGACAGAACTCTGGATGCTCAGGAGTCAGGATTATTCTCAGTGGTGTGCAAGGGGCTTAGACTCAAACAGGGCAGAAGGTGAGGACAAATACCCAAAAGTTGTCCTCTGACTCCCACATACATGCTATCATATGTGTGTGCCTGCACTCATACACATGAATACACACACATAGAAATTTAAAAAAATACAGGCTACTTCCTCTGCATTCAATGTTAGGATCTCATGCTGAGATTTTAACTCATAAACTCTAATTTTTGACAATCTGTCTACTGCATAGAAAATGTCACATTTTGGATTTTGAATCATAATACTTACCGTTTATTGAATACTGAGTGCTAGATGCACTGTTTGACATTCATAATGTGTTTAATCCTCATGAAAAACCCTCTTAAGTATTATGCTAATTTCTATTTTACTGTTTTGGAAATGGAAAACAGCCACAGAAAATGGCCTTGCCCTGATCTTAGGACAGATGAAAAAGTGGGGACCATGCTAATTTTCTATTCAAGTTCACTTGACAGAGCACTGATGGACATACGAACTGGAAGGAACTACCAATAAAAATGAGTTTATAAGAAAGGAGGGGGTGCTGGGCGTGGTGCCTTTAATCATTTGGGAGGCAGAAGTAGGAGGACTGCCATGAGTTTGAGGCCACCCTGAGACAACCTAGTGAATTCCAGGTCATATGGGCTAGAGTAAGACTCTACCTCAAAAAACCAAAAAAAAAAAAAAAAAGAAAAAGAAAAAGAAAGAAGGGGGTGAGGAGATTGCTCAGTGGTTAAAGATGCTTGCTGGCAAAGCCTGAGGGGGGTGGGTTCAATTCTCCAGTACCCATGTAAACCAGATGCATAAAGAGGCACATGTGTTGGGAGTTCATTTGCCCTGGTGTGTCCATCCCCCCCTTCTCTCTCATAAAAAGAAATGAAGGGGAACAGAATCTTCTCATGTTTATATACCTCAGCCAACATTTATACTTCACAACTCTATGTAGAACTACTTTTAAGGAAAAGAACTGAAATTGTCCAAATCACAGTTCCCTTTTTACATGGAAGAATAACAAATATAACTATGCACTTAGAAAATTGGAATATTTGGTTTTCTTTAAAAAAATTAAATTTGTAAAACAAAGAGGGGGCAACTCTTAAGATGAAGCAATGTCAGGAATCTAACTCAGAGTGACACAGCAAGAGCTCACAGTGCCAGAGTGAAGCTAAAGTCCCCAACCAGATAGACAGCCGCCTACTCCACTAAGCTTCCTCATTTCTAAATAAATCTACTCTGCCTAGATGTTTTCTTTTTCCTCTTCAGACTATTGACTTGATTTTTCCTGGATCAAATGAAATTATTTGCCTAAGTTGGTCATCCTTGTTCCATAAAATGAACATGTTTCACTGAATTTGATATCATAAATTGAACTATGAACAAGTGAAGCTAATCTAGTTACAAAAAAAAAAATGAGGTCATCTATCTTTAGAAGATTTAATGAAATTAAAGTTGTTCCCTTTCTTGTTTTTCTCTCTTCCAATACAAAGTATTTTCATGGAGGCCATTTTTTCTATCCAACTAAAAAGTCAGTTGAGGGACATCTTGCCCATAAAGAGCTTAGTCTGTGACATAAGGAGCAAAATGCCCCAATTTCTAGGAGCTGGGAAAACCCAAGTACCCTCTACTCATTGGAAGCCATAATTACAAGCTAGTCACCTCCTCTGTGGTGGGTAGGTAGACTTCCACAGATATAAGTCAGGACAGCTGGTGAAGCCAGGAAGAGGTTGATGGCTATATTGTCCTAAGCAGACTAGAAATTCACTTAAAGTCCCACATTTTCCTTGGCAACCTTTTTAACTTCACAACCTAAAAATAGACAAAAGTTTTCCCTAGGTGGTTCGAAGTTACAGGGGCAATACTAGATCCTTAAAGTAGGGCCTCACTGACATAATGTGGACACTATGATATCTGCGCCTGGATTCTGCATCACAGGATAAGAATGTGCAGCTTTCTCACTTGAAAGCACTTCCAAAGGGATAGTGGCCTATGTCAGTCACCCTCACTGGGCAAAAAGACTTAGAGGTCCTTCCATTTTGTCTACAGTCTTATTCTTATCTGTGGTTATTCCTCCCTAACACTTCTTTCTTGGTCTAACAACCCCCCCCCAAAAAAAAGAAGACACTATGAACTGATCATTAGAAAGAAATACATTTTGTTATTTGTTCTTTCATGTTTAAATTGCTGCCTTGATTAAGTCACCCTCTTTCAAAAATTCCCTATATATGAACTCCATGAATTTAAAGCTTAGTGTCTTGGTATTAATGGTTATCTGTTTGGGTATACTACACTGTAAGCGCCGGATTGAAGATAATTGGAGTACATGGCCTTGGGCTTATTGTGGCAATTTTATAATTATATGAACTGGCCAGAAAAAATGTATTTCCTATCCAATTAAAATCGTTATTTTTCTCATTATATGCATGGTAACATGAATTTTGTAAATATGGGGGCCTGCTCTTCTTGTGTTTCCTCTTTAATGTCCTCATCTTAGATTTAATGTTCAAAAAGAACTTAGACAATAACATTTTTTTTTACAAGGAGTAATAACTGTTTAGGCTTTAAGAATGTAATGGCTAGGGCTGGAGAGAGGGCTTAGTGGTTAAGCGCTTGCCTGTGAAGCCTAAGGACCCTGGTTCGAGGCTCGGTTCCCCAGGTCCCACGTTAGCCAGATGCACAAGGGGGCGCATGCGTCTGGAGTTCGTTTGCAGAGGCTGGAAGCCCTGGCCCGCCCATTCTCTCTCTGTCTCTCTCTCTCTCCCTCTATCTGTTTTTCTCTCTGTGTCTGTCACTCTCAAATAAATAAATAAAAATAAAAAAAAAATTAAGAATGTAATGGCTAGTTTTCATCGTCATCAGACCTGGATTTACATCACCTAGGACATACAGGCAGACGTGCCTGTGAGGGGTTTCTAGACAGGATTAACTGCAGAGGGAAGTGCACACTCTCAATGTGGGTGGCACCATTGCATGAGATGAGAACCCAGACTGATTAAAGTGGGGAAAGGAAAATAACAGAAATGTGTCAGCATTCATTTCTCTCTTTCTGCTGTTCTGCCACCAAGAGTGTGCAAGCTATCTCTTGCTCCTGCCTCCACAGAGCTGCCTGCCATCATGCCTTCTCCATCATGGTCAGCTATATTCACCCAAACTGGAGGCCACAACAAAATCTTCCTCCCTTAAGTTGCTTCATTCAGATATTTTTATCATAGCCATAAGAAAAGTAACCAATAATCACTTCTCAGTGTTTTGGCTAAGTGTGAGAAAGATAACCAATACAGAGAGCCATACAATCTTTGTTACAACTCTTTGCTGTGCAATTATATGAAAAGAGCCCTAGACAGTATGTAAACAAGTGAACATTACTGTGGTCTAATAAAACTTTATTTATAAAAACAGATGATAGGCCAGATTTGGCTCATGAACCATAGTTTGCTAATTTTGGACCTAAATCAAAAGGTAAATAAAGACAGGCCAATATCTAGTCTTATAATCCTTGCACCTCACACATAGTAAGTGTTCAAATATGTTGATTGAATAAATAAAAATAAAAAGGATTGAGCGGCGCTTCTGAATTAGTCATAATAGCAAATGAATAATGTTCCATACTTATTGGCATGGTTCAGAATAGTTTCTCAGTCAAAGCTGAATAATGAGAACTCAAGTGTATTTACTCATGACTAACCATTAGGTTATCTTTTGGGGTTTTATTATTGTTTCAAAACCCCACTAAAAGATGCACTAAGCTTGGGCTATGGTCCTGCATATATTTGTTTTGTTTAAACCTGCTCCAAGTAAAGACAGACCTATTAAGAATCTGTTTCTTTTGCAAGAATTCCCACTCACGTTGTTTCAATCTTTCATTTTCATCAAGGCAGGTAGGCTGCCATCTGGTTTATTCTTGACAGCTCTAAGTGGTTTTAGCTATAATTTTGGCAGTTGAATTTTTTTTCTTGATGAAGGCAACCAATGTTTTGACAAAATTTGACCCTTCTTCCCTAGAGAAATTACTGTTATTAGAACTTGTTTTCAAACCAATATTGCCCAGAAAAGATTCATACATTTCCTTCCCTTTTAGGAATTTTCTATTTAAAAAAAATTAACTGTTACAGCTGATAGCTTACTAGCTAAAAGGGGAGTTTTTAACTTTCAACTCAAAATTAACAACAGGGAATTGCAAATAAGCTTTTGGAAATGAATAGCACAATACTTTGAAAGGGCTTTTCATTACATTTTCAATATTAAAAAGATATCCAAATGACAAGATAAAGTAAATCAGAATTGCAATCACCCAAAATAAATTTTCTTCTAATGAAATAGAGAAGTGTTGGGTTTTAAAGGTTCATTGCCAAAACTAGTCCTAATGAGATTATAAGTCACTATGAGAAATTGTAAAGTTTCTTAAACAAGCAACAGCAACAACAACAACAAAAAAAGTACATCATTTTCCAGGGGTAAAAAATATGCCTGAGTTAAATCCCTTTTTCTGATATATGCTTTATTATTACATGTTTTTTGTTTTCTTCAAAAAAATTAATCCAGAAGCTTTATAAAAATGAAAGCTATCACTGTGCTGAAGATAAAAGATTTTTAGCTGCCTTATCTTGCACCAGAGCATTGATAGGCCGGTCTATGGAACCAGTGGCCAGCTGTAACAATATATTTCTGGGCCAATGGCAGGGTGAGGTAAAAGATCAGTAGGGTTTCCTACAGGGCTATCAAGGTATGTCTGGTGGCATTTCAGATTTTGAAATCCTTGTACTAAAGACTTTTCCCAGAAAGACATCTGGACAAGGCTTTGATGACAATCACACAGGCCCCAAATTCCTTTTTCTCAGCAATGTGCAGATTCTCTTTCCAACCTTTTGATCTTCATCAAAAACGAGGTGCCAGCACAGGGAGTCCTATTTACTTCTGCCATAAGCCCAGCATCTGTCTTAAATCCATAAGCCCTCTTACATTCACTCATCTTTCCAGTTTTTGAAAACAGAGGCTATTGTTCACACATAGAAGTATACTTTTCATAAAGCCACAAAATAAAGTGACTGTTTCTGGTTCTGATGTAACGAAAAAACATGTGTCAGCTTAAACATTGTATGCCTGATGACATAGGTCAATATGTAAAAATATTTCTGGAAACTAAATGTGGAATCCATTGTAATGCCATGTGATTCCACCACACTTAGGACATGCAGATAGATAAGCACTACTGATTAAGATAACCCAAAACAACAGCAATGGCTTACTGAACACCTCTATGTGTCAGGAGTGAGGGAGATGAACGAAAACTTTTATGTGATTACAACAAGCACACTGACTTAGCACTGCCAGGCTCCTTCAAGCACTGGCAAAGTTGAGTGAGAGAGGCTGGGCTGAGTGAGTCCTGGACACAGCTTCATGTTTGGACAGTCTACTGAGCAAAGCAAGTTAAAGTCCTCTATTTCCTACAGAAAGAGAGTCAGGGATCTTTAAAATTGCACAGCTAGATAGAACTCTGGAGGTTATGCTCTGAAATCCTTTCACTTACCAGATCCTGAATAATGAGGGATAATGACATATAATCAAATAGCCAATAGCTGGTATGGATAGATGGCTTAGTGGCTAAGGTGTGTGCCTTCAAAGCCTAAGGACCTATGTTTGACTGTACAGATGGCACTTATGCCAGACGCACAAAAGGTGAGGCAAGCGCAAGGTCATACATGCCCACTAGGTGGTGGAAGCATCTGGAGTGTGTTTACAGTGTTTGAGGCCCTGGTGCTCCGATTCTCATTCTCTCTCTCTCTCCCTCTCTCCCTCTCTCTCTCTCTCTCTCTCTCTCACACACACACACACACACACACACACAAAATAAAATAAATAAAAAATAGCCCAATAACTGAAAAGCCAAGATAAAATAGAAATTTTCAAGTTCAATTTCAAGCATCCTTTTCATCATACCATGGCACTAGGGTGCTAGAGTGTGCTCTTCATAGGTATCTAATGACACAACCCCACCTATAACCAGGAGGGCTAGCTTGGGCTGTGTGGAACTCACTGACCTCTACCTGAATGTCAAAAAGAATACTATTTCTTCACTAATATTTTTATTTAAACCTTTGATTTCTTATAAATGTGTGTGCTTTTGGAGCTAGACTCCCTCATAGTTATAAATTCAAACAAATTCTCACATTGTTCCTTGGAGCTACTTTAGGGTCAAAACCACCCTGGGCGAGTACTTTACATGAGTAAGGCGACACCAATTTTAAGGGCTTATTCATTCTTTCAACATCCAACATGTTCCAAGACACACACTATTCCTCAGAAAACACAAACAAAAGAAAATCTTCCAGGTCACTAGAGAAGAAGCTGGATTCTTTTTTTTTTTTTTTTTTGGTTTTTCGAGGTAGGGTCTCACTCTGGTCCAGGCTGACCTGGAATTAACTCTGTAGTCTCAGGGTGGCCTTGAACTCACAGCGATTCTCCTACCTCTGCCTCCCGAGTGCTGGGATTAAAGGCGTGCACCACCAACGCCCAGCGAAGCTGGATGCTTTAACCTAAGCTCAGGAAGATGGTGGACTAGGGGCTGTTTCTGTGAGAGCTGTAGAAGAGATTCAGTAGGAAAAACAATCTTAAGTGCAAAGAGAGGACTAAAAGAAAAACTTGGGAAATCCAAGGAGAAGGTGAAAGGATGTTGATAGTAATAAAACAAAGATGTGTAATAGAGAGAAGTAGGAGCCATGCATTTTCCTGTGGAGGAAGGAGACTGAGAAGCCATTTCCAAAAGGTAAGACATGCGGAAACCCAGGCAGTCCTACTGTCAGGAAAAGCCCCCGGGCTTCTGGAGCCTCAAATCCTGTTGTAGGTTTGCAGGTTTTCGAAAAACAGTCCATCCTCGAGTGGCCTCGTCAACAGTTAAGAAACACTGCAGAGGAAGCAACAACAAGAGTACTGCTCTCACTGCTAAGCCTGATAACCAGCTACAGGGAGACGGTGACACTGTGGTGACTAAAAATTCATCAGAGCAGAAATCCAGAGGCTACAGAGAACTCAATATTAAATCAGACTTCTAACACAACCACCAAGGTTTAGGGGATGTTGAAGAAGGGACAGAAAGTTTATAAGAGCCACAGGGGGAGTAGGACTATTCCAACGTATGGTTCTCCCTGACCCCACTGACTGATTCAGGTCTTCGGAACGTCACAGTGAATA
Source organism: Jaculus jaculus (assembly GCF_020740685.1). Taxonomy (NCBI): domain Eukaryota; kingdom Metazoa; phylum Chordata; class Mammalia; order Rodentia; family Dipodidae; genus Jaculus; species Jaculus jaculus. The sequence continues at coordinate 114,880,583 of NC_059107.1, forward strand.
CCAATAACCCCACTGAGGAGGGCCCTCAGTGGAATGGGGGGGCGGAAAAGGATATAAAAGTATAACCATTTAAAATATATATAAATAAATATAATAAAATATTAAAAGAGAAATCCCACCTTGTCAGACTACAGAACTTGCAGGGCAGTAACCAAGCCCCATCCTGACAGACCATCTATTATTAAAAACTGACCTACCAGAAAGCCTGGTCAAGAACACCCCCAGGGCAGTGATCCCCAATTTGGCCTGTCATTGTCCCTAAGTGAAGGAAAGCCCAGAGAGGCAATTGTGATGAGCAGGAATAAAGGACCCAGACAAACCAAAAGTACAAGCCGCAAGAGGCTAGCTCAGGCTGGGATGTGCACACAGATAGCCCCACCCTCAGCAGCAGGGAATAAATTTACTTAGAATTGCACTGGAGTTGGAGAGCTCTGAACCCGAGGACAGTGGGTAGATCAAAATCTGGAGCCACCATCTACCCTTCACTGCGGTAGAACCTGAGAACTCTGGCATTTGAGGAATAATACCAACATGATACCAAGCTGCATTCCTTTAGCTGAATGAATAGTATCAAGGGGTCTTGAAAGTTCAGAAACACATCTTCCACTTATACTGATCTCAGTGCTATTGTTGCTTCCCACAATCCCAGCACACACGTAAGTCACACCACCTCCCCATCTCCCTTCACACCCCAAAACAGCCACCTCAGAGAGTGTGACCTGAGGAGTCTTGGGAAGATGAAAATATCGGCTCAGCCTACTGACCGCAAAGCTAAGTATAGCCAGCAGAGGGCCCTAGTGTGCAAAGAAGGAAAGCTCCCCTTGTGAACACAGCTCTGGTAGACATCACATAGACCCCAGTACAGACCCAGAGCAGCATGAACCACCCACAAGTTCAGTTCTCCCCACCCCTACACGGCATCCACACACATAACTGGCAGGACCCAGAAAGAAGCTACTCCAACATCTCTTGTCCTCCCCCTCTTCTAATTCTTTTCTCCCTCTTCCTGTGTCCAGGAAGATTTATACTTTTTTATAACTTTATATGTTTTTGTATTCCCCTTCAAACTTTCATCTAACTTCATTTATGCATTTTTTCCATTTGGAGTCAATATCTTTCTTTTCCTTAGTTTCCTTTTTCTTTTTTTAGCTTTTTAAATTTGTTTATTTATTTATTTGAAAGGAAGAGAGAAAGCAGCAGATAGAGAGAATGAGAATGAATGCACCAGGGTCTTCTATCACTGTGAATGAACTCCAGGTGTTTGTGCTAGATTTACGAGGGTTCTGGTGAAATCAAACCTGGATCATCAGGCTTTGCAAGCATGTGCCTTTAACCACTGAGCAATTTCTCCAGCCATTCTTTTTAGTTTTTTTTTTTTTTTTTTTTTGAGGTAGGGTCTTACTCTAGCACAGACTGACCTGGAACTCACTCTTGTTCCAGGCTGACCTAGGACTCACAGCAATCCTCTTACCTCTATGTCAGGAGGGCTGGAATTAAAGGCATGCACTATAATACCCAACATCTTTTCTTTTTTGATCCCTGTGTTTTCTTCCCTTCCCTTCTAAATTTAATGGTATTTTGACTTTACCTCAATGGGTTTTTTCTTTTAAAATCTTATGTTTTATACTTTATTTTCTTTTTAATTTATCAAATGTTGGTCTTTAGTTTGTTCAAAGCAGCTGGAGGCCCTTGAATTTTTAAGCCAGGAAAACGTCTCTAAATAGACCATATTATAGGCCACAAATGAAATCTTATCAAGTACAAAGGAATCAAAATTATCTCTTGTGTGTTGGCAGATCATAGTACAATAAAACTAGAAATCCATAGCAAGGAAAACTACAGACACTACAAAAATACTTTAAAACTGAACAGGGCTGGAGAGATGGCTTAGTGGTTCAGCGCTTGCCTGTGAAGCCTAAGGACCGCGGTTCGAGACTCGATTCCCCAGGACCCACATTAGCCAGATGCACAAGGGGACGCATGCATCTGGAGTTCGTTTGCAGTGGCTGGAAGCCCTGCCACACCCATTCTCTCCCTCCCTCTCTCCCTCTCCCCCCCCTCTCTCTCTCTCTCTGTGTGTCACTCTCAAATAAATAAATAAAAATGAACAAAAAATTTTATTAAAAAAACTGAACAATATACTCTTGGATGTCCAGTGAGTCATTGAATAAGCCAGGGAGAAAGTTTTAAAGTTCCAGAATCAGAGCTGGGTAAGTGGCTCAGAAGGGAAATGACTTTGCCACACAAATGTGAGAACCTGAGTTCAACTCACCAGAACCCACATAAACGTGGACATGGTAGCACATGTCCTGTGATGAGATAGGAAGCACAGAAGGAATTCCAGGCCAGCTAGCATGGTGTATCAGTGGTGAGCTACGAGAGACCCTGCCTCGAACAAGCTTGACGGTGAAGACTGGCACTCGAACTTGTCCTATGAGCACACACACACTGTGGCACTTGCATACCCACACTCACACACACAAGCACACACTGTGCAATGGGCATACTCACACACACACACGAGCACACACTGTGCAATGGGCATACTCACACACACACGAGCACACACCGTGCAATGGGCATACTCACACACACACGAGCACACACTGTGGCACTTGCATACCCACACTCACACATGTGAACACACACATGCACACATCATACACACATTTTTAAAAATTTCTCAAATCAAATAAAAACTAAATCACACCTTATCAGAACCTTTGGGGTAAAGCTGTCAATTCTAAGAAGAAAGTTTATACCTATATGTATACCTAACATTTAAAACGCATTAGAAAAGTCCCAAACAAAAAACCTAGTGATTCACTTCAAAGCCCTTCTAGCAAAATAAGAACAATCCAAACTCAAAATTAGTAAATGAAAGAAATAACAAAGATCAGCGCAGAATTGAGGAAATGGATACTAGAAGCATAACACACAGAATTGATCAAAGAGTTCTTTTTAGGAAAATGTTAAGATTGACAAACCCCAGCCAAAAGAAAGGAGATCTAAATTAATAAAATTAGAGATGAAAATGGGTAGATTCATTCATATTCCAAGGAAAAAGAGGATCATTTGGGAGTACCATGAAAATTTGTATTCCAAAAGGTTATAGATTCCAGAAGAGACGAATACATTCTAAGACACATACGACCTATCAGAATTAAATTAAGAAGATGCAAACAACTTAAACAGATTGAGCAGTGAGACTGAAGTCATAACAAGCAAAGTCTAGGACCAGACAGATTTACTGTTGACTTCTCGCAAACCATTTAAGAAAAACTAACATCATCCTCCTCAAATTGTTCCATAAGTAGAAAGATAAGAAACACTACCAAACTCATTCTTTGAAGCCAGCACTGCCCTGATTCCAAAAGCAGATACGGACACAAAATAGAATGATGGACCAATTTCTATGATGAACATAAATGTTAATGTTCTTGCAAATCAGATTTACCTTGCAGGGGATATGTAATGCTCAAAAAAGTGGTTTCCAGGCTGGGCGTGGTGGTACATGCCTTTAATCCCAGAACTCAGGAAGCTAAGGTAGGAGGATTGCTATGAGTTCAAGGCCAGCCTGAAACTACATAGTGAATTTCAGGTCAGCCTGAACTAGAGTGAGACCCTACCTGAAAAAAAAAAATAATAATAAAACATAAAAGAAGGAGGAGGAGGAGGAGGAGGAGGAGAAGAAGATGGTTTCCCAGGATGAGACTTATCCATTGCACTTTGTATGTGCTGACCCCTGCCAGTTCCCCAAATGTGGAAAACTCATTTGCTTAATCTGTGGTAGTGGGGAACTGTGCTCACATTCACCCCTGAACAAAAATAATTCTTGAAAATCAAAATCAAATTCAAGAACATATTAATAACCTATGCACCATAACCAACTTGGTTTCATTTCAGGGATGAAAGATTGGTTCAACACATATGCAGATCAATAATTGTAACTCAGCGCATTAAGCACTTCAGGACAAAAATCACATGACAAAGTCCAGCAACTCTTCAGGATAAAAGCCTGTGCTGCAAGCTCAGAAGGGAAGAACAGAGTTCTGATGTTATCAGTATTTCTTTTTCCTCTTTTTGCATAGGTATTTATGGTTTGTGGTATACAGTGCATGTGCACGTCCATGTATACATGTGTGCAGGTGAATGTGCATATGTGTCTTGCATGTGTGGTTTGTGGTCTATAGTATTGTGCATGTTCATGTATGTGTGCATTCAGGTGCATGTGTGTGTGCATGTGTGTTCTTGCACATGTGGTTTGTGGTATGCAGTGTGTATGCATGTTCATTTATGTGTGTGTGCAGGTTAACGTGCATGTGTGTGCTCTTACATGAGTGGTGTGTGTGTGCACGCATGTCCATGCATATGTGTGTGAAGGTGAACATGCTTGTGTGTGTTCTTGCATGTGAAAGCCAGAGGTTTGTGTTCAGTGTCATTCTTAAAATCTCTCCATGTTATTTATTTTTTTAATATATAAATTTTAAAATATTTAATTTATTTATTTGACAACGACAGAGAGAGAGAATGGTGTGCCAGGGCTTCCAGCCACTGCAAATGAAGTCCAGATGTGTGTATCCCCTTGTGCATCTGGCTTACATGGGTCATAGAGAATCAAACCAGGATCCTTTGGCTTTGTAGGCAAATGCCTTAACCTCAAAGCCATCTCTCCAGGCCCTCCATGTTATTTTTTGAGACAGGGTCTCTCACTTAACCTAGAGCTCACCAATTCAGCTTTACTAACTAGCCAGCAAGCCCCCCCAGATCCTTGTCTCCCCAGAATTGGGATTATAAGCACTCATCCCCACACCCAGCTTTTATGTCAGTGTTGGGGATGTGCACTCAGTCCTCATGTTTGTGGGGCAAGCATCTTGCTGGATCAGCCACCTCCCCAGTCCCAGCATATGTGTGTTTTGTGGAAATTTATCTGTCCTTCTCGAAGATCACATGAGTTTTCCTCAGTTCTCTGGTTGACAAGACATTGAGAAGTGGTATATGAAGTAATGCTTAGGCAACATAAGTTCAGCAAAGATGAAAAATCCCAAAGGCAGTACTAGTTACTGCTTCATTAACTACTTATACTGACCTGAGGTTCTTTTCTTTCTTTTTTCTTAGAGAGAGAGAATTGGCATGCCAGGGCCTCATCCACTACAATCAAACTCCAGGTTCTTGTGCCACCTAGTGCACATGCAAGTTCATATAAATAAATAAAACATTTTTTTAAAGTCATATCTAATATTGACAATTGAAAATGAATATACTTAATATAAAATCTATGTCAGTCAAGTACACATGTTCTAATTGAGATTTTAAAAATAAGAACTCCAGGACCGGAGAGATGGCTTAGTGGTTAAGGCACTTGCCTGTGAAGTCTAAGGACCCATGTTTGATCTCTCTCCAGATCCCATGTAAGCCATCTCTCCGGTCCTGGTGTTTATTTGAAAGAAAGAGAGAGTGTGTGTGAGAGAGAAGTAGAAAGAGAGAATGAACACACCAGGGCTTCTAGCCACTGCAAACAAACTCCAGACACATGTGCCACCTTGCACATCTAGCTTTACTTGGGTACAGGGGAATCAAACCTAGGTCCTTTGACTTTGCAGGGATGTGCAATCTCTCCAGCCCTAGATATGACTATTCTTATTGTCTTTGGATAAACACTCAATCTGAAATAGTAGAATCAGTCTTAATTTCAAAAATAATTAAGAAGTATAAATTCTTAAACAAAAAGGTCTGCATAAAGTTATGGAAGTATGTGGGATATTATCTTTAGAGTGTGTTTGATTCAGTACCTAGCAGGCTAAAGTGACTAAGAAATAGAAAAGATTTTCATCAGGAAAATACCATAAAATTCAAATATCAAGAAAAGTCAAAGCATTACTGACAACAAAATTTTTTCTACTTATAAGTAATAGCCAATAATGATAACTAGTCTTGTCAGAACAATACGGCATCATTTTCTTTGTTAAAAAACGAGTACCAGAAGTTCTAAAAACATCTTTTTACTGACTTTTTTTTCTCCAAGGCTATGAATATGTAGAAGATGCTGGTTAAAAATTAAAGTTCTAGGGCTGGAGAGATGGCTTAGTGGTTAAGCGCTTGCCTGTGAAGCCTAAGGACCCCGGTTCGAGGCTCGGTTCCCCAGGTCCCACGTTAGCCAGATGCACAAGGGGGCGCACGCGTCTGGAGTTCGTTTGCAGAGGCTGGAAGCCCTGGCGCACCCATTCTCTCTCTCTCCCTCTATCTGTCTTTCTCTCTGTGTCTGTCACTCTCAAATAAATAAATAAATAAAATTAAAAAAAAATTAAAGTTCTAGACATACTTGGAGTCAAACTGTCTTATAATGCAATTATTAGACTCTTAAGGGCTACAGTGACCACTCACATCCATCAAAACCACAGTGGTTTGTGGGCTGTCTAAACCATTGTTGCAGAGAAGAAAACAAGATTCTGCTGCATTTGTGACCTCTCAAGGCCAACATGAATGTGACAGGTTTTTTTCATTCAATACTTCATCCAAATACAATCATCAAGGGTTTAAGATTTATAGGCATTAGAAATTTGAGCAAATTTAACTGAAGAAAGGTTGCATTTTAGATGGATATGTTGCCTTGCCTAACAACCACAAACCACAAATTGAAGTTTAAATGATAATTTTTAAAAAGCTCAGACATTTGGAAAACCACCATGGAATATGAAAATTTTGCCTACTACACAGGAGAGACATCCAGACAAATTACTTATAGTGAGAAATCATCATATCGAAGATGAACACTGAAATGTGCTGACTGAACTCTGGAATCAAACTCAACTTGAGGCTGGGGAGATAGCTTGGTGAGTAAAATGCTTGCTGTATTTTATGAGGGCACAGGTTCAGATCCCCAGTACCCATGGAAAATTCCAGGCACAGTGGCACATACCTGTAATCCCAGTGCTAGGGTAGTAGACACAGGAGACTCCCTGGGGCGTACTAGCTAGCCAGTTTAGCTGAGTCAGTGTACTCCAGATTTGGCAAGACATTCTGTCTCATAAAAATCAAGTGGTGATAACAAATGGAGATACGAAATGTCAGCCTCTACCCTCCACATGCACTTTTACACACATCCACCACACAAAGGCAAATACACATACACATGCAAAGAAACCTCTGTTTTAACGTTTGCTAGCTACATATGTTCTCAAAAAAATAAAAGCCACTCACCAGCCTGAGACTCAGTGCACTAATCTTGCAAAAATTTAATAGGCATGGTGAAACCTACCTTATAGCACAGTTGGTGGATTAAAAGAAATAATGCATATTCTGGATATATCATGAAAACTGGCATAGTGACACAATTTCGTTATGATTGTGTTTCTTTAAATATGTGACTTTGCCTGTAAATTACACACTTGTCCACCATATTGATAAAACCAAAACAAAATACTGGTCAACAAAGGTTTGGGTAAGTTAAGAAGAGTTTCAAGGGCTGGAGAAATAGCTCAATAGTTAAAGCTGATTGCTTTGAAAAGCCTGTTGGCCCATTTTCAAACCCCAGTATCCATGTAAAGCCAGATGCAAAAAATGATGTATGCATGTGGATTTTTTTTTACAATAACAGAAGGCCCTGGTATACCCATTCCCCCCTCTCTCTCTCCAAATAAATAAATAAAAATATTTTTAAAAAGAGTTTTGAAATATGGCTTTTAGCACTCTGCCCCGATCCTGTGCACACCAGTCCCAGTACCACTAGATAGAATCCAGCATGAAGCACAAGTGACTTAGCTTCCAATTTCATTTGCTTCTTTGTCTTAAAGATGAAAATCCGTATGTAATTTTTTAAATATTATGGCAGTTCTTCTGTCATCACTATGTTCAGAAATATTCATTCATCTCCCCATATACACTTTTATTGTATCACTATCCTTTTTCAATGTACAATAATCCAAATGAGCATCTTGTACAGTGGATACAAAACCCATATTGTTTCAGGTTGGCACATTCACACAATCTATCGATTGTATACAAATAGTCTAATAGAAGATGCTGAAATTGATGCTGCAAAGCTTGCTTTACTCGCTTCTATTCCCCTAAAGCTAAAATCCAATCACTGTGCATCATAGAATATATTTGACTGCTATGATTATGTTGTCCATAACCTCAATACCACCATCAAACCCTTGATTATCTATGTGCGTGCTCTTGCTCTCGATCTCTCCCTCTCTCTCTCTCTCTCTCTCTCTCTCTCTCTCTCTCCCTCCCTCCCTCCCTCCTTCCCTCTCTCCCTTCATAATAACTTCCTGTTAAATGTTTTCTATTCACCTTGAACATTTTCTACTACGACCTATTCTGTTCTTCTCAAGAAGTAAGCCTATTTTATTGTACAAAGAAAATCACAACACAGGAACTCTCTGAGCTCCTATTCACCAGAGCATTTGTATCCACAACGATTATTTCATTCTTCTCTCCCACCTCAATGAAAGAAGGTGTCTTTTGCATGAACTGAGCCTAAATTCCACACTGTGTCCTATGCCCTACTATTTACCAATGTTTCAATCACAAATTAAAATACAAATGAAAGAAAATACAAAATGATAGTGGCTGAAATGAGTAGAAATTTATTCCTCTTGTGAAATTACTAAGCCCTTATGCAATTAAATTGGGGCTAAATCATCACATATATGGCTCCTTCTCTGCTATTATCAACCTGGCCTTCAACCTTACAGTCCAAGATGACTACAGATACTACAGCTGACATGCATGTGCTCCAGTCAACACTCCGTCCGTCTTTCCTCCCTCTGGCCACACTAATCACAGGAAATGCAAGGAAAACAACCAATTGTGTCTCACTGTGAAAAATCATATGCCTAGCTAATTATCAGGGGAAGTCACTAGTAGGGAATAGAAACTGAGGGATAGGAAATGGCCACATTATAGTCCTCTCTTGTCTTCTCATACTCTTGCCTACATTTTCTAGCACTGCTTCTCTATTGAGTCTTCCCTTAAGAAAAGAAGTATGAGGGGCTGGAGAGATGGCCTAGTGGTTAAGACGTTTGCCTGCAAAGCTAAAGGATCCCAGTTCGATTCTCCAGAACCCACGTAAACCAGATGTACAAGGGGGTGCATGCATCTGGAATTCATCTGCAGTGGCTGGAGGCCCTGGTGTGCCCATTCTCTCTCTCAATCTCTCTCTCTGTCTGTCTGTCTCTCCCTCTCCCTTTCTCTCTCTCTCTCAAATAAATAAAATATATTTTTTTAAAAAGACACATGAGTAACGGTGACACATTTGAAAGTGGCTATATTAATTATTCCCCCCCCCCCTGCAAGCACTTCAGCTATCTGGGTTTGCTGTTCTCCGATGATGAGTTCATTTCTCCACTCTCTTAGATCTAAATTGGTTGGACTGCTTTAAAACAGAATCCTGCCAAGGTAGCACGTGCTGGTATCAAACATAGCCCTTTACCATCCACAGAACTGTGAGCTGTATTTCAGAACAGGTGGTTCTGCTCACAAGAGAGGCTACATGGAGGAAAAGCAGCTCAAGCGCCCAGCCCAAATAAACCTTCAAATGAGTCCACTGTCCTCCTCTATTCAGTTACAAGCACACAAGACACCCCGGCTATGGACTGTCCCGATGATTCCAGCCACTCCACAAACTAAGAAAGAGAAAAGAATTGTGGCATGTAATTTCTCAGGGTCGGTTTCAGCTGACACTTCCAGGTTAGTCCATCACAGCAGGGAAGACATGGCAGCAAGGGCTTGGAGCACCTGCTCACACTCAACACACGGTAAGGAAGCATGGAATGATGTCTGCTCCTTTGTGGGTAAAATTAGATACATTAAATGTATGGGTTCTTTTTTACATGACAATTGATCCCAAATTAAATAATTAATTTGGTAAAATAATATATTCCATATTTGTGATTAATATTGCAACAGACTTCAAATATTTTCAACTGTGTAAAAAATATGATGGGTGCTAAAGAGTATTAGTGACATCCTAGATATAATAAAAGCTCATGTCCTCAACAAAACTTCATGTAACTCGGGATTGCCTTGAGCTCATTATATAGCTGAGGATGGCTTCCATCCATGTCTCCTTGTTCTCCTATCCAGTATTTCCTCCAAAGGCTCTCGCCAACCACAGTTGCTAGACTGTTGGGTTGTGCAGATGCATTTTCCTGCCCATTCCCCCAGTGGCCGCCAGATCGGCTGCACCAGCTTATGTTCCATCCACGTGTTAAGGGTTCCTCACTTCCAAGGTCAGACAGCCCTTGACATTATACAACTTCCTCACTGTTGCCATCCTCATATATAAAGCTTTGATTTGTAATTATCCATATCAAGTTTTGTTTCCTAACCTTTTTAATTTTCCTGTTCTTTTAATTCTCTTTATACCTTTCTTCATTAGATTCTCTAAGGGGTTTTACAGTTAATTTGTGGGTTACCCAATATACTAACTTTTAATATATATTTTTTTTTATTTATTTATTTGAGAGAGAGAGAGGCAGACAAATAATGGGTGCATCAGGGCCTCCAGCCACTGCAAACAAACTCCAGACACATGCACCACCTTGTGCATCTGGCTTACATGGGTCCTGGGGAATCGAACTGAGGTCCTTTGGCTTTGCAGGCAAATGCCTTAGCCACTAAGCCATCTCTCCAGCTCCCAATATACTAACTTTTGATTGATGGTTCACATTCCAAATATCTTCTCCTAGCCTGTTTATAGTGTCCTACACAAAACAAATGTTTGATTTTGTGTGACCAGTTTCGCATTTTTTCCTCTATGCTTAATGCTTTTGTAATATTATTTTAAAAATTGTTTTCCATCATATTATTGAAAAGATATTCTCTAAGGTAGAGTTATATTTAGCCTTATAGTTTTTTGCCTTTTCATTTTATATTCCAATGTGACATTACTTTATATATGCTATAAGTGTGAGGACCATTTTGTTCCTTCCAAATATTTGGCCACTTTCAACAATAATGTTCATTAAATAATATACCATTTCTTCAATGAGCTCACCAAGTTATTACACACATGAATTTGTTCTAAATTTTATTCTACTTGTATTAAAATATAATTACTATTGGACATTATCAGTACCTATATCACACTGAATTACCATAGCTTGATAATATATTAAGACAGCTAACCCAGACACCAAAGAGTCTGGTAAGATGTTTCCTAATTTCCCCATTTTGCTCTTCATTGAAAGAATTATTTTAGATATTTATAGATTTTTATGTTTCCAATTTACTTCTGATGTATCTGTTTTATTTTGCACACATAATTCATAAGTTAGGAATAGCATATCTTTTATAATTTTAAATCTTCCCTCCACACTCAAATTCCTCTCAGCCTCCTCAGGTCTTCTTTTGTATCTTTCAAAAACATTTTAAGTATTTGTCACAGAATTTTCCATTTTTAGCAGCTCTTAGATACTGCATGGATTTTGTTTCTGCTATTATATACAGAACACAGTAGTCTATTACACTTTTTAATTGGCTACTCATACAAAAGAATTCTATTGATTTTTTTCACTTATTGATTTGTGCTCAGCACACAGACTGAGCTCTTTGCTAGTGTGTCTGCTGATTCTCTTGTGTTTGCTGTGTAGTAATTAAATCCTCTGTCCCTACTGTCTATTCCCTTTATTTCTTTTACTTCTCACATTTCAGTGGCCAGGACATTCTGTCACTTGTCAAACAGAAGGGTCATTGTAGGCATTCTTACTGCCCTTAAAGGGAAGGCTTCTAGAGTTTCTCCATTCACTGTGATGCTTGAACAATTTTACCAGAGCTTCCACTTAGGTATAATAGTGTGTTTATTAATAAAGAAATTGAAAATCACACTTAGAGTCAGAATTTCTGGCCAACATAGCACTGAGCTCCAAACTAAACTAAAAACCTGAACACATTTTTTCCAATTTAAGACACTGATAATTGTGCTTTTGTACCCTGGGTTTTCTCATTTTCTATTGCCAAATTTTGACCTAGAGAATATAATGTAACAGTGCTAGTAGTCCTTCTTAAAAAATGATTAGACAACTTACGGTTTGAGCTATAGATACACAAGTTTTGTGCAAACACATATGAAGTATCTGGTTAATGTGAATAGCTCTATTACATATTGTTTTAGCATTCTTATTTTCAGAAAAGATTGGTATTTTAATCCTATCTCTGATTGGGAAGTAACTAATTAAGTGATATTTATGTAAATCATTTAATCTGTAAAGTTCACTTTCTCTAATATATATGGGCTCTTAGTGTTTTTTCAAAAGGAATAATAACAGTAGTAGTAGTAGTAGTAAAAATTGTATGCTATCGTCAGTGTACTTACACTGAGCATATGATAGCCATATCATGTCCAAAAGACATCATTCCTCCCATTCTTCAGCTCTTAAATTCTTTCCACTCACTCTTCTGGGATGTGTCCTAGGCCTTGGAGTAGGTGATATGGATATCCTACTTATGATAGTCACATATTTTTAGCACTTTTGCCATCTATGTATTGCTGACTTACCTGCTGCTAACTATGAAAAGAAACATCTGTGATCAAGGGTGAAAGCAAAACAGATCTAAAGGTATACACATAAATATTTGGACAGCAGTTTGACAACCTGTCCATTTAATGCAACAACAGTAGTAGGTTCTTATCTGGGACCTAGGACCTCCTTAGTCATGGGCTTTTGACCAGTATTACAGTACCAGGCATGAATTGCCTCCTGTGTAGTGGGCCTCAAATTCAGTTAGAAAGCAGTTGATTGTCCCCCTTAACCATCAGGCCATTCTTTCACAAGTGGGTGCATTTTGCCTGGCAGATTAATTGTGGAGCACACTGCATCCACAGTTGGAAAGACTGTTGAAAACTTTTCTCCCCCAGCAGTCTGCATAGCACCTTCTAGCACTATGAAAACTAGCTAGCAAGGAGGAAGCTTCCAGCTCAGTTCCACATTGATTTCTTTTTATTTACTTATCTATCTATCTCTCTATCTCTCTATCTATCTATCTATCTATCTATCTATCTATCTATCTATCTATCTATCTATCTATCTATCTATTTTGAGAGAGAGAGAGAGAGAGAATAGGCATTCCAGGGTCTTTAGCCACTGCAAACAAACTCCACACACATGTGCTCCCTTGTGGGCAAGTGGGACATTGCTCACTTGCACCACTGTGTATCTGGCAATGTGAGACCTGGAGATTTGAACATGAGTTCTTAGGTTTCACAGGCAACTGTCTTAACTGTTAAGCCATCTCTCCAGTCCCACCTTAATTTCTTTTATGTCCTACAACTGAAGCATGTGGTGTCTTCAGCAATAGGTATTCCCCATCTAGTTTTGGTGGGCAACCAAAAGCAAAGGCAATAACTATACTGGTAAATTTTTTCTTAAATGTGCATCACAGGCTGGCCTCAAATTCCAGACCCTTCTGCCTCTACCTCTTCACCAATATCCTACCAGCATGCACCACCACAACATGCCTGATAAACTTTTTGTTTGAATCTCACAAAAAGTCTATAAGGAAGGCAGAGCCTATATGAGTATTACTTTTTTAATTCATTATGCAGGTGAAAAAAGTAAAATTAAATTCAGAGACAGGATGACATTCAAGGGATATGCAGTAATATATTCTCACAAGGTCTTACATACTTCTACTCAGGTTGTTTAGTCACTGCATAAGCAGCCAAAGTACCATTTCTCCATCTTCTCTCTTCCCACAGACCTCTCCATGATCCAGCATCTTAAAAAAGCTAACTCCTGGCTAGGAGTTGGAGACTGTCCGGGTGGCAAGCATAAGTTCCATACTACTGATGTGTTGAATATCATCTTTGTCTGTTGTACATGTCTGACCTTTTAAGATTTAACACTCAGTCTTTATGACACCAACTAATAGACTAAACCAGAAAACAATGAACCATACATAGTTCCAATGTCCAGGTTTCTTGTAAGTAAAATATGTGACAGAATCCAGAAGATGGAAGAAAATATTGATAGTGCCTTGCTACTAATATAGCAAAATTAGACAAGCTGCCAGCTGTTAAAGTTTAATATAATTAAGCTGAGCATGAGAATAAATTAGGATAAATAATATTGACACATATAAATGAAATGTCACAATGAAGCCCATCACTTTCTATGCTAACCTAAAAAATAAATGTTTTAAACATGAATATCACATACTTGTACTGTTTTTGATATTTTGCAGAATTGAACTATGAACTTAGTATTGTCTTTCTAGCTGGTGTGCTATCAAAGCCTTGGAAATGTCCTGCAAAGGCAGTCAGGATTACACTTACAACTACCTGTTTTGCTGTATCTTATAATCTTGAGGTTTTATACCTGCATACCTGCAGTACAAAACTTGAGAAAAATTCTAGAATACAAAGATAAAATATATTATCATGTTTTAAATTTCTAGCACTAAAAATATTTTAACTATAAACTACCTACAGTGTAAATTGACAAATCTAATTGAGAAAATCTCACTTACTATCACAAAGCATCAAGCACCTTTGGCCAACTTCTTGCAGAGATGGAACTTAAAAGGGATTGTCTCACAAAATTTATTGTGTTTGGAATATGAAATACCCTCCATAGGTTCACTGATTGAATGCTTGGTTGCCAGCTGGTGGTGCTACTCTGAGAAGTTCTGAAGGTGGGGTCTGGTTGGAGGAAGTAGGTCACTGGAGACATGCCAAGGTGTGTCTGGTCCCCAGTGCCCTCTTCACTCTCTATCTGTCCACAGTGAGGTGAGCAGCCTGTTCCTCTGCATTCTCCCACTGCGACAACATCTTCTTTACCACAAGGCCACAATCAACAGAACCAAGAACCATGGACTGAAATCTCTGAAGCTGTGAGACTAAACAAATAATTCCCTTCTTTAAGTATTCCTCTCAGGTGTTGGTCACAGCTATACAAAATTAATATAAATTAAATTTCTTATGATACCATATTCAAAATAAGCAGATAATTATTCCCAGATTACACTGAAGCTTGGTTTCCAAGTCAATAAATGCTTAACTCAGAACTCAAAGTATATTTTCTTATTGCAATAATTTTCCACTCCATTTTCAGTTGACTGCATACATATCATTATAAACATTTTGAGGTCAAGCTGCAGTTCATATTCTTTAGATTTCCTCAAAAGACCAGCATACATCAGTGGCAGTCATCACCTTTTAAAAAACTGGGAAGAGGAATTAATCTGTAGACAATCTACTGTAAAACAAGCTGATTGATGGTAATAACATTTCTAGGCTGGCCTAATTAAATTTTCCAACAAAATTTAATAAATACTCACTGATCCTGTATTGTGGACCAGGTGATTCAGCTTTATAAAAGTACAAAACCTTGGGCTGGAGAGATGGCTCAGCGGTTAAGCGCTTGCCTGTGAAGCCTAAGGACCCCGGTTCGAGGCTCGGTTCCCCAGGTCCCATGTTAGCCAGATGCACAAGAGGGCACACACGTCTGGAGTTCGTTTGCAGAGGCTGGAAGCCCTGGTGCACCCATTCTCTCTCTCTCCCTCTATCTGTCTTTCTCTCTGTGTCTGTCACTCTCAAAATAAATAAATAAAAATTTTTTAAAAAGTACAAAACCTACATACAGGGTAATGCCAATAATCTACTCAGAATTCATAATTAGGTTATTCTGATGTGTTTTGAATACCTAAGTCTTTGATAAGGAAAAATGTGTCCCTAGTAAGTTCCTTATCTGATCATTAATCATTAATATTTCACAAAAGTTCCACTTTTATAAAGCTAATCTTAGAAAACACACATGGACTGGAGAGATGGCTTAGCAGTTAAGGCACTTGCCTGCAAAGCCAAAGGATCCAGGTTCTATTCCCCAGGACCCACGTAAGCCAGATACATAGGTGGCACATGCATCTGGAGTTTGTTTGCAGTGGCTGGAGACCTTGGTATGCCCATCTCTCTATATATTTACCTATATATTTATTTCTTTGTATATTTATCTCCTTTTCTCTCAAATAAAACTAAAAAAGAAAACACACACTTCAAGAGCTAAGGGGAAACAAATGGATGATATTTATTGCTGAATTATTTCTAAATTTGATACTGCTTAATTTACTGTTCAGTATTTGCTTATTTTTTTCTTCAACTTTACTCTCCTCAACAAATAAAATGTACCTTCTTGACACATAGTATTTTAAAATAAAAGGGAAGCATCTTCCAGGGAATTTAATGCTCTCCCTGCCTATCTCCAAAAGTCCATTTAAAATAGCAAATATTGCCAAGGGCAGTGGTGTATGCCTTTAATCCCAGAACTTGGGAAGCAGAGATGGGAGGATTGCTGTGAGTTCAAGGCCACCCTAAGACTACATAGTGAATTCCAGCCTTGGCTAGTGAGACCTTACCTCAATAAATGAATTAATTAATAGCAAGTATTTGCCAACCAATTCAACCAGGAATTGTTAACTAAGACCACAGTGCCACCTGGTCTTGGTGCCACTGACATGCTGCTGACAATCTATTACAACAGGTAACATGCTTTCATCAAGTCATCCTCCAGTCTGCCAAGAGTCATTTTATCCACACCTTACTCTCCAAAGGCCCGGGGATCACACATCACCATTGTATTAAACAGCTGTGGAAAATCTAAACAAATGTTTGAAGTGAGGAGTATGACATGGTGTATTATTTCCAACTTACAGAGTATTTTGAGTTTTATACTTTGAGACTAACACACATGGTATTATCATTAGTATCAGAAATTCCATAAATGCATCATAAGTAATCAAAGGTCTTATGATTACAATTTGCTTAGAGTCACATCAAAAAAAGTTCATAGTATCTGTCTCATTTCAGGAGTCTTTCTTTTTTTCTCATTAAAAAGCCAAAGCCAGCAAATAAATGCAAGATATGAACAAAGCTGACAATTGCTCCTTGGAAGAAACTCAGAACTAAAGTCACTGGGCTGACTGTTAGTGGCTGTTTGGTGGAAACTGGCCTTGACTGGCATATCCAAAAGCATCATTTGAGTTTATTCCAGGAAAAGCCTGACTTCCAGGGAATATTTAAAGAAAAAAACTTTCCTTCTCTAAAAGTTCAGGGATGTCTACATATATGACTTATTGGCACATGCAGAATTACAGGACTTTTTAGAAACCTCTATTTGATGCTGTATGGATTTGAAATATTTTTCTTGGGTCTCCAGTTCTATAATGTGTTTCCTGTGAAACTTATCATGGCTGGTGTTCTTATGAGAAGGCTTAGTGTTTCATGGATTAACAAAGCCCAAAGAATCAAATTTAAGTCCAAAGTAAGCAGTCATCATGAAAGAATACTGATCCTCTGTCATTTTGAAAGTTTCAGTTATACAATTAGTTGACCACTTTTGTAATAGCCACCAGAGCACTACTTATGTTACTGGAAAATATTATTAATGCAGCTGTTATAATCTTTTGAGAACCACAGAGATTATTTTCATGTTAAAATAAAGGAAATGCAAGATAACTATTTACTATTAACATGGTGTTACTCAGAACTTCAAGATGGCATCATGGAGATCAGGTTCCGTTTATCAACGGCTCCTTCACATTCCAGTTTGCTGGTGGCATTTCAACTTCCTCATTGCTTAACACTTCACTGAGGCATTCCAGAACTCTTATCTTTACCTTCTCTATTTACATGGACAGTTTAATCTTTTAATTACTTTTAATGTCAGCTAAAGGATGATCCTCAAATTTAGTCTGAATCACTCTCCTAACTTATGTATCCAGTTATCTCCTCAGTATATCCACCTTTATACCTGATATACATCTTGAGATTTGCACGTACAATATTAATGGCCTTATTTTCTGATCTTCCCTCTCCCTTGTAATCTGTTCTTCTCATAGTCTTCCCCATCTTAATTAACAACAACTTCTGGTCATTCAGACAGAAGCCCTTAAAGACATCTTTAATTCTTTTCTTTCCATCACAGCCAGTATGCAACGTACTAGACGTGCCTGTTGCATCCACCTTCAAAATAATGTGGAATAGTATTTGAGCAACAAAAAATGATACATGCACACACTCAGAAGATTGTTAACTATATTGCTTCAGTTAAATAAACCAGACACAAAAGAATATATGCAGGGTAATTCCATTTACATACAATTCAGAAACCAGCCGATGTAATTTACGGTAGTATAGATTAGAACAGCCATTACCCTTAGCCTGTAAGCAGGCATAGCAGAAAGTTCAAGCCTCTTAGAAAACAAATATGCAGTGCTTAAATACCCTACACGTAAAACTATGAAAAAATTAAATAACTTGTAAACAGATAATTTATCCTAAAGACTTAGGTTAGTACTAACATAACAAGAATTCTCTTCATCCATACTGGCCTAATTGCTAAGCTGAGCAAAGTATAGCTACTCTCCCCAACCCTGGCAAATCTCACATCTATGTGTACCACCAGGAGGTTTAATGCCCCTCCACTTTTCACTACATCCTATGAACAGGCAAGCAGGCTGTGTACCTGCAAGTGCAATCAACTCCATTATCAAGAAAAACCTTTTATTTCCTATTCATAATTTGTCTTGTTTTGTTTCACCTATGAATATTAACTCCAACCTAAGAGAGAGACACCCTTAGACAAAGGCAGAATTCCCAAAATGGCCACTGAGAATCTGTGACACAGAGCTTCAGCAGCAGCCAAATGACCCTATTTCCTGAGGCCACAAATCATGGTACTCTTCTCTCTGAGGACTTTGGCCCATAAAAGGCACTTGTTATGTCCTGGAGGATGTTGTCTGTATGGTGTCCTCTAGTGACCGAAATCTATTACTGCATGCTAAAAATAACACCTTTTTCTCATTTGTGCTCATGATCAGGAATCAGCTCACAGATCTCACAGCCTTATATAAAGGGAGTTAATTTAGTGATGAATAGTTTTCAAGTTTTGGCATGATTTTCCACTTAATAGTTGTATATAAAGCAAGTATGGTAATTGAAGAATACTGATTTAATGGCCAAAAAGAGGGAATGGAGCCCAACAATGACAAACAGTCTGGGGTCAGACAGCCCAAGAGTAAAACCTGGCTTTGTCATATACTGACTTTGACCCTGAATTAGCATGTGTGCTTCTCATCTGACACATCTATAATGTGGGGTAATAATTTTATTACTCATAGGCTGTGCTTCATGGTAATCGGACAAGATAATAATTATCAACCAACTTGGAGTCACACTAACTCAACATCTTATTCTTTAACTAAGGCCATTTTAGTGTGTAATTTCTAATACTATTTATACACTTAATACACTGAATGCTATAAATGAGTTTTTTAAATTACATCTCATAGTTCCTATTCACAGATTGGATTTTAGTTAACTAAAGCCTCTTCTATTATACAGATGATCTGAGTCAATGATTATGATAATGAGAAAACTGAAGTCCATCAGGGTTGTCTTATCCTAAATCATGCAGCTGACAGAGCCAAGACTGTCTAAAAGCAATAAACTCGTCTCTATTCCAGTGACTTTTGCTTGCGCAACTGTCTTGCTTTTCTCAATTGAGAAGCATCAGAATTCTCCAGTCCAAGGGACACTTTCCTAACATGCTTTTCAGATGAACCAATTAACCACTCTTCTTTTCTTTTTTAAAAATATTTTAGCTATTTATTTATTTGAGAGAGATAGAGAGAATGAGACAGATAGAAAGCAGGAGAATGGATGTGCCAGAGCCTCTAGCCACTGCAAACGAACTTCAGATGCATGTGTCACCTTGCGCATCTGGTTTTACATGGGTATTGGGGAATCAAACCTGGGCTCTTAGGCTTTGCAGGCAAGCGCCTTAACCACTAACCCATCTCTCCAGCCCTTTTTTCTTTTTATTATTGATTTGTTATATGAAGGTTGCATACATACACCCCCTCTCCCCAACCCAATTCTACTGAGGCTCTTCTTCGATAAGGTTACTGGTATTCATTGTGTCAGTCTCTGCAGGAATGAGGGAAACACAGTGTCTCAGGCTATTCCCAGCCACCATGAGGCTCTTACAATCTTTCAGCTCCCACTTCCCAATATTCCATGATTTAGTTAAGCCACTCTTTTTGTTTTGCTTTTTTGTTGAGTAGTATCTTGTGCATCCCAAGCTGGCCTCATATTCTCTATGCAGCCCAGGCTGGACTTGCTCTGATCCCCCTGCTTCTACCATCCAAGTACCTGGTTTATAGGTGTGCACCACCATGCCAATTTATGCAGCTCTAGGGATCAACCCTAGAGCTTTGTGCAAGCTGGGCAAGCACTCTACCAGCTGAACTACATACCCAGACAACTTTTTTATTTTTTATTTTTATTTTTATATTTTAAGATTTTCATGTATTTATGGGCAAGCAGAAAGTGATAAAGAGAGACAGACCGAGAGAATGGGTGCACCAGGGCCTCCCGCCATTGAAAATGAACTCCACATACATGTGCCACGTTATGCATCTGGCTTTATGATCAAACCTGGGTCATTAGGTTTTGCAGGCAACTTCTTTAACCACTGAGCCATCTCTCCAGCCCTCTTTTGAGACTGATTTGCATTATAGCCCAAGCTGACCTAAAGCTTCCTATGTAACTAAGAATGACTTCAACTGATCGTTCAAGCATGGGTGGCCACCACACCTAGTTTATGAGGTGCTGGAGATAAGATCAACAAATTCAATGCATGTTTGAAACTCTTTATCAAATCTTGATACAGAAAAATGTGCATGCACATAAGCATCATTTTTCCCTTTTCCTCCCTAAGCAACCACTAAGACTCCCTATGCCTGCTTCTATTTCCTTGCCCTGAAGTTAGGCATATTAATCTTGTTAACAGTTCTTTGCCTATATTTCTGTTTCCCCTCAAATTTCCCTGCCATACTGTCTTCTTCTTCAACTTGGAGTACGTAACTTAGCATCACCATTATTTATACTATGCTGAAGACCCAAAACCTAGAATCCACCTTATCTTTCACATCCTGTTCTTAAACCATCAGTGAGTTCTGTTAGCTTTAAAATGTGGTCCAGATCCAACCATTCCTCACCTTCTGTAATATGGTATATTAATAAGTAGTCAAGTGCTATTATACCTCATTGTGATCTGACTCTGGGAATATGGGGACCCTCAACCCCATCTCAGGCCCAATCACATTCATAGCCCAATATTTGGAAACACTGTGACCTTCAGAACAGCTGTAAGCCATTTCCCAGACTCTCTGGCACCACACCTCAAGACTTGAGCAGAGGTCACTATTACTTATCCCATGGTATAAAAATGTCTGTGGTGGGTACTGCTAATTGGAAGCCTCAGTTGAGAAGAAGACCTCTGCCTGGGATGCTTGACCAGTAAACCCACTCGACCATTTTTACAGGGCTTCCATGTAACATATCTGTCTGCAGCTATAGCTGCCCATGGTACTGTATTTCTATACATTATAACCCAAAGCTACCTCATGACATTGCTGTCTTCAAACTTTCTAACAAATTTTGAACACATTTCAATTAGAATATGAATTCCTCATCTTGGTTTAGAAGTCCAACTTAATGTCCCCTTCCATTCCATCTCATTGCTTCTTCTACCACACACTAGCCTCTTTGCTGCCTCTTGCATACGTCAAGCTTAGGGCTTTTGCCCATGTGATTCCTCCAGGTATCCCAATAGGTACCTGTCTCAATGCATCATCTGTCAGAGAACATATAATCATTCCCACACAAAACAGAAATTTTTGAAATAATGAATTTTAAAATTGGAGTCATGCGCTACAGAGATGGTTTAGTGCTTAAGGTGTTTGCCTGCAAAGCCAAAAGACCCAGATTTGATTTCCCAGAGCATATATGAAGCCAGATGCATAAGGTGGCACACGCATCTAGAGTTTGTTTGCAGTGACTAGAAATGCTGGCATGCCCATTCTCTCTCTTTCTCTCTCTGTCTCTCAAACTCTCTCTGTCTCTACACATACACAAATATATATTTGTAATATTAGAGTCATGAAAATATATAGTTTGTTCTTCAGCTTTCTTGAAATTGTTTACTTATGATTGTTATTTAATATAGAAAAGGTAAGTGGTGACTACTGGCCCTTACTGTATTGGCTATGTTATATAGAAACTTCATTTGATTCAATACTTACAGCAAACAATAACTCTTTAAGACAGATGTGGTGGCTAATCTTACCAACTTCATGGGGTTTAGAATCACAAAAGAAACAAATCTCTGAGCTCTCCTGTGTGGGAGTTTCTATATTAGGTTAGTTGAGGTGAGAAGACGCAGCCTAACAGAGGATGGAGCCATCCCATGGACTGGGGATCCTGTCTGTACGGAAAGGGGAAGGTGAGCTAAGAACAAGCGTTCGCCGCTTTCTGCACCCTGTGCCTCCTGGATGAAGATGCAGTACGGCCTGCTGCTTCACACTCCTGCAGCCAGGCTTTCTCCACCGTGATCCATCCACTGCATCGCCCTGGGCTAGAAGCAGGAATAAAACACTCTTCCTTCCTTAAACTGCTTTTGTCCCTATTTGTTATGACAAAAAGAAAGTAACTAACACAACAGGAATTTGATCTGAGAAGATAGCTCAGTGAGTAAGTTGCTTGCTTGTCAAGCATGAACATGTAAAAATGCCAAGCACAACAACACACACCTATAATCCAAGCTGGGGGGGGGGGGCAGAGAGAGGATATCATTAGTTTGCCGGCCAGCCAGTCCAATCTACTCTGGAGAGATGGTTTAGTGGTTAAGACGCCTGCCTATGAAGGAGAAGGACCTATGTTCCACTCTCCAGTTCCCACATAAGCCAGATGCACAAAGGTGAGGCAAGTGCAAAGTTTCACATACCCACTAGGTGGCACAAGCATCTGGAGTTAAATTGCAGTGGCTGAGGTCCTGGCACACCAATTCTGTATCTCTAAAAAATAAAAAATAAATAAATAAAAAAGGTGGATGGCAATCCTGAGGATAACACCCAAGGTTGTCCTCTGGCCTCCACATGTGTGTGTACACATGCACCTATCCACAAACACATATGCACACACATTCACACATGCAAAAATAAAATTTAAAAATGCAGGTGTTATCAGTGCTGTTGTATATGTGCTGTTATCAATGCTGCTGTATATGGAGAAAGTAGAGACCACCAGAGTCTCTTCTAACCTCTCTATCTCCCAGTCAGCCTCATCCCATTCAGTGTCACCACTACTATCCCAGTTGTTGAAACTAGAGTGCTAATTGTGCCCTCCTTGATATTTACATATATCTTAATAGCACTGCACACCCCAGTCCCAATGACCATCATTATTGCCTGAACTACTCCAAGAGCCACACAACTCATGTCTGCTTCCCAACTTGCCCATACCATTCTCTAACCCAACATCCAAGGTGACCTTTATAGAACATCAACCATTTAACAACAAAACTGGCAACTGTCTTTAACACTTCCATGTATTTTACCTGCATACGAAATTCTGAATGCAACTTGAACTTCATCCTCTTCTCTGCATTCTCGGGGGTAGAACACAATCCTGTTCCTCCACCTCTAAGCCTCTTGCTCTTTGTGGTTCTTACTCTGGAGCTGTCTTTGCACAAATCTTCAACATGGGAAGTCCACAATCATTGAATTCTCACCAGTATATTTCCTCCTGCTATGGTTTAAATATGTTCCTATGTTGTCTTAATTATTCCTGCAGACACACACACACACACACACACACACACACACACACACACACACAGAGTCTATTCACCCCAGATAGGGAACTGTCAACAGACAAAATAAATGATTCCACCAAGCCTAGCTTAGTGAACCAGAGTTTATTGGGGTTACTTACAGAGCATGGGGGAAAGGTTACTTACAGAGTACAGATGACTCACAGGCAGATGCATCAGCAAAAATCCCATCTCACTATAAATGGCAACTCAAAGCAGCAACCTTGTAGCTCACATTGCTTGCAGGTAGCTTGGCTGGTCAAACAGAGCCTCTGCCATCCAAGAAGTTCGTATAAACAACCTTGGAGAGGAACCTTGTGAATTCCAGGAACTTCCTGAGACTTGTGAGTTGTTTACTTCTTGAACCTTAATGAGCACACCCATCCTTTGAGAATGTCTTGAGTCTCACGAAGAAGCCTATATTTCAATTTGGACTTTCCTAACAAGCTGCCTCCCAGGATGGAAGGCTTCTCATTCTGAGGCAATTGATTTACAACATGGTCCATGTGTGGAGATTTAATACCTATTGTGAGATGTTAAGGAAGTGGAATTTAGCTGAGTGTGGTGGCACACACCTTTAGTACTAGCAATCAGGAGGCTACTTTAGAGAGATCTGTGAGTCCAAGTCCAACCTGAACTACAAAGTGAGTTTCAGGTTAGCCTAGGCTAAAGTGAAACCAGATCTCCAAGAAAAGTACAATTTTAATCTAATTAAATTGTCTCCATATGGGTACTCTGAAGGTGATTGGGGTTAGATAAAGTCAACTATCCCAATAAATCATATGAACGAAGATCAGAGAAGACACACACAAATGCTCCCTGCTTATCACCAGGTGATGCCCTGTACCACCTAGGGACTATTCCAGAAATAAAGCCGTCACTAGATGTGGCACCTCAGCCTTGGACCTCCAGAGCTAGGACCTATATAAGACACCCATTTTCTTTTTTGCGATTTGCATATGTATGTGGTTTGCATTCTTGTGTGTATGCATGTTTGTGTGGTGTGTGTGTGTGTGTGTGTGTAGGTGCATGTGTGTGTACATCTGTGTTGAGGCCAGAGGTTAACTTCAGAAGTCTTCCTCTATTGCTATCCACTTTACTTCCTAAGCAGGGTCGCTTTCTTGAGCACAGAGCTTTCCAATTCCACCAATCTAGCTGACCAGTTTGCTCTGGGAATGCCTTGGCTCCATTTCCAGAGCTCTGGGATTACAGGTGTGGGATGCCATTTGTGTAGGCGCTAGGAGACAAAACACAGTCTTACGACTTGTGAAGCAAGCACTTGACCTTCTGAGCCATAGTCCCCTGCCCCCAGTAAGCCCTTTTTCTTTATCAAGTCTTTGAGCTTCAGGTAAGACTCACTGGGTGTTAGATGACAATGTCTGTGCTCAAACTACCAAATCCAGAGCTGAGATAAGAATTCAGGTATCCATCCAAAAATTCTTTCCTCCACATTCTGATTTTCTTATGATTATATGCTGGAGTATTATAAATTGTAAATTTTACTATTCGCCTTATACATGATGACATCAGTATACTACTGCCTTTAAATTAAAATTGTACTTAGCCTTTAAGGATTGTTTTAATTGCATAGTGGTACTATTCTTCATACCCCAATCAAGTTTAATCACTCTTTTCAATTAGCATTACATCCCTATTGTGTTTCATTTTTGAAAACACACTTACCTTGTTTTTGATCTACCACTCCACCAGTCATTTGAATATCATGTATGATTATTGTCATTATGGTCATTTTCCCAGTGCCTGTCATATTACACTGGATATAGAAGTGTTTCAATAAACTTTTGCTGAATTAAATTATACCCTTTTCATACAAAGGTGTTGTTGATTTTTCAGATATATAAGCTTGTCATAGTACAATAAAAATCATCCAATAAAGCAAAGCAACCTGTTTATTGACATTAATGATACTTTCAGGGAATTTATTAGAATGACTAAAGCTCAAGGCACTGGTCCACACATTGTGGAATGGATTCCATAGAGGATAAATTTCATCTCACTGACTCAAAACCTATAAATATTTTTCAAGTAATATTGACACAGAACGCTGAATTCCAAAGCCTTTTAAAAACCACTAATCATTCACATTCTTCCCAAAATGTCACATAGTGTAAAACTGATGGATCTTTTGTGACCTGATGACATTTGTCTCCAGTCCTGAAGGTATTATAATGGAAATACGGTCTTCTATCATCCTTCTACAGTTGGTATAAATACACTGGATACTTTTAAAAAATATTTTGGGAACACATAGTCATGCAAACCAATGTCTGCCTATCCCAGCAGGGGATAGTAAAAGACTTTAAAAAGACCAAATGGGATTTAACAGTGTTAGTAAAACATGAAATGCTCCAAGGCTACTAAGTCACTTTGTGAACAACTCAAAGCAAATATATTTGTTTCCATTATACATACTTTCTTTCTTAAGAAATCCTAAATTTTTCCAGTAAGTTTTAGCAGAGGCCTCTGACATTTTCTCTTAAAATTAAACAATAATTATATATCCTTTGGGTACTATTCATTGATTATTATTTGTGGCTATGTTAATATCGTCCTAACATTACCACAAATCTAGAACATATCAAATTCTAAATAAACACTAACCTTAGTTTCAACATCAAGTGCCTGCTCTACTAGAAACCCAAAGCAAAATTACTACATCCAATGTGACTCGTTATTTTTCATAGTTAACTTTAATCTTGTAGCTATGTAGGTGCTACCATTTTGATAAATGTTTTACAAAACAACAATTTATAACCAGTAAAATATGACCTAGAAACACATTATCTAATTTTATTTAAAAAGATAACTTTCTTGGACTCTTCAGAGAATATAGGCTACAGTTATAAAATAGAATCTGGCCAGGTGTGTGGCGCACACCTTTAATCCCAGCACTCGGGAAGCAGAGGTAGGAGGATCACTGTGAGTTCAAGGCCACCCTGAGAATACACAGTGAATTCCAGGTCAGCCTGGGCTAGAGTGAAACCCTACCTTGAAAAACCAAAAGATAAATAAATAAATAAATAAACCCAAAATAAATAAATGTATGAATAAAATAGAATCTGTTTTCTATTCAAAGTGAGCAGAAGCACAGAACTAGTCCCCTGAAAACAGTGACCTTCACAACTGGACTTTGTTATGCATTTTGTTTAACTAACCAGCTGCAAGACTGGGGCCAAGAAGAGAAAAAGGGTCTACAAATGTTGTACTTCGACTGACATTAGAAAATGGTTGTCTTTTGCCTCAATGCTGTACATGCCATCTCAACCTATGATGACATGTCAGCTGCATGCAATGTGTTAAGTATAGAGTCAGACAAAAAAATGATAGATAGATAGATAGATAGATAGATAGATAGATAGATAGATAGATAGATAGATAGATAGGCAGACAGACCAACAAATGATACAGCTGGTAAAAGAGAGAGGCTCCTCTGGACCACACCGCTTATCTCAGACGAGGAAACAGTTCACAGCAAGATGAAGCCATAACGGAAATCAGGGTCAAGTATCTGTTAGCTACTGGGTAACAATGCCCAAGCCCACACTGGTAAGAGTAGTTCACAGCATCTTTATTCTCACAGTGTCCAATCTCAGGAAACAAGTCACATTATGTCACTCTCCTATTTAACTTCTTCAGTGGCTCTCCTATGGCCTCGAGAAGAGGTTGGTGCTCTCTAAAATCCAAAGTCCTTTATGAGCTACACTTATTGAATACTCTAGCTTCAGCTCTCGCTCTGTCCCCTCTCCCTTCACGGCTGTGCAACATCATGCAATTCCCTAAGAAGAGGCTCGTCCCTTAGACTGCAGCAGCCTTCTCTCACTTCACCTAACTTGTATCTATCCATAATTCAAGCTACCACTAAGAGCACAGTGCCACCTCACCCCGCCCCAAACAGGAAATCTTGTGTCCTCAAAGTCCTGGGAGAACAGAAGAGTATACCACAAGCTGCTCCCAGCACCCACACTAACTACATCCCATCTGTCAGGTTACAGGATGACTTGTCTGTCTCTGTTACAGGCCTGCATTTAATTTCCACAAAACTCAATGAGTGAGGTCTCATTGTTACATTTTACAGAAGAAAATACCAATACTCAGAGGTTACTTGAGGTCATAGAATTGATTAGTGGTATGAGAAAAAATAAATTCCCACACCTTCCTTTAACTATCACACTATATACACATATACTGAACCAAATAATTAGGCATGTTCATCGAATCAAATTTTATATGACTGTCTCATATATGTATCTATATACACATAATGCTTAGGACCTGGAATACAAATACATACTATGCTCTGAATAAATATTAACTATCATCAACATCATCATCACCAGCATTATTTCCATTTGGCCAGAGTTCATTACCTTCAAGGGAAAATGCCAGGAATTTTGTCACACCCAGGACCTTTGTAAACAATGACATTTTAACTACTTCCTCTTTTCCTTTCCCCAGAAATCTTTAACACTAATCTGTATTGTGCTTTCAAACCAGACAAAATAGTGCTACTTTCGAAGGAAATTCCTTTTCACCTCCATTCAGCAGCAATTAATCCTTGCTTATTGAGGGCTACACTGAAGTCTAATGAAAGTCTCTATTCGCCATCCTTCCTCTAGCACTGTTTTGGCAGGATACACACCTTGATCCCTTTGGCTTGACTTGACCCATTATATGTGAAGCCAAGGTAGACTGAATTTTACAAAACTGTTTCTTCAGGGATGTGAAACTGAAACTTGTCCCTATGGTAACAGCATCTACTCAAGTCTGATTTTGCAGGAACTTAAATGAAAAACAATGAAACAGGAACTATCTGCTATTAAATCTGTTTCCTGAAACCTAAGCTTGACTGAGTCTCTTGGTTTTGCTGTTATTCCACCTTAGGGAGCCCTGTTTAAACCAACAGGGTTTTGTGAACGTAGACCAATGGTAGGGAAATTAGGTTTCACTGGGAAATAAAGCTTTCCTGAAGAAGAATCGGCTAGTACACCACGGAAGCACTGTCTCAATTGCAAATATGCTTCCAGCTCTGAGGAACTGCATTAGCCCATTGAATGTGTGGCTCACTCCTCCACATTAAAACCTAAGTGCTCAGTTTAACATACTTGGCATTTTTCTTTTCAAAGACAATCCAAAGTTTGAAATGCCTCTTGCACTGTAGGCCCAAAAGGCCTTCATGAAAAAATAAAATATTTGGTTATCATTTTATTCACATTAGCAGATTAAAGCTGTTATTTATAACTTTAAATTTCCCAAGAGTAAATTTAACATAGTTAGCCATAAAAAATTCAAATTTACAAATCATTATACATCTTTTTCATCTTTTTCAACTGCTGTATTAGAGATTCAGTTTGTGATGTAGAATTCAGTTTCATTTTACAAGCTAGGGAGTGAAGAACTAGTTGGCCATAGCTATACGTAACTGTAATCCTAGCAATTAGAAGACCAAGACAGGAGGATTGTGGGCTTCAGGCCAGCCTGGCTACAAATTTAATGCCAGCTTGGGCAAAAGGCAAGGCAAGGTAAACCAAAACAAACAAAAAAAAATAGCTAAATAGTGGCCATATCTGTGAAGTATAACACTACACACTGAACCCCTTGGTATAGAAAAAACAAGCCTCAGGATCTTTACCATGTGGCTGGAATATGATGGACATGATAAGCAAACAGAAAGAAACTGAATTGATAAAGGAACTATAATCCGAGAAGAAGGGACAATGGTAAAATCACTCTTGATTCACTATCATTCTTTATCTCATCTCAATACTACATCACAGATACTAAAGATGAAGTAGGGACCCCCTCAGCCAGCAAAAAATAGACCTCAAAACACTAGACTTTCTCTATCTACTCTGTCATCATGGCCTCATGGAATTTGGAGATATGAAGATTTTAAACTATTCACAGATCTCAAGGTTCATAGAAACCTCAAAAGACACCACAGAACTTTCCTCAGCAATGGCTACATCAGCCATTCCATTTAGGAGAAGGACCATGCCAGTCTCTAACCCTCTGCATGCAACACCAAGGCTTTCATAATGCAAGTCCACTGTGTTCTCTGTTGAGCTCAAAAATATAATTTACATATGTGGGATTCATGGCATTGTTCTCCGAGTATAATTTGTTGCTGCTGCTGCTGTTGTGCCAGATCATTAACCTCCTACAGCTAAGTTCTATCAGTATAATTTTTCCTTAAGATTATGCAGGATGTGAATTGGCCATTTAATGGTACCAGAATAATAATTTAAATACATTTTCTGAGTTTTTTGAGAATGGAAATAAAAATTTTTAAGTAAAAATAATTTCATAATGCATAGAAGGAATGTTACATGTAGAACATTGCTGTTTAATGCAGGAATTTTTAACACTGGCTCCCATGGACCCCTATCATTTTTAGTGTATCAGTAAATGTCTTTTCTGGGAGTTTATGGAAACTTTGAGTGTTAACATCATGACAATTTTATGCAGACACCATTGCTATTATTATAAGATGTTAAGTATGGAAAGACCTTCCTAAAATGTGTTAGAGTACTCAAGAAGTTCAAATTATTTATTTCATTATCATTAAAGCCATTTAATGCTATCCAATTTTTGGCAAAGTTGGATACCTTGCTTCTGAAGATAGAAATATAGATGCAATATCTTGCTTAGGTAGATATGGAGGCTATATTAGTCATTTTAATTATAAATGTTCCCCCCCCCATACTTTCTAAGGAAGTCTCCTTGTTAATGAAGCACCTTTCCTCTTCCAGGGAACTATCTCTTCATATGTAGACTCATTCATAATTCCCCCAACAGGTCCAGAGAACTGAGGAAGAATGATGTGAGCCCCCTTCTACATGCGCCGGCATTGTGTAAAGCACTTTGCCTCATATAGTCTCTATGACAATCTCACTTAATGACTATTTCATACATATATATATTATATATATAGTAATTCATGATCCTTATAGATTTATGCTTGGATGATCCACTGATGAAAGTAGGTTATCCAAGTTCCCCACTATTACTGCATTGTTTTCCATTTCTCCCTTCAACTCTATCAATATTTGCTGTGCTTATTAGATGCACCATTGTTAGATGTATGCATACAGCACTGAAGTCAACCTAGAGAGGTGGCTCAGAAGGGACTTGCTTGCAAGGCCAAACAGCCAGGGTTTGATTCCCCAGTACTTACATAAAGCCAGATGCACAACATGGTGCATGTGCCTAAAGTTCATTTGCAGTGGCAGGAGGCCCCGGCATACCCATACTCCATTCTATCTCTCTCTTTCTCTCTCCTTCTCTCTCTCTCTCTCGAATAAATAAATACATATTTTTAAAATAATGAAACAAAATGGAAGGCAATTAAAAGGAAGAAGAAAAGAACAAAGGAAATAAAAATACTAGGAAACAGTTAAGTAAATGACAATCATCAATCCTTACCAAGTATTACTTCACATAAATGAATTAAATTCTCCATAGACATGTGTCAATGCAATTGATTTAAAATTCAGTGGAAAGGAACTCATAACTGGAACTGGGAACTGAATCAGAATCCTATGGTGACCAATATTAATGGTCTCCAATGACAAGCTACCACTAGTTTTTGGCCAAAAAAGAAGCTACATCCATCAAAATCTTTCTAGATTAACAATGCTTATCCTCTTAAACCAACACTTATCCCACACTCTGTTGGAGCATCTGTTTTTCTTTTTTCAGAAGGCAGCAAGAACCAAGGACAATCAGAATATATCAACAAGACAAGAAAAGATAGCTGACTCCCTGGCATGAGATGAACCACCCCTAGCATATCAGCTAGGGTCCAGGTGATACCACAGAGGAACTGGAGAGAGTGCTGCTTCCATAGCAAGCCAGACAGCCTGCACCAGGGTGATGGAGACAGACACTGAGGATGCTCAAAACATACCAAAGGGGCAGGATGTCTTAGTGGTTAAGGCACTTGCCTGTGAAACCTAAGGTCACAGGTTCAATTCCCCATTACACAGGTAAGCCAGATGCACTAGGTGGCAAAAGTATCTGGAGTTCATTTGCAGTGGCTAGAGGCCCCCCTTTTTTCTCTCTCTCTCTCATAAGTAAACAAATATAATTTAAAAGAAAAATCATACTAAAGCAGAAATCCATAAGTGGCTGAGAGCTCACATCAAAGTAGACTTAAAACACACCCACCATGGCTCAGGGAGTTTTATGGAAGAAAGGACAGAAAGACTGCAAGAGCCATAGGATGGGGGAAATACCCAGAAGCATTGTCCCCACCATGATGGCTGACTACTGCTCTCATAACTCATAACCCACAACCCCATGACGAATAGCAGCAATCCTACTGAGGAAGGCTCTCAGTGGAATGGGGGAAGTGAGAAGGGACATGCTCAAGGAGTGTCCTGTTCTTCAAAGTCTGCTATATTCCCCCCTGGATTAACAAATTGGCAACCCACCTGATATTATGGAATATAAGAAATACTGGAAAGAGAGGGTCATTGAGTTTGCAACACGGTCTTGTGTTTTGGAAATGGCCATGGGCAATGTGAAGCAGGTTTGCTGGATGCCTGCATGGAGACCCCATGGAGCCATGAGATGAACCATGGCTTGCAGTGGAGACCCAGTGGTGCCAGGACCATGAGATGGCTGCCAATGAGAGCTGCTTGCCCTGATGAAGTTTTCCAGGGCTGTTAGTAGCCTAGCTGGAGGGGTGGAATTGGAATGCCAGAGACTTGTTGTTGGTTAGAATTATCAGACTTGGAGATTTGTCACTGGCTAGAGTTGTTGGACTTGAAGCTACAGAGTTTGATGTTTTCCCTGGTTGTTTTAAATCTTGTATTGATTGAATGTTTTGTTTTTTGTTTTTTGTGGGGTTTTTTTGTTTGTTTTTGCTATGCCCTGTGCCATCTTTTGCAGTGTGAATATTTATTCTGTGCCACTATGGGTTTTTTGAGGTTATTTTTTGGTATTATGGCTGTTAAAAGATCTTGGGCTATGGGGATGTATGAACATCATTGGAATTGATAAAAACTATGGAGACCTTTCAAGTTAGATGAATGCATTGCATTTTACATCATATATGGTTATCAGTTTATGGGGGCCAGGGGTGGAATGTGGTGGTTTGATTCAGGTGTCCCCCATAAACTTAGGTGTTCTGAATGCTAGGTTCCCAGCTGATGGAGATTTGGGAATTAATGCTTCCTGGAGGGAGTGTATTGTTGGGGCGGGCTTATGGGTGTTATAGCCAGTTTCCCCATGCCAGTGCTTGGCACACCCTCCTGTAGCTATGGTCCACCTTATGTTGGCCAGGGGGTGATGTCCACCCTCTGCTCATGCCATTGTTTTCCCTTGCCTTCGTGGAGCTTCCCCTCAACCATGTAATCCAAAATAAACCTCTTTTTCCCACAAACTGCTCTTGGTTGGGTGACTTCTACCAGCAAGGCGAACTGGACTGCAACATGCAGTATCTTCTATATATTGATTTATGTTTAGTCATCTTTATATTCCAAGGACAAATCCCTCCTGATCACTGTGAATCTTTATGTGCTACTGAATTTATTTTGCTAGTTTTTTCTTGAAGATTCTTACATCTAAGTTCATCATGGGTATTGGCCTGTAATTTTCTCTTCTTTTAGTTTGTTTGTCTGGCTTGTGGGATCAGGGTAATGCTAGCCTTGTAAAATGAGTTTGGAAGTTCTTCCTCACAGTCTGTTTTTTGAGATGTTACAGTTTGAGAAAAATTTGTATTAATTCTGTAAATGTTTGATAGTATCAGGTACTAAGCAACCCTACCCCCTCAAGACAGGGTCTTAATCTAACCCAGGCAGATCTAGAACTCATTCTGTAGCCCCAAGCTGGTTTTGAATTCATGGTTCTTCTCCTACCTCAGCGCCAGCTAGGCCTAAAGTTGTGCACAACCATGCCCAGCTAGGTTTCGATCATTGATTAAATCTCATTACTAGTGTGTTTAAGGTTCCCCATTTCTTTTTATTTGTGTCTTCATAAGTTGTACATTTTTAGCAATTAATGATTTCTTCTAGGTTATTCAGTTTGTTGGAATTTAATTTTCTTAAAACTAACTTTTTTAAATATAGGACTGGAGAGATGGCTTATTAGTTAAGGTGCTTGTCTGCAAAGCCTAAGAAGTCACAGTTGAATCTCCAGGTCCCACATAAGCCACACACTCAGTGACGCTAGCACATAATGTTGCACATGTACACAAGAGAGTGCACATGTCTGGAGTTGTTTGCAGTGGCTGAAGCCTGCTTGTTTTTTGTTTGTTTGTTTTTTTTCCTCAAAGTAGGGTTACACTCTAGCCCAGGCTGATCTGGAATCCACTATGTAGTCTCAGGCTGGCCTCAAACTCACTTCTGCCTCCTGAGTGCTGCAATTAAAGGCGTGTACCACAATGCCAGGCTAAAAAGATATTTTTTTTTATTTTCTTTAAAAAAAATTAAATTTTTATTTATTGAAAGAAAGAAATAGAGGTAAATAGAGAGAAAATGGGTAAGCCAGGGCCTCCATCCTCTGCAAATGAGTTCTAGAAGCATGTGCTACCTTGTGCATCTAGCTTAGGTGGGTCCTAGGGAATTGAACCTGAGACCTTTGGCTTGGTATGCAAGCACCTGAACTGCTAAGCCATCTCTCCAGGCCTATTTTTTTCTTTTAATTTTAATTTATTTAGAGAGAGAGAAAAAATATATATATAGTGTACTAGGACCTCTAGCCACTGCATATGAACTCCATATTCTTGTTTCACCATGTGCATCTGGGTTATGTGGGTTCTGAGGAATCAAATGTGGGTCCTTAGGTTTCACAAGTGAGCACCTTAACTGCTAGGCCATTTCTCCAGCCTAGTGGAAGCAAACATAAAAGGGAATTATCAATGATGACACTTCAAGGGTAAACTACAGCTTCCTCCTAAATTAGATAAGACTCCTACACTGTGATGGACAGACCATAGCACAAAAAGAATAACATAAAAAATCAAATGCAATGAAATACAACAAGATTGCCCAGTCCCACAATGGATGTCTGTAATCAATGCATAGAAGAGACAATAGGATCAGAACCCCAAAATGAAGATACAAGCTATGCAACTCTGACCAAGCAAATAGTAGAACCTGCAGAAAAGAAACAAAGGGCCAATAATCATATGAATGTTGTCCTCACTAGATTAGACCTAATACAAAAGAACCAGGAAGGGTTCCAAAGACAGTTAAATGATCTGAAGGAGAGAAAAAAAAAAAAAAAAGAGGACCTGAAGAACCAGCTGGTTAAGCTCAATGAAGACATAAAGAAATGCAAGGATGAATTCCAAGAAGCATTAAGAAGATCAGAAAATGATGTGAAAAGGGAACTCAGCAGAGGGATGGAAACTATACATAAAAAAGCAGTAGAAAATACAAACCAAATAGAACAAGCCCAAAACTTTATAGAAGCTCTCAAGAATAGAGTCAGCCATGTGGAGGATAGAAACTCAGAACTGGAAGACAAAATAGAAAAAATAGTTCATGAGTCCAAAAGTTTCAATAAGTTCAATTTTTTGTGAACTGAACATGAGGGAACTGTGGGAGACCCTTAAACGTCCCAACATTGGGATCATGGGAATACTAGAAGGAGAAGGAATTCAGACCAAAGGCATGGAGAACTTACTCAATGAAATTATCGAATGAAACTTTCCCACTCTATAATAAGAAAATTCCATCAAGTTACAAGAAGGTAACAGAACTCCAAACAGACTGTACCAAAGGAAAAATTCTCTAAGACATATTATCATTAATATTCTAAACATCAATACCAAAGAGAAAGTTGTAAAAGCAGCTAAGGGGAAACAACACATTACATATAAAGGCAACCCCAGCAGAATTACTTCATACTTCTCAACGGAAACCCTGAAGCAGAAGGACCTGGAATGGAAAACTGCAAATTCTAAGAACCTATGGCTTCCCAGCAAAAGTATCCCTTATAATAAGTGGTAAAAGAACATCTTTCCATGATAAAACTGAGCTTTACAACTGTATGAACACAAAGCCAAACCTGCAGAGAGTACTTCAGAGAATTTTCCACACAGAAGGATAAAATAAGCAACCTCAGGTACCTACAAGAAGCAGATCACAATAACCAAACTTCGAGAAGGCACAAAAAACTACAAAGTCCAAAACCAAACCACATAAACCACCACAATATGGCAGGAGTTAAATCAAACCTCACAGTCATTACCCTAAAAATTAATGGCCTTAATGTACCCATCAAGAGACATAAGCTAACAGGGTGGATCAGAAAATTAGATCCCTCAATTTGTTTTCTTCAAGAAACCCACCTCACCACTAAAGACAGACACCTCCTCAGGGTGAAAGGCTTGAAAATGATATTACAAATAAATGGAAATAAGAAACAAGCAGGTAGGCTATACAAATATTAGATAAAATAAACTTCAAACCCAAAGTGATTAAAAAAGACAAAGCAGGCCACTTCCTACTTGTCAAGGGAACAATCCAACAAGGGGATAACACAATTATCAATCTTTATACATCAAACATAGGTGCACCACAATTCATAAAACAAAACCTACTTGACAACAAAACAGAAATAAACACCAAAAATATCATAGTTGGGGACTTCACTACTCTACTATCAGCAATAGATAGACCACCAGACAGAAAATTAACAGGGAAATGAGAAAGCTCAACAAAACCATAGTTCAATTAGACCTAACGGACATCAACAGAACATTCTACCCAAAATCCAGACTACACATTCTTCTCAGCAGCCCATGGAACCTTCTCTAAAATAGATCATATACTGGGTCATAAAGCTTGCCTCTATATATTTAGGAAGACTGACATAATTTCCTACATGACATCAGATCAGAATGCTATATTACTAGATATTAACAGCAAATGATGTGCCAGGAATCCCATCAGCTCCTGGAAACTGAACAACACACTTTCAAACAATAAATGGGTAGTGGACAAAATAAAAAATGAATTTGAAAAATTTCTAGAAATGAATGACAATGAGAACACATTGTATCAAAACTTATGGGACACAATGAAGGTGCTGCTCAGTGGGAAATTAATAGCACTAAATGTCTTCACAACAAAGACAGAGATATCCCAAATCAATAACCTAACCATCCACCTAAAGGCACAGGAAAGCAAGAAGAATCCAACCCAAAAAGCTCCAGATAGAAAGAAATAATTAACTTCAGAGCAGAAATTAATGAATTGGAAACTAAGAAAACAATTAAGAAAATTGATGAAACAAAGAGCTGCTTATTTGAAAAAATAAACAATATTGAAAAACCCATGACCAATTTGATCAAGCAAAAGAAAAGAGATGCTTCAAATTAACAAAATTAGAAATGAAAAAAAAAAAAAAAGATCACAACAGACTTAAGTGAAATTGGGAGAATCATCAGGACTTATTTCAAAAACCTCTACTCCACAAAACTGGGTTATAAGGAGGAAATGGATGAATTCCTGGACACATACCACCTACCAAAGCTAAACTCAGAGCAGATTAATCTCCTAAGCAAACCTATCACACCCATTGAGATTGAAAAGGTAATCAAAAACCTTCCCAAAAAGAAGAGTCCAGGATAAGATGGTTTCTCAACTGAATTCTATCAAGACTTCATGGAAGAAGTGAAACCAACTTTTCTCAAACTGTGCCACACAATCAGAGAACAGGGAAAGCTCCCCAACTCCTTCTATGAAGCTACTATCACCCTAAAACCAAAACCAAGCAGAGATGCCACAGGAAAACTATAGACCTATGTCCCTGATGAGCTTAGATGCAAAGATCCTGAGCAAAATCCTCACAAACCAAATTCAACCACACATCAAAAGCATTATCTGAGCTGGAGAGATTGCTTAGTGGTTAAGGCACCTGCCTGCAAAGCCCAAGGACCCAGGTTCAATTCTCCAGGTCCCAAGTAAGCCAGATGCACATGGTGGCACATGCATCTGGAGTTCATTTGCAGTGGCTAGAGGCCCTGGTGCAACCATTCTCTCTCTCTCTCTTTCTCGCCCTCCCTCACTCCCTCTGTCTCAAATAAATAAATAAACATAAATTTTTTAAAAAAGCATTACCCACCTTGATCAAGTATTCTTCATCCCTGGAACACAGGGATGGTTCAACATATGGAAATCTGTCAATGTAATACACCACATAAATAAGCTTAAACACAAAAACCACATGATAATCTCAATAGATTAAAAAAAGACCTTTGAAAAAAAACCATGATCAAAACATTGGAGAGAATAGGCATGGATGATTTATATCTCAACATAATAAAGGCTATATATAAAGCTCCTAAAGCCCAAAATACTTAATGGGGAGAGACTGAAGGAATTCCCATTGAGATTGGGAACAACACAGGGATGTCTACTCACCTCTGCTCTTCAATATAGTACTAGAAGTCCTAGCTCAAGCAATAAGACAGGACAAAGAAATAAAAGGGATACAAATTGGAAAGGAAGAAGTTAAGTTAGCCCTGTTCACAGATGACATGATTCTATGCATAAGAGACCTGGGACCCTCCATCTCAAAACTCGTAAAGGTGATTAGCTCCTTCAGCAAGGTAGCAGGATACAAAATCAATGCACAAAAATCAGTAGCCTTTCTATATGCAAAAGACAAAGATACAGAGAAAGAAATAAGTTACATTGTCCCGTTTTCAATGGCAACAACAAAAAATACCTTAGAATAACATTAACGAAGGATATGAAAGACCTACACAATGAAAACACTCAAGAAAGAAATTGAGAAGGACTTGAAAAAATGGAAAGACCTTCCGTACTCCTGGATAGACAGAATTAACATTGTGAAAATGGCAAAGTTACCAAAGGCAATATACAGATTTAATGTAATACCAATAAAAATCCCAACTTTTTCTTTACAGAGATAGAAAGAAATGATCTCAAAATTCATATGGAATGGCAGAAAGCCTTGGATATCCAAGCATATCCTCAGCAAAAGAAACACCTCTGTGGAGGCATCACCATACCTGATCTAAAGCTATGTTACAAAAACATAGTAATAAAAACAACATGATACTGGCATAAAAACAGGAATATAGACCAATGGAACAGAATCATAGACCCAGACTTTGGGTCAAGTAACTACAGCTACTAAATATTTGAGAAAGGCCCTAACAATGTAGGCTGGAAAAAAGACAGCATCTTTAACAAATAGTGCTGGACACACTGTATATCCATATGCAGGAAAAGGAAACTAGATCCACACATCTCACCATGCTCAGAAATCAAGTCCAGATGGATCAAAGACCTCAATATAAGACCAGAAACTCAGGTACTTCTGGAAGAAAAAGTAGAAGGAAATCTCCTTGCTAGAGGAATGGGAAAAGACGTCCTGAACAAAATCCTAGTAGCTCAGGCCATTGGGATTTCATAAAACTGAAAAGTTTCTTCACAGACAAACATACAATAAGCAGAGCCAATAGACTACCCACAAAATGAGAGAAAATTTTTGCTGGCTACACAACTGGCAGAGGCTTAATTTCTAGAATCTACAAAGAACTCAAAAACTTAAACAATAAAAAGTCAAACAACCCACTCATAAAATGGAGCAAAGAACTGAACAGGAAGTTCTCAGAGGAAGAAATACACATGGAAAATACACACTTAAGAAAATGTTCATCATTCCTAATCATCAGGGAAATGCAAATTAAAATAACCATGAGATTCCACCATACCCCAGTAAGGATGGCAAACATTAAAAAATCAAGTGAAACAAATGCTGGCAAGGATGTGGAGAAACAGTAACCATCATCCACTATTGGTGGGAATGTAAGATGGTACAACCACTATGGAAAGCAACATGGAGACTCCTAAAAAGGTTAACTTTTGAGTTATCAACAGACCTAGTTATTCCCTTATTGGATATTTACCCTAAAAGTCCCATGCCTCAGTTCAGAGAGATGTGCTCAATCATGTTTATAGTTGCTCAATTCATAATACCTAAGATCTGAAATAAACCTAGATGTCCATCATCAGATGAGTGGATAACCAAGATGTAGTATATCTACATGATGGAATTCTACACAGCAGTAAGGAAAAATGACACAATGAAATTTGAAGAAATATGGCCAAACCTGGAACAGATCATTCTCAGTGAACTCTACAGTATGATAATCATCACATGGTATCACTCATCTGTGGCTCCTAACCTGAATCTGCCTAAGATACTGACATACCTAATAATCATCTCAATGACCAGACAATAGGGAGGGTGGGGTAGGAGGAAAGAGTAAGGTGGGGGTTGGGGACATAAAACTGGACCCAAATGGCAATGGTACCATAAAATTCTACATCCTAAAAGACTAAATGGTTGAACCTTCATCAGGTCCTGAGAGGGAACACCTGAATCACAAGGCCCTAGAGAAAGTATGATGAAGACTAACCTTAATCTTCACTTTCTTTCTTTCTTTCCTTCTTTCTTTCTTTCCTTCTTTCTTCCTTCCTTCTTTCCTCCCTTCCTCTCTCTCTTTCTCTCTCTCTCTCTCTCTCTTCTTCCTCCTCCTCCTCCTCCTCTTCTTCTTCTTCTTCTTCTTCTCCTTCTTCTTCTCTCTTCTATGTCTTTGATATTACCTACCTTTTTCTTCCTTCTTTTCCTTGGCACTGGCCTGTAACTTCTAGTACCAGCATGTGGTTAACATTCACAGTGAGCTGCTGATCTGAGAGACCTACAAGGTTTCCCAAAAGAAGACAGATTTCTGTCAGAGTACTTGGTGACCCACCAAAGGTTAGTGGTAAGACCCTATTGCTGAAGACACCATATGCTGTTGATACAGAACATGGAGTGACCTGGTTGGAATCTACAAGACAGTCAGTCCCCAGACAGTTAGCTCGTCTAGTGCCAGAAGATGCTACATGAGTGACTGGGAGAAAATGACCAACATCTGTCCAAGCAAGTCATGGTCTAAGCTACTCAGCAGCAAACAACCTGACATGATGCTCACATAAGTACAATCGTGGCACACTGCCATGGTGGGTAACCAACTGCTCTTGATTTGGCTAACTGATCCACTCAGTAGAATGGAACCCATAGCTGGAGCTGGGAAGACAACTCAGAACCATATCCAAAAATGAGCCCTCTCTCCATTATCAAGCTCGCACCAATCATGGGCTACAAGAGGCCCTCTACCTAATAGATTCTCTCTAAAATAAAAATGGTTATCCCATTTATCTGGTGTTGACTTCACACTCTGTTGGAGAACTTGCTTCTCTTTTTCAGATGGATGCAGACCTGAGGACAGAATCAGCCCATCACACCACACCAGGGCCCCAACTGAAACCAAGAGTAACTGGGGAAATAAGCAAGGTGAAGGAGATAGAACACTCAAGTCCTACCAAACCAGATATCCAGAGACACAGAAGGTCCCAAGACCTCATCACTGAAGTAGACCTAAAACGAACCCATCATGGCTCAGGGAAATTTGTGGAGGCGGGGGGGGAGGGGCAGAAGGATTGTTAGAACATGTTGGGACACTATGCACAGAGACATTGCCTCTTACCCATAACTGATGGCTAACATTTAAAAGCATACACCAGTATTATTTAGAATACAAAAAGAAAAAACCAAGCAACTCAATTGCAGATCAAATAGTGAAAAAAAAAACAAAACTTAAGGTGTCTCCATAATGAGATATTATTCAGCAATAAACAATAGGGCAAGGGAGGTGGCTCAGTGGGTAAGAGTGTGTGGCTTTGCATGCTTGTAACCCCAGCCTAAGATGGACAGGGAGAAGAAGATAGCAAGTCAGCTAGCAGTGAGCTCTAGGCTCAGTGAAAAAAATCTGTCTTAAAGGAATGAGACAAAAGAGCAATAGGGGACATCCACTGACCTCCACACATATGCACATCTGTGCACACTCACTTACAAATTGCATACATCACAAACAAAAACCACATTGCTACATCATACAACAGCAATAATAACAATAGTAATAGCATAAATGAGCAAAATACTGATACACTCTGCACATGAATTAACCTCTAAAACAGTGTGCTAAGTAAACACTCAAACATGATCCCATTCATCCAAAATGCCCACAAACTTAAGTCTATAGAAATCAGATAGAGATCTGTGGCTGCTAAGGCTGGTGGTAGGAGATAGAGGAGTCAGGACTGGAAAAAAGTGGTTAATGAATAGGTTTCTTTCGAGGTGATGAAACTTTGCAAAAATTAGATTATGGTGATAATTGTGCCACTCTATAAATACACTAAAATACAAATTGAACACATGAGACAAGTGAACTTTATGGTATGTAAATTATATCCCAATAAAGTTGTTTTTAATGCTATGAAAAGATCGTGTGTGCTTCTGCGGGTAGTGTAACAACAAATGCAAAGGCAGTTCTTGTCTACCATTCAGCTCTATTTGCACTTTGATGAGCTCTGCAAAGAGCACCACTCACTACCAGCAGAGGGAGCTAAAACGATACCTTTAGCCAGCTCTACTAGTGTTGCATCCTGTGATGTGATGGAATGTTTTCCATTTCCAAGACAATAAAGATGAGTTGAGATTTATCCTTATCTCTACCAAAAAGATCAAAAGATGATATGAATGTTCATCTTTTTAAATCAATCTATCAATAGTTTACTTACACTTCTCAGTTTCTTTTGATTATTGTGTTTTTGTTGTTGCTGTTGTTTTGGATTTTATTTTTATTTCAGGCTTACAGAGACCATGGATAGAACTTAAAGGGCTTAGAAGACGAAAGAGCAAAGAACACAGGCAGCTCCTGTCTATTAAAAGGCAGGAGTGGGATAAATCCCATCTGAAGACCCAGACTGGAGTATTTTATAGGTTTTGAATGGGTGCCGAATTAATCAACCCATGTTTCTGCATAGGGGATCAGGTTTAATCCTTCCAAGAAATTTAACCATCCAGGACAGGGGAACCCCTTTCTAGGGAAAGACTCAGGTTAAGTTTGAGGAAAAATAAACTTAGAGAGGGAACTCCCTTAGGCAGAAAGAGATAAGAAAAAGCCAGGCTCTTCTCTGACCTCTAGCAAAGTCCAGACTGCAAGGGCAGGTTCAAGGACATTTCTTGCTTTCACTTTTTGGGGGCCCCATTACCCTTAAAAGTTTCTCAATTCCCTCTCTCAAGAAGTAACCCTAATTGTCTTTCAGGAATTGGAGCAATGTGTAACCTGGTTTCTTTGAGCTTAGTAGGGTCATAGGGTGTGGCAGTTGGTGAACCTCTCCAGGGGGTCTATCTAAGGGACCCCAAAAGTTCATTGGTATATTGTGGGAAGACAGTCCTAAAGATATTGA
This sequence comes from Jaculus jaculus, assembly GCF_020740685.1. Taxonomy (NCBI): domain Eukaryota; kingdom Metazoa; phylum Chordata; class Mammalia; order Rodentia; family Dipodidae; genus Jaculus; species Jaculus jaculus. Next base: position 114,923,544 of record NC_059107.1, read on the forward strand.
GGAGAAAGAATGAAAACAAGAGGAGTTAGGGAAAAGTGGGCACTGAGCAAATGGGGGCTCCTTGGGGTTCTCATTCTTATAGACTTCCAGACTTTGTAGGATAATCAAGACAATCCAGGTAAATGGACCTAGACTGTATAGGACCCTCTGAGTTTGAGCTGACTATAAATGAGAGGAGATAAAGTTAAAAAAACAGCAGAGGAGCACACTAGGTCCAAATTTATCAGAGTTATTATTAGCAGCAAATGATCGGCATACTTCTCTTTTGCCATGAACATCCAGAAAACCACTTCCAAAGCTGTTCACTGAAAGGATGGTGGTTTCTGGCAATGTCTGAACCAGCTCTTATTGATCAATGTTCCACAGAACAAACATAAAATAGATCCTGACAAGATCAATCAAAGTTCTACAACACAGCACTTACATGTCGCTATTGGCTTTACAAGCTGGTGGAAAGAGAAAACAGAAACTTTTAATACATATTATCCACAGAAAATTCCCAAATCTACCATCTACCAAGTTTGAAATGTGCCCAGTTCCCAAGCAGAGAGTTGCAGAGAAGACAGATTATCAGGAGATAGAACAGACCATGCCTCCTGCCATGAGGAAGGCAGAAAGCAGAACACTGACTCTGATTTCCCAGCCCATGCACCAAGATGATTCAGGAAATGTTCTCTGGAAACATAATAATATAACACATCAATGCCCTGACATGACACAGGAATTTAGTGTGCCTTTGAGAGCAACAAAACCTCTCTCAGTAAAACTTCAATGGCCTCCAGGTACTTGTCTTATGAATTCAAGGACTTGAAAGCAATAGACCAGAAGGTAGGTTTAGAGAGATTTCATTAGATTGATTAAGAAAGAGGAAAATACAGAGATCTCCTGCCCATGAGAAGGCAGAAGCAGGATCATCTCAGATTCTTGATTATACTGTGTGCTCCATATGGATAGTCTATGTTAGATTATGGGGTTTAACCAAGCCCATTGCTGCTCTTTCCATACCAGTCAATAGCTTTTTAAGGTAATCAATGAGATGCATCAGAAAGGCAGAAAGATGGCATTCAGTCCTGATGGATCCATGCCACATACACACCTCCCAACTTTGCTCCAGCTCTACAACTGAGTGATTATGATGATATCACAGTGCTTTGGATAGTAGTACAAAATAAATGTTGGCTAGTTTGGGGGGTATCCCAAACTGAGTATACAGTTTTCAAAACATTCATTTATTTGAGATGTTATTGAACATCTATCATATGCCAGGCAATGGCAGGGAAAAGGCAGATAGAGAAATCACCTTGGTGTGGTTTACATCTGTATGGGTGAGGTGTTGCAGTCAGGTTTGCATTGCTGGCAGAAATCACCTGACCAAGAGAAACTTGTCGGGGGGGGGGAGGGTATTTTGGCTTACAGATTTGAGAGGAAGCTCTATGATGGCAGGGGAAACGATGACATGATCAGAGGGTGGTCATCACTCCCTGACCAACACAAGGTGGACCATAGCAACAGGAGAGTGTGCCAAACACTGGCAAGGGGACACTGGCTATAACACCCATAAGTCTGCCCGCAACAATACACTGCCTGCTGGAGGCGTTAATTCCCAAATCTCCACCAGCTGGGAACCAAGCATTCAGAACACCTAAGTTTATGGGGGACACTTGAATCACAAGAGGTGATATAAAATAAACACACAAATGAAAAGTGATTCTTGGTGGGCATGGTGTCACACACCTTTAATCCCAGTATTCAGAAAGCAGAGGTAGGAGGATCACCGTGAGTTCAAGGCCACCCTGAGACTACATAGTGAATTCCAGGTCAGCCTGAACTAGAGTGAAACCCTACCTCAAAAAACAACAAAAAAAAAAAAAGAAAAAGAAAGGAAGAAAGAAAAGTGATTCTGAATTGAAATGGCTGCTGTGAAGAAAACATGCAAAGTAATTAGATAAGTGGTAACATAGGGGTCTCATTTAGATTGGGTTGTCAGGAAAGATTTCTGCAAAAGTAGCACGGACACCAAAATGGAGGCAAGAACATTCTATGCAAAGAAATAGCATTATGTATGCCCCAAAAGACGTAGAGGAGGGTCAAGAAGGCCCAGGGGAAGGGGCGAGCTGTGTGGCACAGCTGAAAATAGTGCTGGGTGAGATAGGAGACTAGGGAGGGGGCAGTCATGCGGAGTCTTGTAGCCAATGTGGAGAGGTAGACATTTTATTTTAAATTCACAGAGAGACCACTGAAGAATTTTAAAGTACCTGACTAGGTTATCATATCTTCATTTTTAACAAGTAACTCTGGCCATAGAACTTGATCACAGAGGCTGAAAAGCAGAAGTGGGTGCACCAACATAAAGAAAACAAGTTTGCTGTGAACAGAATGTAAGATTCAGGGGCAGGGCAAAGTTATAGAAGTTATTCTTGAAAAGCAATGACATGGGCTGGAGAGATGGCTTAGCGGTTAAGCGCTTGCCTGTGAAGCCTAAGGACCCTGGTTCGAGGCTCAATTCCCCAGGCCCCACGTTAACCAGATGCACAAGGGGGCACACACGTCTGGAGTTCGTTTGCAGTGGCTGGAAGCCCAGGTGCGCCCATTCTCTCTCTCTCTCTCTCTCTCTCTCTCTCTCTCTCTCTCTCTCTCTCATAAATAAATTTTAAAAAAATTAAATAAAAGAAAAGCAATGACATATTCTCAAACCCAATTTATGGAAAACTTTAAAAACCCATGTCTTATTTAGTATTCATCCCAGTTCTCCCCTGATACAGTGATCCTAGCTATACCTCAAAAACCGTCAGCCACTACAAAAAACCATAGATAAGCACACAACAATTCTGTTTCCCTCTGCTGGGTTATGTAAAACCAATCCTAATAAAGAAAAGAAATCTACTCACTCACATGCTTCCCAGAGAAAACATTTCTAATTAAAAAATGTGTACGTGCTTCCTAAAATCATGGTCCCCTGCTGTACCAGCTGTTGTAGTTATAATAGTGCATCAAATACGAGTAATCAATTTTACACAGATGAGTAAAGATATAATATTTCAAGCTGAGCTTGGGAATTAACTAAATTTACATGCATGTTGTAGTGGAAAGAGCATGGAATGTAATTTCAGAGGACATGGGGTCAATTCTTACAAGCTTTGTGACTTCAGGCAGTCTATTCAAGTTCTCTAAACCTCTAGCTCCCATATATAAAATAAAAATAAAAATAATATCTGCCTCATAGAGATGTTGTGAACATGAGATGAATATGTTATGGGATGACTGGCTTTTCAATGTCACTATTTTAAGAATATAATTCCCAAAATATAATAAAGTTTCTCCAAATAAACTTTCGTTTAAAAAGAAAATCAGACTACAGAGATGGCTCAGCAGTTAAGGCCTGCAAAACCTAACGACCCAGGTTCAATGCCCAGTATCCACATAAAGCCAGATGCACAAAGCAGAGCATACATCTGGAGTTTGGGGCAGTGGCTAGAGGCCTTGGTGTGCCCATACTCTGTCTTGATCTATCTATCTATCTATCTGTCTGTCTGTCTGTCTGTCTGTCTATCTATCTATCTATCTATCTATCTATCAATCAATCAATCATCTATCTACTTACAAATAAATAAATAAAATATTTTTAAAAACAGAAATCATAGGACCAAGGAGATGAATAAACCAGTGAAATGCTTATCATACAAACATGAGGACGTAAGTTCAGATCCCCAGCACCCACAAAAAAAAAAAAAGAAAAAGACAGATGCAGGCTGGAGAGATGGCTTAGTGGTTAAGGCACTTACCTAGAAAGCCAAAAGACCCAGGTTTGATTCCCTGGGACCCACGTAAGCCAGATGTACAAGGAGGTGTATACATCTATATTTCGTTTGCAGCAGCTGGAGACCTGAAGTGCCTATTCTCTCTTCTCTCATAAAAATAAATAAAATATATATTTTAGAAAAAAGACAGACACAGGCTGGAGAAATCGCTTAGCAGTTAAGGCATTTATTTGCCTGTGAACCCAAAGGACCCAGGTTCGATTCCCCAGGACCCACGTAAGCCAGATGCACATGGGGCACATGCATCTGGAGTTCCTTTGCAGTGGCTAGAGGCCCTAGTGAGCCCATTCTCTCTCTGTGTCTCTCTTCTCTCTCTGCTTGCCAATAAATTTTTTAATTTTTTTTAAATATCTTTTTTTTTAATTATTTATTTATTTATTTGAGAGCGACAGACATAGAGAGAAAGACAGATGGAGACAGAGAGAATGGGCGCGCCAGGGCTTCCAGCCTCTGCAAACGAACTCCAGACGCATGCGCCCCCTTGTGCATCTGGCTAACGTGGGACCTGGGGAACCGAGCCTCGAACCGGGGTCCTTAGGCTTCACAGGCAAGCGCTTACCCGCTAAGCCATCTCTCCAGCCCTTTAATTTTTTTTTTAAAAAGACAGACACCATGCCTTTAATCCCAGCACTTGGGAGGCAGAGGTAGGTAGATCACTGTGAGTTTGTGGCTACCCTGAGACTACATAGTGAATTCCAGGTCAGCCGGGGCTAGAGAATGAGAGCTACCTCAAAAAGAAGAAGGAGGAGGAGGAGGAGGAGAAGAAGGAGGAAAAAAAAACGAAGACGGATGCTGATGCTGCAGCATGACCCTGTTATGCCAGTGCTGAGGAGGCAGAAACAAGAGGATCCCTAGGGCTTGCTGACTAGCTAGTCTAATCTGATCTGTGAGTTTCAAGTTCAGTGAGAAACCATGCCTCAAAAAATAAGGTGGAGGGGCTGGAGAGATGGCTTAGCAGTTAAGGCATTTGTCTGCAAAGCCAAAGGACCTAGGTGCAATTCCCTAGGACCCATGTAAGCCAGAAGCACATGGTGGCACATGCATCTGGAATTTGTTTGCAGTGGCCAGGGGCCTTGACACACCCATTCTTCCCCTCCACCCTCTCTCTCCTCTCCTATCCTCTTCTCTCTCTCTCTTACAAATAAACAAATAAATATAAAAATAATAAATATATTAAAATATAAGGTGGAAAACAATTGAGAAAGACATTCACCATCACCCTCTGGCATCCACATGTGTGAACACATGTGCACCCACATATAAATGAACACACACAAGCAACGATTGGTTGTTCTTTTCCACTTGAAAAAATTCCTTCCCATGGGTTCCAGACACTCATTACTTTCTCCTCACTTTCTTCTGCCCTTGCTGGCCATTTTGGTCTCCGTTAGTGATGCTTCTTGCTCTGCTGTCTACAGCTGTCCTTTTATAGGCTAGCCTTCAGGCTGTAAGACGCAGTCCATGGATCTCTTCCCTCCATTCATTCTTTCAAAAAAAAGTTTTTTGAGCTGGAGAGATAGCTTAGTGATTAAGGCACTTGCCTGCAAAGCCAAAGGACTCAGATTCGATTCCCTAGGACCCACGTAAGCCAGATGCACAGGTGGCACATGCGACTGGAGTTCATTTGCAGTGGCTGGATGCCCTTGTGTGCTCGTTCTTTTTTTTTTTTTTTTTTTTTTTTTTTTTTTTTTTGAGGTAGGGTCTCACTGTAGCTCAGACTGACCTGGAATTCACTATGTAGTCTCAGGGTGGCCTTGAACTTATGGTGATCCTCCTACCTCTGCTTCCCAAGTGCTGGGATTATAGGCATGTTCCACCACGCCCAGCATGGTATGCCCATTCTTTCACTCTCTCTACCTTTTTCTCCCTCTCTCACATAAATAAATAAAAATAAAATATTTAATTTTATTTACTTATTAATTTGAGAGAGAGAATGGGCCAGCGCCTCTACCATTGCAAACAAACTCCAGATGTATGCACCACCTTATGATCTGACTTACATGGGTCCTGGGAAATTGAACCTGGGTCCCTTGGCTTTGCAGGCTACCACCTTAACCACTAAGCCATCTCTCCAGTCCCAGCTTTTTAATACTATCTACATTCTGATATTATAAATCTTCATTTAAAACCTGGAGTTTTCTAAATGCCAGATAAACATACCCAATTCAATAGCAGTGGTTCCATTCAGACATTTAATATGCTTTCAGAAAAACCATGCCCAAGTCCATTGTTTTTTATTTTCTCCCAAGCCCATTTTTTCCCCCACAGTCTTCCCCTTCTCAGTTTATGGCAACTTTATCCTTCCAGTTGCTCAGGTCAGAAACCTCTAATTCTTCCTTGATTCTTTTTTGCCTCTCACAAAGTCCACCTACAATCCATCAGCAAATTCTGTCAACTCTGCATTCAGAAAACACCCAACATCCAACCTCTGGTGCAGCCACTGCATGCATCTTTTGTAGCTCAGGCCTCATGTCTTCCTTCATCTACTCCCACTTACAAGTAAATTAAGTCACCCACTCCTCCGCTGAAATCCTGCACTGGCCACCCTTCTCCACTGAAGAGCTGACATCCCAACACCATCCAGAGGCCTTCTCCCCTCCTTGGCACAGCCTAGCAGCAATGACCTTCACTCTTCCTAACATATCATGGGGCTGCTCCTGCCTGCCCAAGGGTCTCATATTTTCTGACTCAACTCTTCCATGGAGGAAATTACTCCCCGTGACTGGCAGTGAGGTCCTTTATTTGGGCCCTCATTTTAAATGTCATTCCATCATAGGCCTTTCCCTGGACATCCTACTTAAAAATGCAGTTTACCTTTCCTGTTTCATATTCCTCACTACTTCTATTTTTCAGCATCATAATATTCATTTGCAGTGACAAGAGGTCCTGAGTTTTTTATAGACAGTTACCAGCCAATACTCTACATATTTTAGTAATCTGTTTTTATTGGCAGCCTTAATAGAATGGAATTTTAAGTAAAGATATAGCTTCCCACCTGTAGCATTTGCTTGCTATGTCTTCAGAACCAAGTAGGCACTCAGTAATTATTTGCCAATAAATGTAAAAATAACGAAGAAATGATTTGCCTAGGCTGGAAACAGATGCTAATTAACTTCCTAAATACAATTAAAGCCTTAAGCCTTCTGGCACAAATAAAATTATTCTAACTTTGAAAAATGTGCTCACTAAACAAGATCTATTACAACACACATAGTGGCTAGTCTCTTAACATATAATACTCTGTGTATACATGTACACAGAGGTACATGCAATCCATGAGGCAAGCACATTCTTTTGACTGAGCCTCATTAGCTTTTGTTTACATTTCACACTTGCATTTAAACTTGAGCGGAACACTTCCTTTACCATTTGAAATTGACCACCTGAGGAAGTAATCATTATGTACTCTTCCTTTGTAGATATTTGTATTATTTCTTATTTTACTCACAATATGTGCAATAAGATTATTATATCTTAAATGTATTGCTTCAGCTGCCTATCTCTTTGGCTTCTAAGGAAATACAAATCAATGTTAGAAATTGTTTTATATGTATTCATCATTTATACTTTACCATAAACTAACTTGTTTATGCTTCCTCTTTTCAAAACGGTCTCTTTTGAAATTTTCTCCATCCCCAAGAATTGTGATATCTAACCTTTCTTCCTTATCACTCAAATACCTGTTTGTTCCTCCTGAAAAGCTCTGCCAGAGCCTTTCAACGTGTTCAGTGCTGAGCTCTGAGCACGGGTTGTCTGTGTGAAGGTTGAAAAGCATCCGCATTTGGAAATGGAAGAAAAAGCACGTTGTCAAACATTCTGAATTTTGAATGAGGTTGTAACCTCATCTGACATTTCACACATAAATAAATCAACAGTATAAGCCAACAGTAGAAGCCAGTGTTATTCAATTAACAATTGAATGTCCACAGTGGCCTGGCACTGGAGTGGTCACTCAATAAGGCTGTTTAACAAGTCTGTAGATAACATTGATCTTGCTCTTACAAGACTCCAACATAATAAACATTAAGAAAACTTAGACTGAGGAAGATGGCTCAGAAATATAGTCACTTGTTTGCAAATCCTGTCAGCCAGGGTTCAATCCCCAAGCCACCAACATAAGCTGGATGCAAAAATAGTACAAAAATGTTTGACAGCATCTTAATGTTCATTTGCAGTGGCAACAGGCCCTGATATCTTCTCCTATGTGTATGTGTGCACACACGCGCGCGCACACACACACACACACACACACTCTCAAATAAATCAAATTCAGCTCCTTAATATGTAGTTGCTCACTGTTCTCTATTGAAGCAATATGCATACTTACTATGATACTCAATGTAGCCTTCATATTCCAGTGCTAAAACTCTATTTTGGCCTTGTGGTGGTTTGATTCAAGTGTCCTCCCATAAACTTATGTGTTCTGAATGCTAGGTCTCCAGCTGGTGGCAAGTTGGGAATTGGAGCCTCCTGGAGGTGATATATTGTTGGGGATGGGCTTATGGGTTTTATAGTCAGATTCTCCTTGCCAGTGTTTTCCACATTCTCCTGCTACTATTTCCCACCTCATGTTGGCCAGGAGGTGATGTCCACCCTCTGTTCATGCCATCATTTTCCCCTGCCATCATGGAGCTTCCTCTCAAGTCTGTAAGCCAAATAAACCCTTTCCTCCTGCAAGCTGCTCTTGGTCAGGTGTTTTCTGCAAGCAACACAAAGCTCACTGAAACAGTAAAATTGGTACCAGTGGAGTGGGGTTGTTGCTTCTAGAAATCTGATTCAGTGGATTTGGCCTTTTGCAACTGACTTGCAAGAGTATGTGGACAGATTTGAAAGCTTGGCCTAAGAAACATCTTGCAGTGCTGTAAGGACAGCTTGATGGACCATTCTGGTCAGAGTTGAAAGACCTGAATGCAGTAAGAACTATAAACTGTGAGGTTTGGTTTATAAGGATGATAAAGAACTTTGTAGGAAAAGGGCTAGAGGAAGTTTTCATGAGAGTCTTGCTGTGTTTTGCTTGCTTGTATCCTGAGAACTTGTGCAAGGTTGCATTGTGTAGAAATGGACTGCTGTGAGCAGATGAATATGGCACAGAAAGAAATGAAATCATTGGGCTGAAACTACTGCCCATTCAGCTGCAATTGTTTGAGAGATTACAACCATTGAGGTGGGGCCAGCTGATCTGCACTGGGACAACAGAAGGAATGCAGACTCTTTTGAAGGGGCCTGAATGCTAAAGGAGTATCCTGTTCTTCAAAGTCTGCTTTATTCCCCCCTGGTTTAACAAGCTGCCAGTCCACCTGATACTATGGAGTATATAACAAATTCAGGAAAGAGAGAGTCATTGAATTTGCAACATGGTTTTGTTTTTGGGAAATGGCCATAGGTAGTGGGAAGCAGGTTTTTTGGATTACCTGTGTGGAAGCCCAATGAAGCCATGTTGATGAAGTGTGGGTTGCAATGGAGAACCAATAAAGATGCCAGGACTATAGGATTGTTGCCAAGGAGAGCTGCTGGTATCTGACAAAGTTTTCCTGGACTGTGAGTAGCCTAGCTGGAGGGGCAAAATTGGAACTCCAGAGACATATCACTTGTTATAATTATCAATTTCATCACTGGCTAGAGTTACTGTACTTGTTATTACAGAATTTGACGTTTGCACTGTTTGCTTTAAACCTTGGATTGTTCAATTATTCCTTGTTATGCCCAATGCTATCTTCTGCAGTGTCAATGTTTATTCTGGGCCATTATAGGGCTTTTTGTGTCTTTTTTTCTGGTATTATGGCTCAGTTAAAAAAGCCTTGGACTATGGGGATGTTTGAACATCACTGGGGTTGATAAAAAATATAGGTACTTCTGCTGGGCGTGGTGGCACATGCTTTTAATCCCAGCACTCAGGAGGCAGAGGTAGAAGGATCGTTGTGAGTTCGAGGCCACCCTGAGACTACATAGTGAATTCCAGGTCAGCCTGGACCAGAGTGAGACCCTACCTCGAAAAATTAAATATATATACTTTTAAAGTTGGACTAAATGCATTGCATTTTACATCATAGATGGTTATCAGTTTATGGAAATCAGAGGTGAAATGTGGTGGTTTGATTCAGGTTTCCCCCATAAACTTTTGTGTCCTGAATGCTAGTTTCCCAACTGGTGGCAACTTTTGAATTGGTGCCCCCTGGAGGTTATGGGTTACTGGGGGTGGGCTTATGGATGTTATAATCAGCTTCCCCTTGCCAGTGTTTGGCACATTCTCCTGCTACTGTTGTCCACCTCATGTTGGCCAGGAGGTGATGTCCACCTTCTCTGCTCATGCCATCTCTTTCCCTAGACATCATGGAGCTCCTTCCCACCACCACCTCTACCAAATCTTTAAGACAAAACAAACCCTTTTCTCCCACATGCTGCTCTTGGTCAGGTGTTTTCTTCCAGCAATATGAAACTGACTATAACAGGCCCACTCTAATTTATTAATATGATTCCTCAATCAGTTTCTTTGCTTGCTTCTGGAATGAACTTGCAGCCAACAAGCTGACAATCCACTAAGCAAACACATTCTTTCCACAGTGTCTCATTAGCTATAGTTTATAACTCACACTTTTGTGCTATGCTTCCTCTGCCTTCTAATTGACCACCAGAGGAATAGTCTTTTTTGTATTCTTCCTTTGTAGATGTATAGATGAGGATAGTCTATAGCCTCACAAAGGAAAACTGCAGCAATGCCATGGAAAGTCAAGTCAGCTGAGAAAGATATTCAGTTTAGTAGTGTTGGGGTTAATTTTACTTCACCTAACTATAAATAAAAGGATGATTAATTCAAATAATGTTATACCAATACTTTCAAGAAATACAGCTCATATTATGTTATTTCATTTTCTCATTGGTAGATCTTGTTTCCAAAAACCATCACTCATGGATCTTAACTCATTTTCTAAAACATGAATGTGTGTGCATGCATGCACTTAATCAATACCAGCTAATACCACCAGACCATAAACTGCAAGGGGGTCAAAGATCTTCTGTTTTACTTATCAGTGTATTCTTAGTGCCAGAAACAGTGCCTAACCCAGAAGAACTCAAAAAAAAAAAAAAAAAAAATTCTTCCTCAATGAGTAAATGTCCCACCATACTGATTGAGTCTAGTGAGTATAATTCAGTGAGTCCAAATTATTATTATTTTTATTTTTTGGTTTGTTTTTCAAAGTAGAGTTTCACGCTAGTTCAGGCCAACATGGAATTCACTATGTAGTCTTAGGGTATCCTGAAATTCATGGAAATCTTCCTACCTCTGCCTTCTGATTGCTGGGATTAAAGGTGTGCACCACCATGCCCAGCTACAAATCATTATTGAATCTCCTAAGAGGATAGTTTGAGGAAAATGGCTTACGAATTCAAAATTTATTCATTATACCACTGAAATAATATTTAGAAGCCATGTGTAATTATTCCTTCAGGCACATGCTTAAATTATTTTGTGAAATACCTTATTCAAACAATGATGGATTTTTCCAGACAAACTTTTGCTGCAGATGACACTGCACCCACCTATGCTTGTGCTTCTCTGTAGTACCTTTTTCTCACTCTTTCTCTTTTCTGATTTATCTTCCTAATAGCTCCCTTAAGTATTAACATTCTCTAGTTTGTACCCCACCTTCCACTCCCAAAATTGCATGAGGCTGTATGTTGGGAAGTATAGTTTGGATGGATAGCCCCTGATATAGTCAGGATTTTATTACAGTTTGTAATTTAGATCTGCAGCCATCTAGCTGGATAAGGTATCACTGTGGGTGGATCCTGGGGTCCATCCCAAAGATGTGGGAGTGTATCTGGAATTCCAGCCTAAAGATATGCAGAGTGCTTAAGCTCTGCCTGGAGTTCCTAAGTGTGCTTGCTTGCTGGTGATGGCTTGTAGATTCTCTCTCTCTCTCCCTCCCTCCCTCCCTCCCTCCCTCCCTCCCTCCCTCTCTCTCACTCTCTTTCCTTCTCCTTAGTCCTGTGAAAGAGATCCAGCTTCTTCTGCCATTATAGAACTTCCCCCTTGATCTGTAAGCTTCAATAAATCCCTTCTTCCATAAATGTGCCTGGTTTGAAGGTTTGTCTCAGCAACCTGAAGCTGTCTACTAAAGGAGGTGAGATGAGTTTAAAGTTAGCCTGCTTGAGCTCACATCCTAGATCTAAAACATTCCAGCTGTTTGGTCCTAAACCTTATCTCCTCAGCTATAAAGTGGGACATCTATAAAATAGAAATATTGGGGCTGGAAAGATGACTCAGTGGTTAAAGGCACTGATTTTCAAAGCCTAACAACCTGGGTTTGATTCCCCAGTATCCATGTCAAGCCAGATGCACAGAGTAGTACATGCATCTGGAGTTTGTTTGTAGTACCACTGGGCACTACCATGCCCATTCTAATTCTCTCCCTCTCTTTCTCATTTCCTTGCAAATAAATAAAACCTTTTTTTTTGAATGGGTATAAAACACTTTCAACAGTGCCTGGGGATAGCTAGTGCTAAAAAAAAAATGATAGATGTTTATCTGTACTCTTCCTCCACAATTTCATGAATTCTCATACAACATCTTTCATGTTTAAATATCAACACTGGGCTGGAGAGATGGCTTAGCGGTTAAGCGCTTGCCTGTGAAGCCTAAGGACCCCGGTTCGAGACTCGGTTCCCCAGGTCCCACGTTAGCCAGATGCACAAGGGGGCGCAAGCGTCTGGAGTTCATTTGCAGAGGCTGGAAGCCCTGGCGCGCCCATTCTCTCTCTCTCTCCCTCTATCTGTCTTTCTCTCTGTATCTGTCGCTCTCAAATAAATAAATAATTTAAAAAATAAATAAATAAATAAATATCAACACTAACCATGAATTAGAGAAATCTCTCAAGTTCTCTGAGCTTCAACATTCCCATCTATATAATAGGGAGAATAAACTCTCATGAAGACAGAAAAGCTCATGTTTACAATAATGTTTCATAATAAGGGGAAATATTTTCCCATTGTAAGTGGAAAGTTACCACAATTAGATTTTTTTTTAAATGGAAAAGAAATGGACAAAATTTTACCAACAATTACCATCAAAAGGTGGGATTGTAGATGATTTTTATTTTGTTTTGTACTTGCTTATGTTCCAGTGTTTCTGTAAGTAGCTTATATTCTTCAGAATGCTGACTCATCAAACAAGTTTGATCAGAACGCTTTCAGAAACTATACTGTGGTCTGATGATACACTGAAAGATTAAAACAAAGCTACTATACAAAAGGAAAACATTTTTAAAAAACTCAACTGGGTAATATATGATTCTTACCACCAAAATTGGGGAAAGATATTTCTACATTCAAACCACATCAAACTTCACCCGTAATATGATGTGAAAAGCTGAAGTAGGAGAAGGAAACTTAAAAAATACCTGCCAAAAATATGTGCCATAAAAAGTCGGGCTGGAGAAGATGGCTTAGTGGTTAAGGCATTTGCCTAGAAAGCTGAAGTACCCCGGTTCGATTCTACAGGTCCCACGTAAAGCAGATACACAAGGTGGTGCATGCATCTGGAGTTCATTTGCAGTGGCTAAAGGCACTGGCAGGCCCATTCTCTCTCTCTCAACCTCTTCCTCTCTCTCAAACAAATAAATAAATGAACTTTTTTTTTTTTTTTTTTTTAAGTGGCGAGGATGCTGACACTCTCCCAGCTCTCAGGGTTTTTGAGTACTACATCCATTTGGTCTACCCCTAGGCAAGAGCAGCACAACCATGGAGAACACAGCTGCAAGCCCATGGTCAGGATGCGTGTCTAATTCAAGTCAAGCAGTCCACAGCAGGAGACACCTGAAGCTGCAAAGGCTGGTGCCGTGACCAGCACCATTCATTTAGAAGTTTTCCTCATCTATAAACCTGACACATCCAAAGTTAAGTTTATTGTGTCCTCTTAAAATCCTGCTCCTTTCCAGGGCTCAAAAGTAGAACAATGAAGTCAGGTAGGTGACAGATCAAGTGTTGACTCTGCCACATGTTGGCAGAACTTTGAGAATTTGCTTGATTAACTGAGCCTCATTTGCCGTATTTGTGACAAATGACTATATGTGACATGTGAAATGACTATGATCCCACAGGATTGTCAAGAGAAGTAAATTAAAAATAAAATGTGTTTAAGACACTTAGTATGAGGCACAAATAAAGACTCGAAAATAGTAAATATTTTCTAGTGAAATACAATGTGCTCAGACTAGAAGCAATGGGACCTCACAGCCCCCTGCCCCTTGCAGGGACCACAGTCCCCTAGTCCTGCTGATATCATTCCTGAAGTAGCTCAGGAATCTAACATACCTGGCTCACTCCCATGTCAACCACTGCATGCTGATGGAAGTCTGTTTGTCTCTTGCTCACATCAAGAGTGCTTCTTGTCTCCTGTCCTCCCACTCATCTCTTATATCTTGACCAGTTCAGTTTCCTTTCCCAGAAATCAAATACAGCCCTGCCATACCCTCCCTGCTAAGAGACCCCCAAACCCCTACACCAAGAACAAAAATCAAGCTTTAAAACATACTTTGAACAATCTTTGTGTCTTGGCATATCTTTCCAACATTACATTATGCCAGTCTTCCAAGCTGTGCCTAAATGGAAGACTTGCTAATCTCTGCCTAACAATTATATTTTGTTTCCACAAATACTTTCCGTTCCTTGTCACTTAGCAGACTCCTGTTGCTACTTCAGGAGATTTCTCCAAGCACCACCCTTTCTATGATGTCATTAAGTTCCTCCTTTTTCACTCTAACAGCATGTTTCCTTTATACCACACCACATTTCAATTTTCACTTCTCAACTCAAAATGGTAAGTTACCCGAAAGCCAGCTCCATAGGTAAGCATCCACACTCCCCAGGGCTTAGCATGCATTGGATGGACAATAGATGTATTTCAATAAATACACTCTGGTTAAAATGAGAATTGAAGCATCACTAAACTGGAATCAGAGGTCTGCTAACTGCAACTCTATAAAACTTACTTATCTATTAAATTTTTCTTACATATATATGGAACAAAAATTTTATGAGGCATTCTGCTTTCATGTGCAAACATTGTAAATGTTCAAAGTTCTTTTGTCATTAACAAAATGAAGAAAAGGGAGGAAGAAAGGGAAGAAGGAAGAAAGAAAGGAAGGAAAAACAGACTCAATTTTTCTGCTTCAGTCCCACTATCTCTAGACAGTCAAAAAGACTTGATTTTATTTTATTTGTGTGCGGGGAAGGATATACAAGAGCCTCTTCCCATTGCAAATGAATGACAGACACTTGAGCCACTTTTTACATCTAGTTTACATGGGTAGCTTGGAGGTGGCTTGAGAACTATACCTTGGCTGGCAAGCTATGAAACATAGCACTTCTCACCTATGAGCCATCTTCTCAGCAATGAAAAGACTTTCTTAAGGAGAGCAAATCCTTAGGAACAAAAGGGAAGATCCTATTGTTGCCATGTGTTAAACACTTATTGCATGCAAAGCACTGTGACATATTAGCTGTCCTTCTACCAATGTCCCTACATAATTAGGACAGTTAGCCTCACATTGCAGTTGAAAGAATGTTAGTCACAGAGATGAAGTACTCTGACTAAGCAGAGATGTGATCCATGAAAATCCAAGACTGGTACTGAACTGCTAAGGCATTCTGTCCTTCTGAGTCATGACTGAACCAATGCTACCTTACACATGCTCAAGCATTCTGAGGGAGATAATAAAACAGACTGAGATGATGTGAGCAACAGAAAGCAGAGGTTGGTAAGAAAACAAAAGGGATCATCTGGAAATATTTTCAGGGCTACAATAAAACTCCTTTCTGCCAAGTGCCAATGTAAAATCTATGCAGAATAAAAATGATCAATGGAACTTGAAACTTAATTGTTATTTCTTGTTAAAGACCAATGAATACAGGCAGGTTTTTATTAATCTGCAAACTTAATAACACTCAAGTAAAGGTTTCTATAAATTTTAATTGCGGTAATCTGGACAATGTTTCCCTATGACTCACTGACTAGAACTGTAATGTTTATGCAGTATATTTTTCCTTACTTTATGAGACTGTAATTGCAGCAAAATGCTACTATACTTGCTCAATTAAAATCCACTGGACTTATCAAAATAAACTATTTAGGGAACTAGCATGCTGGCATGTTAGTTTACTTTGCATTATATATCCTACATGTCTATGGAATCATATTCGTTAATTGGCTTCTGTAGGTGAGGACTAGCATCCTTCTCTTTATTTTTACAATTTCATGCCCACATTTCTCTATCTCTCTTGCTTGTCTGGATTTTGCTTACCAGTTGGTATTTATTCTCTAGTGTTTGAAAGAGCTAGACAGCAACATGTAAGATATCTTCTACCACCTTTTCATGAACACTTGTCAAGAACTGGAGTGAAGGAAGTTCTGCTCTATCATCTATAAAGGGGACCATGCCCAGCGATAGCCATTCAATCTCACCTGAGCTGACCTCTTACTATCTTTCCCTTTCTCCAGGCTTTGATTATGTTTGTACTTCCAACTTTTCCCTCATTTAACAAATCCAATCACTCCTTTATCCTGCCTTTGTGCCTTTTCTTCTGCAAATTGGTATTCCAGAGTTTGCTGACATTGACAGGTCCATGAGCCATTAGCGAAACTGTCAGGATTACCAACAGAATGCAGAAGTTTTGGAGGAGTTTTAAAAATACAATATATTAAAGACTGGTGAGATGGCTTAGTGGATAAGAGAGCTTACCATGCAAGAATGAGGGCCTGAGAGGATCTGAGACCATCTGAGCTCAATTTCCTAGTACCCACATAAAGTAACTGGGCATTGTCACACACTTCTGTAACCCCAGTCCGGTGGGAAGTAAAGAACAGAGAATCACGGGGGCTTGTGAAAATGGCAGCTCTGGAATCTCAGTGGTGTCTAAGGAAGAACCCCACAATGGAACATTTACATGAGATAGAAAAAGACTACAAATATATTCACACTGGTTCAGTTTAAATTTTGCCACCACATACATTTCCCCACTGGGTGTGGTGTGAATACCTAGAGCCCCACTTACTTGGAAGGCTGAGGTGGGGAGATCACTTCAGTCCATGAATTCAAGACCCCTTTGGGTAAGACACTGAAAAGAAAAGAAAAAAAGAAGCTGGGGTGGGAGCTTTCCCTTTGAGGAGCTTCTAATATTTCAGAATTGAAGATGAAGGATTCTGTATCTATAGTTTCTAGCCACAGAGCTTGTGGGGAAGTTGCCCCCAAAAGAACCTGTTATCACTTCACCATGTTGGATCACAACACTAGCTTCATCTGAGTGCTGTCCTTTAAGGATAAGCATGTGGACATAGCAGGGGATTAAAAGCCCTAAAGGTGGACTGGAGAGATGGCTTAGCAGTTAAGGTGCTTGCCTGTGAAGTCTAAGGACTCTGGCTGAATTCCCCAGAATCCACGTAAGCTAGATGCACAAGGTAGCACATGCAACTGGAGTTTGTTTGCAGTAGCTAGAGGCCCTGACATGACCATTCTTTCTGTATCTGCCCCTCTCTCTCATAACTAAATTAAATAGTTTTTAAAAGCCCTAAAGGTGTGTGTATAACAAGTTCAGTGGGAGATTTACCACAGTATGTGTATGGAAGAGTTTGTCTGGATATGGTGGCAGAATTTGACAGTATTAAATCCATCATGTGATAAGCAGGAAGGTCATTTAATTTCAAGTGTTCTGATTTATTTTTCTTCATAATTTTATTTTTAACTGATTTTTAGCTTGATTGGACCTATGTTCTCAAGCAGGCTGTTTGACAGTAGTGGCAAGCTCACTATCAGTCCAGAAATTAGACAAGAAGATCAAAATGAGCTAAAGAATTGATAGCATCATACACCACCATCCTTTCCTGTAGTTTAGAACATGCAGATATATTTAAAGTTTGCCTTTATGTTGGATAAAAATCAAAGACAGATCCAATTGATTTTACATAATAGGCTATTTCAAAGTAATGAATTAGTTGAACTAATGCTTTCTCACAAAATAAGTAATTCCAAAAGAAAATAGATCTTTATTTATAAATCCTCCTCCTCCTTTCTCAATTAATTAGACTTTGTTGGCAAAAGGAAGTTAAGAAATTCAGCATAAGCCTGATTCTATCATGAATGTAAAATGAGTAGAGCAAATAATGGACTCTATACTCTTTCAAGCAAGTTAAATAAGACCATAATAGCCCACCAGTTGTGTAAACACGATTTCACTATACTTGTAAAAAAAATATTGACTTACCTGTTAACTAAAATTATCCTGGCATGCTTCAGCTACACGTATTAGTACTTCTTGTGGTACATAAGAATGTTTTTAGTTGTGGACTTCTATCAAAGATTAAAGAATTAGAAAAACATCCATTTAGCAAGCCCAGAAAAGGAGATATTTAGCAGACTACTCTTTAATGAATCAATTTTAGGAATTTGAAATACAAGTCTAAAAAGTAGAGTGATTTCCATCCTGACATGATGGAGCTCATTAATACTGATGTACTTTCCAAAATCATAAACAAAAACATCATGTAAAGAACCCTGATTAACCCTAACTTTACCCTGCTAACCTCATTATCACATGTAAAGGAGGGTGGGGTGGTGACTTTCTAGGAATTACCAACAGCAGGTATTCCTGTGTCAATTGGATGTTTTGAGGAAGCAAATATATATATGTATATAAATATATGTATATATTTTTTTTCATGTAGGTGTTTTATATATATATATATATAATATATATGTAGGTAATATATATATATATACACACACACACACACATAGAAAATACCTACGTGAAAAAGATAAATGGAAAAGCCTAATATAAACCTATCTTTGATGTTAATATAAAATGTCCTTTGATTTTTCTTTACAAAAATATGTATATTTTGTTCTCAAAATGATATAAGGCTCTGTCCAGCTTGAATATGCCCAGATGTCCAGAATTCCTAAGTTATGAGGAAAATGGTATAGGATATAAAGTCAAAAGGACTCAGGTTAGTACGGTGGCTCCCTAACTAACTTACTGGCCACCACTGAGAAAACCATTTACATTTCCCCCCCTTAAATGTGGGGTGAGAACCACACACATCTCTTCTGAGAGCTCAGTGAGAGCATATGACTATATAAAGGACTGAATCCATGCTGGTGGTCATTGTCAGACAATTTGAAAACCTTATCTTATAAGTTAGCTGGTGTTTTCTACAGAAAGATTGCTGCTCATCAACCTTACTGAAGCTCCCCCCTCCCTGTGTGTAAGACATCTGGTTTGGGGCTGAAGAGGTGGATCAGTGGTTAAGGTGTTTGCCTACAAAGCCTAATAACCAGTTCAGTTCCCCAGTAACCACATAATTCAGATTCACGGGTGGTACATGTGTCTGGACTTCGTTCTCAATGGCTGGAAGCCCTGGCGCACCCATTCATATTCTGTGTGTGGGGGGGGGTGTGGGTGTGGGTGTGGGTGTGTGTCCTCTCTGCTTGCAAATAAATAAATAAAAATAATTTTCAAAAAGATATCTGGTTTGAACAAAATGTGTAAGACCTCAAAGAGCCATCAAACTCTTCATGGTTTCTATCCTTGCAGGTTCTCACCAAGCATGCTTGGTCATAAGTTTACCACAGCTGAATTCTCACTCACTCATTGGGTCAAGCAACCAGACAATATTTGGGGTGGCAGGTGTAAAACATAGAAATGGCTTTAGACACAAGTGTCTAGAAAATAATCTTAGGATTTTGCTTCTTTCCTTGCTCGTCCTAGTGTTTTACTCGCAGTGAGCATTCTTCCTAACACAGAAGCAGCACCCCCACGAGCTCCAGAGTTTTGTCTTTAGAGCTTACAAAGTCAGAAAAGAAGACCTGCTTTATCCCTGGATCCCTGGCAATCCTCCAAACAGACCTTCTGGGGTCAGGTTCCTACCACGGGACAGGGAGGTGGAACCACATGGATGACAACCCTAAAGTATGAGAGGAAGTTCCCAAAGGACAATTGTCAAGTGGTCTTAGAAAAAAGTGAGAGGAGAAATGTTGAGTAAAATGTCAAAAAGAAAAAAAGGGAAATACGGGAGGGAGAGAAGACCAAAGGGAAAAAGAAAAAGAACATGTTCATTATCTCTGGCCTCATTCACACTATCTGTCTCCCCCATTTCTTTGCATCAGTAGTCCTGTTCTACTTGCCTTTGTGAGCAAGGTTCAATTCTCCAAAGGAAGAGGAGAAGAACAGGTTGAAAATCTGTCTTGTGCCAAGCTCCAGACATGGAAACATTGAAGAATAGCCTAGGTAAATAATGCCTTCCTTTTCAGAGAAGGTAACTGAGACTTGGGATCATTCTGGGTCTGTGATCAAACAAGCTGAAGCTGGAAGAATCTAGATGCACATACAGTTCTGCCTGATTCATTCCACAGCCACCAAAGTGCTATGTTCTGAGAGCAACCTGCACATCAAAGGCAGCATTGTTTCTGTCATTCCATGTTTTTAAAATGGACAGTGTGCACAGCCATATCTGATGCCTGTGCTGATGAATCAGTCAACAGATATTTTTAATTGCTCCCTAGTGTGAGTCCCTAACTTGAACCCTGCTAACAAAAAGACAAGTAGCCTAGTCCCTTCCTCCAAAGTGATCACAAAAAGTTCGCAAAAACAAAGCATATATGTATTTAAGATGGCCTTTAAGACAAATCCTGTGGTGTTTACAATGTACCTTCAGGGATGCATCTTGCCCTTGGGATTCTGACCCAGAGTCTGTCACCACTTTAGGTGCACATTTACTGAGGAAAGTTTCCTTACCTGGAGGATGCCAGGTCTTCCCACATGTCTTACTACAAATATCTGCAGAAGGCTTCACACAAAGCAGAGGATAAGTTCCATTCATGAGGCCATCAAGGGACAGACATTTTAAGAAAAAGGAAGCAGGCATTCAGTTAAGTGTGGAAGGAATGGCTGAGAGAGGCTAAAAGTAATGTGATTATCGGTGGGAGTGGCGGATGTGTGTGCATAGGAGCAGGTGAGGGAACAGGACAAAATTGGGCAACATATTGATTATCCAGAAACCTGGACTACCTCAGTTTTCAATGGTATTACTAACTTTTCCAAAATCCTGGGCTACAATTCCTTCATTTGAAAAAATGCAAAAGATTCTCTCCCTCCCTCGCCCTCACACACACACACACAAATTTGCTGATAATTGGATACAGATTCAAGTCAATGAATAAAGTATGTGTGTGTTAAACTTACACAAGTGAACCAATAGGCAGGTTTGGGAATCACCCTATAAATGAAGAAGGGTAAATACACTATACTCACAAAGAAAAATATTCCCAATTGTAAAGGTCTAAAAAGTTTACACAGGAAATTCAAATGGACAGGCTTAATAGAAGATTTGAGGGCCCTTGACAAACAACTGCTCTCACAATTCAGAAGCCACAACTCCATGGTGAATATACCAGCAATCCCACCAAGGAGGGCCCTCTGGGGAGTGGGGGCAGGGAGGAGGAAAATGATGGTACCAACATATGATATGTCTACATAAAGTTTCTACTTATTAAAAAAAATAAAAAAAGATTTGAAGGACCTTGAAAGTTAGAAGGGTCCTGTCTTCAGAAGGCAGGGGAAGTCGTGCCCGCTGTGAGTGAAAACTGTTTTGTGAGTTCATATGGGTCTGGTCGCCTTGGATTGACACTTCTCAGCTTCTCGCTAGAGCGTGGAGAGGTCAACTTTAATTACGCCTCACTAAGATCGATCTGTCTCTCTCTCTCTCAAAACAAACAAACAAACAAAAGTTCTGAAATCGTTCCTTTCTCTAGCGGATTGCCTGTTGGACAATTTCTGACGTATGTGACAGCATGCATCTGTCACCAGCGCTCCGCAGAGGTGGGTGCGCTGGAGTGTCGGCTCACGCGTGCGGTGTTGCTCTTAGAGACCTGAGGCCTTAGGGTGCAAAGTTATCCCCTTCCCTCGCACAAAAATATCCCCCCGCCCTCGCCTCGCACAAAAATAAACTGCCATCTATCTGTCCTGCCTGCATCACTTACACTGAAGGCCATTGCCACTAGAAACTAAAACTTTCTCTTTTTTTCAAGTCACTTCGCCTTCGTCAGGCCAGCAGTAGAGAAGGCAGCACTTGGAAAGCTCGCTCGGAGTTGTATTTATTTAGCGATTACTCCAACGCTTTGATTTTTTTGTTTTTGGGCAAAAGCGAACCAGACAGTCTGACGTAAGGATCAAAAAGGCCACCCATCGTTCGCGCCGAGGACGCCTGCGAGTACCCTTGATAAGTACCTTTCTGAATTAAGTTGTAGTCTTTCTTTTTTTTTTTTTTTTAAGTCTTCCTATTATCTCAAGTGGGCTTGGAGGAAGCGTGCTCCATCCTTCGGTCCCCAGGCGTCTGCCTAGGTCGCTGCGGAGCGGGTCCCTCTCCCCTCCCGCACCTCGGTGGCGGGTGCGCAGGAGGGGGTGAGGGTGAGTGGGGATGAGGTGGTGGGGGTGAGGTGGGGGTGGGGGTCCCCTGCCTGGCGCGTGGCGAGTGACGCCCAGCTCTGGAATCCACCCAGCTGGGGCAGAGCTGTGTGTTGTGGCCACCACCATGCAGCCGAGTCTGGGGAAAGGAGGGAGGGGACGGACGGGAGGAGGGAAAGTAGAGCTGGGACTGGGGTGGGGGGGTGCCTGGAAAGCTGGGCTGAGCTGACGTCACTGGGCGCGCAATTTGGGCCGGAGCGCTTTAAAAAAGGAGCGTGCGAGCGGAGCCGAGATGCTGCGGCACACAGCTCGGAGCGCCTGCAGCAGCCACGCTCCCCGCCACCGCCGCGGCTGCAGCCAGGGGTCTCCCGAGGCCGTGTGGCACTGCGGGCTGCGCACTCCCCGCGGGCGGAGCTTCTCCCCGGCGCCCCGCGTTGCAGACGAGCGCCGAGCGCCCAGGTCCTCCCCAGCCCAGGCGCGGCCCGCTGCCGGCGCGCCCACCATGGACACCTCCCGCGTAGGCGTGCTCCTGTCCTTGCCGGTGCTGCTGCTGCAGCTGGCGGCCGGGGGCGGCTCGCCCGGGCCCGGCGTGCCGCCGAGGGGCTGCCCCGCGCACTGTCATTGCGAGCCGGACGGCAGGATGCTGCTCAGGGTGGACTGCTCGGACCTAGGGCTCTCGGAGCTGCCCTCCAACCTCAGCGTGTTCACCTCCTACCTGTAAGTGCGTCCTCCAACCCGCCTCACTCCGGGAGGAGGGCTCCGAGCGGGGAGGGAGGGTGAGCAGCTGGTGTAAGTCACAGCTGGTGTGGGAGGGGGGTCCCCAGGCGCCCCACCGGCTCCGGGGAGGGCGGGCGAGTTTGTCAAGGGCATCCTGGCTGGAGCTGCCTGGGCCTCCACAGAGGCGCACGTGTCCCCGAGGGAAGCGCGCTTCACTTTCTGAAAGGCTTCAAGTGCAACGCCTGGGACCCAGCCGGTGCGCCCAGGCTTCCCAATGCCGCTGCGGGCACGTCAGGGGACCCATGCGTCCTAATGTAGGCATCCGTGGGAACACTGGGAAGTTGTGTACCTGGAACCCGAGGACAGGCCGCCTGCTGACCCGGTCCCTGTCCAGACTCCTTCCCGGAGATGAGCTGTACAAAGTCGCCCTGCAGGACAAACCCAACTTGCCCCTTCTCCAGAGCGCTCCAAAATGCATTCCTAACACTTCGCGTCGTGGAACCTTTTTCTTTCTTTTCTTTTTCTTCCTTTTCTTCTTCTTCTTTTTTTTTTTCTTTTTTAAACAAAGTGATTAAGATGTGGCAACCACAAACCCCCATTAGAGTTGCCAGAACGTTATCTTTACCTTTGGCTGCCCGAGCCGCCCTTTGAAGTACCGGCCGCCGCAGTGTAATCTTTAACCATCTCCTCCCCCGCGGGAGGAGAGGGAAGTGAGCTGAAGGCTGCCAGGCGGGTAAACAGGGACGCCAACATCCAAGGGGAGACTGGGACCTTTCTATCATCCCTCGGGGGTCCTCCCAGCCTATCTTTCTTTGCTACAACCTCCACAGCCCGCACCACGGAAACGAAACAGTTTCTCCCTTTACGATCTTGTCTCTGAGGAGTCCAGACCCAGGGGTAACAGGTGGTGGGATAGATGAGGTGACTCAAGGACAACCCTGTGCTGGGCGACCAACTTAACTATTTCTCCCAACTCTGTCATTATCTAGGGCTCGGTTCCTTGGGACCGGAGACCAGGGACAAGGCCGGTCCGGGAAACCAGCACTACTAATTACTTGGTCATAAAAAGGTTTTCAATCAAGACATTTCACTGCTCCCATCTCAACCCCGTCCCCCCTTCCCCACCCCCCCAGCTTCGACTTTTGAGATGTACGTTGGCGGGAGCAAGTACAGGTGTTAATGAACTAGGTTCTTTCTTTTTTTAGTTGTTTTCTGGGGGAAAGAGGCTTAGACAATGTTTCCCTCTAGGTAGCAAGTGTTTTTCTGCAGACACTGAGGAAGAGAGTCCTTGTTTTAACCTGCCTTAATACTGCATTTGGAGATAGGGACCATCCTGCTAGATTTTAGTACTGGTAGATGGCAGACACCCCCGTGCCCACCATGCTGAGGTCACTTTTCTTTGCCCAAATAGAATACAAAATCGTCTTCCCCTCTGGATTTCCATTCAGTTGAGCTCATTGTATGTGGTGATGTTATCTTTTCAGGGACGGAAATCTGCTCTCTGAAATTATCATTCTCTGAAAATTCATATTTCCTCTGAACACAAGAGGAAATCTCCGATAGGTGCTGACCTACCACAAGTAGAGCACATTTCTTCAGCCTCCTGGTTTAGCTGCTCACACCAGTAATTCAAGGATAATACTTGCTCTGGTACAATTTGTTTCTGAGACCAGTTTGGCAATTTTTCTTAAGAGGCTAGACTATCTTGTCCAATTATCTTGAAGAAATTGAACTATACACAAAGGCAATGAGCACCCCACCCCCACACATGCCGTGCAAACATGTGCGCGCTTGCTTTCATTATGAAATGCATTTAAAAATACGACAAATAAATTATGAATAGTATCAGCGTATTTTTTTCTTCCACTTGAAAGAGTGAACATGTGTTACGTTTCTGTTACCAAAAGCCTAAAATTCTTCTATAACCTATTTCCCAAATACCTCAAGTGCATTTAGCTACCTCATTCATATCTCAAGAGAGATTATCGCCACCTACTGCCACTGTTCTCTATCTCTAGAGACAACCCCTGGAGGTTAAGATACCATTAGGGATCAAATCAACGTATTGTTCCCATGCTGTTTGGTGGCAGCCTATAACTTGGTCTAAGGGAAAATGCTCTCAGTGCCTTCTCAAATACACAACTCAGCGTGTCTATGAACAGTGATACAGTAGATGTCCCTTACTTGCTTCCTGTGGCTTATATGTCTGGAGAGATGAGTGCTGAATGCGAACTACTCTTAATCTGAAGAGCCAACCTGGTGTTCTTCATAATGTGTGGATCTATGATTTGGTCTCCTTCTAGGGTACAAAAGGCCAGGAGTCATGGGGTGCCCTTTCCTACTGAGAGTTTGAGGGGGTTTTCTGTTTTGGCAACTAGAGGGACTCTTGTGCAGACATTAAAGGCAAATGATGCCCTCTTTTGGTTCCGCCTAGTATTACCTAATCATTTCTGCCTTCACTGTGTGGTCTTAATCTAAAAGAGGAATTTTGATTTACTCATATACAAGTAAATAAGCTTGTGATTCATTGATTTTCTTATTTTAGGGGAATAGCTTAATTTGCTTTGAAAGGGAGAACTAAGTTACCACCTCACTGCCCTAGAACATAGGACTAATTAAGATTAAGTGAGAAAATTAAAGTCTACAAAATGTGAGGATGAGGGGCCAGAACTACTGTCTTTTATTATTTGTAGTAGGTTATCAACATTAATTTAATCAAAATGTTATCTTCTAATCCCCCCACAAAGAAAACGAACAAGCATTTTTTCCTTCAAACAGATTAGATAGCAAGTTTCAACTGTACACATTTGGCAAATAAATTTGCCACAATCTGGTAGCTAGCTAATCAGATGTAGGTAAGGAAGGTTTCTAAACCTCTTCATAGAAGGAAAGTGCATTTTATACAGCATTTTAGAATCGCTTTTTCCAAGAAAAGCTAAATCTTAAGCCATTCCAATCATTCATATTAACTCCATTTTCTTACTGAGCTACATTGCTCAGAATCTCTACCTGGACCATGGAACAGCATTGGAGACTATGAAAAAGGTCCATATTCATCTTTTTTTTCTCTTTCTCCTGCTTCATACTCTATCTTTTCACCTCTCATCCACCCCCACTGGTTATGGGCTCAGATTTTACTAACAGGGCCCAATAAAGTTCACTCAACAGAAAATAAGGAACAGCAAGGTTGAAACAGAAAAGGAGACAATAATTCTTTATAGTGTTTAATGCATCTCAGTCAGCAACTATAGAGAAATGGAGTAGGTCTAACATCTAACCTTATTATAATGAGATAGTTAACTGTAACAGTTGTGGGCAGTTTTGCCAACAGGGTCTTAAAAGGAAACTTCCATGTGCTACTTTGATGTGTCTCTCATCTAGTTAGTGTGGCATCCAGGTAGAACACTAAATCCCAACAAATAGTCTAATACAGTACATACTCTTTCCCTTCCTGATCTACAATAGCTATTTTCCTTTTAACTTAAAACTGAGATTTTTTCTTGTTGCTCAGTGGCTTGGATATTTTATCTACCAGCAAATTTATTAAGGAATCAAGAGATTGTTTTTAGATTTTAAGGAATTTGGTTATTTTTCAAAACATGTTATTTTGAAGCAAAATTGAATTCTGTACATAATAAAATTGATGTTATTAAGCACTTATAAAGATTTTAGTCAACTTATGTATGGCCTTAGAATCATGTATGTTTTAAGCATTAAGACACACTTTCACAATTAAAAGAAGGAATTTTTAAAATTATCTTCAAAAATCATGTAGTATTTTTATGGTTCCCTTCAACCAAGATAAGTATTTTAAATAAAAGAAAATGTTTGTCCTTAAGAAATAGTTTAAAAAGGATTAACGTATATGTCTTAACATTTAGAGCAATTTCAAAATTTCTACAGGTTCCTCCACAACTTGTTTTTAAATCTGTTTTAAATAGAATATTAATAACACTTCTTTATTTTAATGTAATTCCTTCTTCTCTGGAATTGGGTGGGGACCCCAGTAGAGTTTTTTGTTATTGAAATTAATTGACTAAATTAGTCTGTGTAATTTTTAATAGTGAGCTATGATTCAAATTTAACAGCATAAATTTAAAACAAATATACATCTGAATGTGTTCAATATGTGTATGACAGAGTTTATGAAGTAAAAATGAATTTTTTAAACAGAATATGATATTTAGTTTCCTTCTTTCCTCTGTCTACATTTTTGTCAAAGTAAAGGAGTCCTGAAGAAACAGCAAGTAGTAGCAATCATAAATGAGTTATAATGTTGGAATCAAGAAATAACCTCGGTGGCTAAGTAAAATTATGTTTGATACTAGAGCCATTCATACTTGAATATGCCTAAAGACGTGCAGATGAAATCCCAGCACTCGGGAGGCAGAGGTGGGAGGATTGTGAGTTCGAGGCCACCCTGAGACTCCATAGTGAATTCCAGGTCAGCCTGGGCTACAGTGAGACCCTACCTCGAAAAACCAAAAAAAACAAGTTCAGATGACCAATGACTTCTTATACTAAGTTTTGAGCTACTTATTTCCTAAAACATGTAGCTGCCAAAGTCATAAAAATAATATCTGAATATACAGTCCACTCCTACTATCAAAAGTTAGAAACACCCAGATCAGCCTGAACTAGAGTAAGACTCTACCTCAAAAAACCCAGGGCTGCCTGGGCATGGTGGTGCACGCCTTTAATCCCAGCACTCAGGAGGCAGAGTTAGGAAGATTACCATGAGTTCAAGGCCACGCTGACACTCCATAGTGAATTCCAGGTCAGCCTGGGCTAGAGTGAGACCCTACCTCGAACAACCAAAAAAAAACAAGGGCTGGAGAGATGGCTTAAAAAGAAAAAAAAAAAAGTTAAAAACAAGCCAGGTGTGGTGGTATATGCATTTAATCCCAGCACTCAGGAAGCAGAGGTAGGAGGATTGCTGTGAGTTCAAGGCAACCCTGAGACTACATAATAAGTACAAGGTCAGCCTGAGCAAGAGTGAGAAACCCTACCTTGAAAAATAAACAACAATAACAAAAGTTAAAAACAACCCAGACATGGTGCACTCACATTTAACCCCAGTACTCGGGAGGCAGAAGTAGGAGGATCGCTGTGAATTTGAGGCCAGCCTGAGACTAAATAGTGAATTACAGGTCAGCTTGAACTACAGCAAAAACCTACCTTAAAAAAAAAAAAGAAAGTTAAAAACGCTATAGATATTTATAGTTTTATAAGTGACACCTAATTTTGATTTACCTTTCTAAATTGTTTCACATTCTCTCAGAGTATTAAGTCATTTAACCATATATTCAAATGTTTCCAATTAATCCAAAACACATGCCATACAATATAAATGAAAAATGTTGTAAATTCTGCCTTGAGCAATTTTGTAAAGTTACTTTTTTGGTTTAAACATTTATATACATTTAGAATAAAGCTAAATGGCACATTTCCTTGTTAATGCCCTCCCCCACAGGTTGATATTCTGGTAAACTGAAAGTCTTCACAAGTAGGAAAATTCCTTCTAATATGATTTAACCCCTCACACCCATTGCTTTGTTTACCTTTGCAGAGTCTTATTCTGTCTTGGAGAGATGAGTCAAACTAGCATTAAAATGACACTGATATAAGACATACCAAACAAAGAATCTGCTTTCATCCAGTCCCTACTTTGTATGTCTAATAGAGTATCACTTGCTAAATCTGTCCATGAGAAGCACAACCCAATACCACACTTATTTCCAGATTGGTTAGCTTTCATTCATTTTTATTTTTTATTATTAACATGAAGTACATTTCCAGTTTCATATGTGAAACTCAGTATCTATGGAGAAAGGTGGCATCCCACAGGCTATAATGTAGATCTGGTCATAGATTCTTTACAATTTCATAATTCAATACCAATTTTGTTCTCTATATACTAGGAAGCAAGTTCTATCTTAAAATCAAATGCATCACCATCCATGCCTCTTTCAGTTAATTTTTCTGTTACATTGGTTGGGCCCAGTGGGAATGCCTTATTTGAAACTAGAAGAAAAAAGAGTCACTTGACTTAAAGAAATGAAACAATATTATCTAGTCTCATGCTAAAAGACTCTCCCCCAGGATATTAGCATTAGTAGAGGAATTCTTTAAAGCATGTTTCCTATGGCAGAGAATGTCCACATACCTTTATATATGTTATTCTCAATGTGTAAGCCTAGAATGGAAGATGTTGAAATTTACTCTGAGAATATGCAAAAGGAGCATTTTGTTATATAGTTCAGAGCCAATATTTTTAAATGTTTTTATATTTTTACTTATTTGCAAGCACAGTGTTAGAGAGAGAGAACAAGAGAGATTGAGAGTAGGTGTCCCAAGGCCTCTAGCCATGCAAACAAATTCCAGACATCTGGCTTTACATGCATACTGGGGAATCAAACCCAGTTGTTAGGCTTTGCAGCAAACACCTTAACCAGGCATCTCCCCAGTGCCAGAGCCAGTATTTTATGTTTAGTAGGTGAATGTGTATTTTCTTACTATTATAGAAAGAATTTTTCTGTCTCTAAGTCAGGGTTAATTGTAGTAGTTGCAACATGTGGGAAGGAATAACCCATGGACTAGTAAACTCTTAGGAAAGATGTTTTCCTATGACCAGATCTATGTCAAATAAGGTAGTTGTCTTCTTTGAATTTACTTCTTAAGTCAGCAATGTGTAATTTCTTTTGTTATTTTTTATATTTAGTAACATTTTTGCATATGTGTGTGGTATGCATGCATGTATACATAAGGGAGCATGAGTATGGACAAGTGCTTATCATATGTTCACATGTGGCTGGGGAGGTCAGTGATCAACATAGGTGTCTTCCTCAATCTCTACCTTATATTTTTTAATTTAAAAAAATTATTTATTTGAGAGAGAGAGAAGCAGACACACAGAGAGAGACAGAGAGAGAATGTGTGTGCCAGGTCCTCCCGCCCCTGCAAACTAATTCCAGACACATGTGCCATCTTGTGCATCTGGCTTACATAAGTCCTGGGGAATCGAACCTGGGTCCTTTGGCTTTTCAGGCAAGTACCATAACCACTAAGCCATTTCTTCAGCCCTCCACCTTATATTTTGAGACAGTGTCTCACATTGGCATGGAGCTCACCAATTAGATTAGACTGAGTGTCTAGCAAACCCCAGGGAACCTTCCAGCTCCATCTCTGTAGTGTTGGATGGCAGTGGTGGGATGACAGCCATAATGCCCTGCTTAGGTTCAGCCCAAAATGAATCTTCATAACAGATGAACTTTTCCCATTGGCTTTCATCTTTAAAACACATAGTAAATAGATTGCTATTATGAAAGTGCCATGGTGGAATTTATTTGATTCACAACAGAGAATTATCTCACAATCTTATAAAATGCCTCAGTATATATAGTCAAACTATATCACTTAACAGGTAGAATAGTGATATGGTATTCTGACTCAACTAAAATTTATTTAAATCAGAGAAGAGTCCCTCCCTTTTAACAAAGAATCTTTGATAAACTGCACATTTAATTTGTTTTGTTTCTCAACCCATTTACTAATATACACCTTGTATACAGTGACCATTTGTAGTTACAAAGTCACCATGAAAAACCTATGGTGGCCAATTCATTATTAATTATATCCAATATTAAGAGCCTCTGTCTGTAATAAGTGCTGATATTTGGAAAATTGAGGATACATTGGAGTATAGCTTACAAATTATCTTCAAATGGTACTCCCATCCTATAGTGTTTTTTAAAATTAACTTACATTTTCAGTTAAAATTGTAGAACCATCCCTAATTTAACAGAGGCTCATTCCTCATGTATGTATAGTATATGTTCTATCTGCCTTTGGGAAATTTGTGTCTTCTGCTGATGAGGACTGTGGTGGTCAAAGGGGAAGACAGTGATCTCATGCACACACTGCATATGTCCCAACATACCAATAGGAAGAGTTCCCCTTTGTGCCACTTTCTTGGTGGAAATGACACATACCAACGTTGACAGGCATGGCAGTGGAGCGCCAACCCTTTTAAGGGGAGAGACAGAGGCACAGGCTGTCTGAAGACACCTTCCGTTCAGTTCAGAAGCTGAAATGCAGAAGACAATTGTCCTGGCAAAGGGAGCCTAACTCCAGCTGAGAACGCGTGCTCTAAGCTGACCTCCCCGTCAGCCTGCCAGCCAAGATTAAGCTTCCCTCAAGTGGATCCTTGTTAGCCTGGCCTTTCCTCACTGCTGCTCATCTTTCCCAACTGGAAGCCAAATGTTTCAAACTGCTCATCAATTTTGCAGCCAAATTCTTTTATTTCCTCCTACTTCCTTTCCTCCCTCTCCTCCTCCCACCATTATAAAACACACACACACAAACACACACACACACACACACACACACACACCACACACACACACGTAGCTAACTTTACATACATGCAAAGTTTACATACACTAAGCAGAATACCCAAGATTTTTTTATGTTTCAAAAACCTTGATTAAATAGAGCAGGAAAATCTACAAAAGATGTCTGTTTACTTTGATCAAAAAGCCACAAAAGTGTACTTCTCAGGAAAATAGAAAACCACTCATGACCTCAAGTGGAAAAAATATAAAGAATTTGCTGAATTTTTAACCTTAGTACATAACAAAGATATTATTTGAAAGTTGTTGGTTAATGTGGGCTGTTAGAACATTCATTGTGTTGTGTTTGGGTTTAACCCCATGTTATTTTATTGAGTTTATTGGTTCAATGTACAAAATACTGTATGGTGCTTGAAGTTTTTAGTTAATAAATTTATTAGGGGGCATTTAAATGAAGGAATTCTGTTACAAAAGTGATTTTTTGAATAAAAAATAACCTCTCAGCATATATATGACATGAAGAATATCTGGTTGTAAAAGCCAAATAATAATTTCTGTGGGGGCTGGGAAATGGCTCTGCAGATAAGAAAACTTGCCATGCAAGCATAAGGGCCTGAAAGGACTTGAGACTTTCTGAGTTCAATTCTCCAGCAACCACGGAACAGCTGGGCATGGGCCACATCTGACTATAACCCCACTTCTGTGGGGATCAGAGGCCAGAGAACCCAGGAAGCTCATGAAAATGGCATATCTGGGTTCAGGGAGAGACTCTCAAGGAATGTGTAGATAGAAGGGACCAACAGATGTTCTTTGGCCTCCATGAAGTACATCCAGCATCTGCACACACATATGCATATAACACACATACCACACCACACATACTACACATGCATACAAAAAGCATTCCTTTTATTCACACACACACACACACACACATATATATATACATATGTATATCTATGACTATATATGGCTTTACTGGCCATACAATAAACTTGACAATACTTCTTTGACTAATTGACAGAATGAATTGAGTCTTCTACTAAAGTCTGAAATAAGAAATCTTTATTTTCCTGTTTACTGTCCTGAGGGTACCCTTCGACAGCGTGTTAGCATTTGGCAACAGGCCCACTATAATTGTTACAGTGGAAACTGCACAATAGAATAAAGCCTAGGGAAAGGATGGCAGGAGAGATGGAGAGGCTGAAGAAGCCTGCTACCCAAGGGACAGTACAGACAGAACTGATACTCAGTAACAGATTCCCCTAGACAACACTCCTTCTCCATCCCTTACTTATAAATGGTAACAGAGGAGCACCAAAAGGATAGATCTTCCTTATGTCAGACACTCAGTCTCCTCCACAGGCCTTTAAACTACAAAATGAAGGGAAGTTCAGAAAGAAAAATCCTTAGGATTAAAATATCATCTCCATTGTACCAAAATTGGGGTCTTTAATTTTTACTTTGGAGAAGCTGCATCACTGTCCCTGCAGGGCTCTTAACTTATTCACAGTCTCTGCTCCCCAGCAGCTGTTACTCTCTGGGACTCAGTGCACAGAGCACAAGAAATTTAAGACTTTTTTTCAGTCATCAAGCTCGGGTGGCAAAAAGGAAATCCCAGCTAAACCTGATTCTTCCAGGATGTAAGCATATCTCATTTGGAGAACTCAAAAGTTTTAGCAACAAGATTAACTAACAGCAAATACCCACCTTCCACCTTACAGCTGCTGGCCTTCCAGCACAACAGCCATTTCCCCAGGGTCATACAACCGTGAGAAGTTGTAGGTGGATATGATCTGGTCCCACATGACTATTACATAGTAATTTGATGCCCTGTTTGTACTACCTGGAGAAACATTTCTGAACATAATCAACTGTATATGGGAAAGGAAAGGCTGATTTTGGTAGATTTATGTTAATCATAATAAAACAATTCTGAACTTGAGCTAATAGCTAACTACACTTAAAATGAGTTCTATAAAGAACTAAATGGATAATCTTTTACCTACCAATTACAATAATGACTAAGCTGTATACCTAAGGTTACATTACACAGTGCAGAAATGAAACTTAATAGCTATTATTAGAACAGTACCCTCTTTTCCCAAATACATGTAATTAAAATCATTTTGACTGATTGAGAGGATTTTGATGAAGCCAAAGCTATACTTACTGATAGAATTTATAATGGAAAGTATATTAAAGGCCACTAAATTTAACAATATCTCACAGGTGATAAAAATTTGTGTTCATAAGAGATAAATGATGTTTCCCAAACTCTGCAGCTGGTAAAGATGGAATTCATACTCGGGTCTTCTGAAAAACCCAGTCCAATCTTCTTATTACCTTTTTATTCCAATACCAGATACTCAAATGAATTCTAAAACTTCTAGTTAATCTTTCTAAATAATGCTAAGCATTTATTTTTTTCCTCCTGCTCTGGAGCTTCCCTGGGTGGCATGTGGTGCCCACTTTTCTCAGAAACTGTAAGTAGTAGAGTGGGTGGTATGTGGTGCCCACTCAGAAACTGTAAGTAGCAGTTGTTCGATACTCTGTTGGTCTCACCAAGCATGCAGAATATTAAAAATCTATATTTTAAAACACCACTTATTATGCATGTCTATGCCTGGGGTACTTCAAAGGGGATATGACCAGGACACACCAAGGGAGAGTGGGAACTGATTTCTCTTCATGGGGGACACTTTCCTGTTTCCAAACTCTATGTAAGACTTATGTTTTGTCTATATCTAAGTTATAAGGTACAATTTTTCTGGCCACCAAATTTACTACAGAGAATAAGGATAGCTAATACAATCTCTGATATACTCAGAATGTGATGACAAAAAGCTTATTTCCTCCAAATTGTGCAAACTGCCTTGTGCTAAACTCCCAAAACAAAGAAAAAATTCAAAATGTGATGTTAGCATCTTTATACTCAGTTTTTTGTTGTTGTTTTTGTTGTTGTTGTTGTTGTTGTTGTTTTGGTTTTTCAAGGTAGGGTCTCACTCTAGCTCAGGCTGACCTGGAATTCACTATGGAGTCTCAGGGTGGCCTTAAACTCACAGTAATTCTCCTACATCTGCCTCCTGAGTGCTGGAATTAAAGGCATGCGCCACCACGCCTGGCTTATACTCAGTTTCAGATTTAACCTTCCTAATACATAGTAAAATAGTTATTACTATCCCCACTGTAATGATGAGGTTTCTGGATAATGATCACAGGCCCATCTTAACAAACCTTGTGCTTGAATTTGTTCATCTGAAAACTGAGAATGATATCTGCCTCATGGGGTTGTTATGAAGATTGGAAAAATAATTCACACAAAACACTTTGCATAACACCTCACATGTGAATCATGTATTAAATGTTGGGTACTAGTTTTGGAGGTAATGACATTATATTTCTCACCCCTAACTCAAGCTTTTTAAATTCACCATGTTACCTCTTACTGCTACTCCCTAAAATAGCTAAATTCATATCCCAGGAATGTCATATATGCAAATACATATTCAATAAACAAAAATGTTCTAATGCCAAAAAGGAGAGAATATGGCTGGAGGTGGCTTACAGGTGTTTGCTTATAAAACCAAAGTACCTAGGTTCAATTCCCCAGGACCCATAAGCCAGATGCCCAAGGTGGTGTGTGTGTGTGTCTGGAATTTGTGTACAGTGTCTGAAGGCCCTGGCATGCCATTCTCTTTCTCTCTCTCTAAAATAAGTAAAGTACAATAATCTTTTTTATTAAAAAAAAAAAAAAGGAGAGAATAGCAAAAAGCAAAGATAAAGGTTGGGGGCTGGGCGTGGTGGTACACACCTTTAATACCAGCACTCTGGAGGCTAAGGGAGGAGGATTGCTGTGAGTTCCAGGCCACCCAGAGACTACATAATATGAATTCCAGGTCAGCCTGGGCTAGAGTGAGACCCTACCTCAAAAAAACAAACAAAAAAAAAGGAGGAGGAGAATAAGGAAGAGGAGATGATTAAGGAAGCAGGAAGGGGCAACTTCAACTGAATTGGGCACCACCCAGCATTTTTATTTCTTATCCTTGGTATTAGATAGACCAACTATTTTATGTTTTCAATGATTTTTTTCACATATTTGTTTAGCTACTGCAAAATTTTCTGGGATAGCTAACTGCTGAGTGAATATTTTATTACAGAGAATAGGCTGATGGTCCCATATTACAAATTCAGCCTCAAATATTATTTAAAGAATGGCACACCATTTTTGAGCCCAGACTTAAGTTGGTTTTTCTGTTCTCATCTTTCATCACATTCAGCCCCATGAGTTTTTCTATCTAGGGAGTAAACGTTCAGCTTGCCAACTTCTTGACCTCTTAAAAATTCCATTATGAGCAGTGGATTTTGCCACAGGGGCAGCTGAGAGATGATGGATGTGGAGATAGGGAATTCAACCTTTTCTCTGAGCCAAAGATGCAGTCAGGAAAAATCAAGATTTCAACACAACAAAAATGTGTGTCATTGTCTTGCACATATAAACAACTTGGGACTGTGGAAAAGGGTCAGTAGTTAAAGGTGCATGATACACAAGATTGCCTCCCAGAGTTAGGATGCTGAGCACTCCTATAAAGCTGGGTACACAGTGGCCTACACATCTGTAATTCCAGTGTATCTATGGCAATGGGAGGCAGAGTCAGGAGAATCCCAAACCTCACAGATCAATTAGTCTGGTCTTCTCAGGGGCAAACAAGAAATCTTCTCAAAACAATATAGAAGGAGAGGGCCAATGCCCTAAGGTTATGCTCTGACCTCCACAAATGCCATGGTACATGCCCATAACATACAAAGAATAGAAATACATTTTTGAAACTAATTTAAGGGATACACTTATATCTGTGTGAAAATACATCTAAATAGTCAAATTTTTATGAAGATCTTCAATAACAGTCATTGACAAGGAAAAAGTTAACATAATGCTAGAAGGATCTTTCAGGCAGTGATGATGATCAGAACCAATACTGTAAATGATAGAGGGGGTCAAAGTACCACCTGGGCTTGTATTTTGAGCTGGGAGCCTTTGAAATTAGGCACAGTGATCCCATGCAAGGGGTGGGGGGAGGATCAGCAGTGTATGGTCAGTCTTTTCCATCTAAGGCTGTGCCCTGTATTGCCATCTCCACAAATGCTGTGAACCCCTCTGCAAAAGGATGAGCAGCTTTAACCAAACCAGGCATAGCTATAAACCTGAGTTCAAGTCTCAGAACCAACATATAAATCCAGCTATGGCCATGCATACCTGTAAACCTAGTGCTTGGGGATGGAACAGAGACAAGGATGATCACTTGGGCTTGCTGATTGGCTGGTCTAACTGTATAATGGTGACTCCCAGATTCATGGAGAGACTCTAGCTTTAAGAACATTAGGCAGAAGAGAAAGAGAAGAGGACACTGAATGCTTCCTTCTGACCTCCACATGCTTGCACATGGCATACGTATCTACACACACACTACTTACTGCACACACCAAAAAAGATAAAAGAAAAAGAAGCAGCCAGGCATAGTGTCATATGAATTTAATCCCAGCATTTGGGAGGCTGAAGTGAGAGGATCACGGTGAGTTCGAGGCCAGCCTGATGTTACATAGTGAATTCCAGGTCAGCCTGGGCTAGAGCAAGACCCTACCTCAAATAAACAAAACAACAATAACAAAAGCCTGTCAATATATTCATTTCAAACAGCATTTTCCTTGACAATCTCAACACAGAAAATAAATAAAGTGTTTTTTTCTTATTTTATTTAAAAAAATAAAACAAACTACTACAAACAAACTACTGCCCCATATGTAAGTACTAATCACTAATCCACTAATCAGCTATAGACTTCCAGCAACAAGAATCTACTCTCTGACTCAGTTTTTCTATGTGTGAAGTAAGAGATACCAACATTGCTCTGAGGTCTCTTAATTGTATATTGATAGAAGTCTATTAGCTTGATATGAATAGGTATGGTAGCAAGGTAGGTATAGCAGGATTACAGAAAGTAGGTTTCATTACCCAGCACTACTTCCATTTCTTCAGCCAATCAGAAAGCACCATTTGCTCCCCTGCAATGGGTACTACTGAAAAATGACTTTATTTATTTTACAGTTTAGAGGATCTCCCTTGGTAGCCTTGGGAGCCTATTCATTTCATTAACATTAAACCAACAAGCAGACCTTCTTTCTGCCTCTCTCTAGTGAGATTAATGGATTTGGGGCATGATTTGTGCATCTAGGAGTAAAGCCTCTTGCTGAGAAAGCTAGCAGGCTTGACTAATTCCCAGCAGTACTAACTTCATAAACTCCCTTTAAGCTTTTAACTTTGACTGAAGATTAAAGGTAATGACTTCACACTGTTATCTTTGAATGCATGATATTCAAGATGCAACAAAAATTATACAAAAATGGCAAACTATTTGATAAATTTACATTATATGTATACATGTATAGTTGTCATGCTTGAGAAAGTACTCTATATAAAGGATTCTCCTAAACACTGAGAGATTTATATCTTAACTCGATTATCGGCCGTGGTGTATACATATTGTGAGCATGAAAGGTAATGGTTAGACTACCATAAATATGCTAATAGAAGATTCCATAGCATGAAACTGCAACATGATGGAATGTTGAGTGTGAAAATTTTTCTAAAAATCAAAATTATCCTGCTATATGCAATCAGTTATCACTTAAAAGAATACCTCATATGACTTACATTTTTTAAGTTTCAGATAGTGTTAAATCAAATTCAGAATTCAGAGAAGTCTACATAAAGTAGGGAGAGAAAAGGGGGAAAATACAATATTTCCAGCCCATCTGACAAGAGTACATGAAAAGCTTTTGATCAAAGGGTCTTAAGTACACTTTACTGGTGTGACAAACAACATTTTTATCCTTTTATTAGATTTATTTTTCTTCTGAAAACTGCAGTGACCAAGGGTATGGTTTGTGAAAGAAAGTTGGCAGGATTGCGTTCTTTGATTCCTAATTAACACCTTCAGTCTCAAAAGAGAACCAACAGCAATACCATAAAATGTTGCAGCTGCATTGTGATTCCGCTTGGTTGGTTTGTTAAAAGTCGGCTGGGCACTGGCAGCTGCAATAAAGGGAGCGTTCAATGACTGTTTTGTATTGTGCCCACTGAGGTGAAAGAAGGCAACCATTTTATTTTTCAAACGGGCAGCTGCAGAGGGAGCTTTAAATGGAGCTAAATGCAAGATTTACTGTTAATTTATAGTAAATAAATAATGAAAATAAAGCTTAACCTTCCAGTTTTTTCTTTTACTGTCACCAAGCAGAAATGTTAGTGAGACATTATTAAGGACAATAATTTTGAAGCTTCCAGGTAACTCATTTGAGGAATTCGTTAACAAGGAATAGCATTCATTTAAAATGAAAATAGACTTCTTGAAAGAGCTGAGCAAGCCAAAGCTTTGGGAACTGACATTTCTACTTTAAAAGGTAAAAGATATATCTTTCCTGTTTCTGGTAACATAAGTCTCTTGTCCCACTTTATTGAAACCCTAAAAATTGTTCAGATGGGAACTTAATAAGATTCCATATACCTCCACCTCCCTTTTTTTTTAAGAGCATGGAGTTGAATTTTGCCTCGAGTTGGGGAATAAAGGAGGTATTTAACTCTAGTCAGATAAATCTCACTCACATTCAAAAATGCAATTAAGGAAATATGTAAATCTAGATGTTTCATCAAATGCTAGCTAAAGGGTTACTAGCGCTTTTGGAACACAATGACTGAACTAAAGAACTTTAGTGTCTGTGTAAGAACCATTGTCCAAGCCACAGTCCCTGTTGGAAACAAAGTCTAGTCTCGGTGTGGGAAATACCTACATATTTGACACAGGCTCTATTTCTGAAAGAAAGGGATAGAAAAGAAAGTATGGAGATTTTACTGTGGCATTCTAATCAACCACAACCTGACTAATTTGCTTTGATCAAGAAGATGAACTAATTTTTTTATGGGCTGGATAAAAATAATTAGTAAGCTGAGGCTTTCATGTTCTTTCCAAAGAACTAAAGTAAAGGAATCAGAAATTGTAATGGTGGGAGCATAATATATCTTCTCAGGTCATCTGAAAGCATTATTTGTGTAAAACAAGATCCTGATACACAAGAGGAACCCAACTAAAAATAGTCTTCATAGGCTCCAGAACAGTTCGAAATAAAGGGATCTACACTGCTGAGGACCTACACAGAATTATTAAAGGTGATTTATAGTCCATGGCTATGGCCATAGAACCCTTTCATGAGGACACCTTTGCCTTCATGTGAAAAGTACAGTTATTGCCCAGTTCTAAAACACTGTAAGTTTTTCCTTAAGGTTGGTCTTTACATGTAAATTACTGGAGTGGTAGGAGTTTGTTTGAGCCCCAAGATGCTGCTTCATTACAGCACATAAATATAGCCAGATTGGGATCTCATGATCATGGATATACTGGAATGGGATCTGAGATCAAACTGAAAAGGCTAATCAGGAACCTGGCTCTATAGATGCTCCAATTTCTCTGCCTGGCTTTCTGTTGCTAAACCGGAATTCAACTTCAGTCATACTGCTTCTTCCTTTCCTGCCTTCTCTAAGCCAGGCATATGCACTTATTAGATGTGAAGGGAAGATTTATGAATATGGGGTTTGGTTTCATTGAAAAAAGTCTACTATTTAGTGTTATTTTTTTTCTTATTGATGTGACCTTGGCATTACTTCCTTTACCAAACTGTTGTACTAGATACCATATCTGTAAACCTACTGTAAACTTAATTGCTGTTTTGGCTACTCATTTCCTTTGGTAGGGTTCTTAGATACCAAAGGGTACCTTTTACATGAGAATGTAATGTGTTTAATAAAGTGAATGGGTATTTTATAAAGGTTGGAGTTCACTAAGTTTCAAGGCTATATTTTGTTTCACTGAAAAAGAATCAATGTATGCAGACACCATTATTGTGAAATAATTCCTAAGGA
Source organism: Jaculus jaculus (assembly GCF_020740685.1). Classification (NCBI taxonomy): domain Eukaryota; kingdom Metazoa; phylum Chordata; class Mammalia; order Rodentia; family Dipodidae; genus Jaculus; species Jaculus jaculus. Next base: position 114,963,857 of record NC_059107.1, read on the forward strand.
AACTGGAAAAGTATGTTCAGACCACTGTTCTACCTTGTTTTGGAAATTATTTCAATTTGGCTTATGTTTACTTGTGAATTTCTCCTCTTTTATAAGTAGGTAATAGTAAATAAGCATTTTAATTCCTTTATCATTTTTTAAAGCTCTCTACAATAAACAATGCCAGCATGCAAATAAAGGCTGTTGTTATTTTCTTGCCAGCATTCATAAGATCGAACAATGATACCACCCATTAGGAATAAGAAGTCAATATGTGGCTTTGGAAAAAACCTTTAGTGGTGTTGACTTGGTGATCCTGCATTATTCATTCATGCATGCATCCATCCGTTCATTGCCTCACAGTGTCTGCTGATTGCCCAATTTGTGCTAGATACTAAGGCTATCATAGTACACAACATGAACACATCCCTGACTTTGCAGGGAAGACCAGTGTTACATAAATGCTTCCTTAACTTATGAAGACCCTGAAAGGGCTCTCATGAAGAATGAAATTAGTGTCCAGTGGAGACATCCCTTAGGTAGGGACAGATTTAGAACTTGGAGGATAAGTTGGAGCAGAAGCTGAAATCGTCTTCAAGGAAGGAAAAGAATGTTCTATGAAGATGTTCCCAGTGGAATTTGAGCACTGCCAGATTCTTCTTTATGCATTCTATGACTATAACAAACAGCGTGGTACAAAGGACCAGCAAATACCTTGGGGAGGGAGGTCATATACACTCACCCTGAAGGGGCAGGATCCTCCTTTGAGATCTGACATGTTATTACTAGGAGCACTGTCACAGAAATATTTTTTAAAGAGCTATATGACAGAAGGCACCACAGTTGTATACAAAACATACCGTCTCTTTTACTAGCTTACAGTTTAGCTAAGTATACCCTATTCATTTTAAGTCCTTCTGAAACATAACTATGAACTCATTTTTTGTACCTGTAATAACCACCTGGAAAGAAGTGTGGACATGTTATATGAGAATGTACATTTTCCCTACATTAGATGGAGGTTCACAACACCAAGAGCCAGACCCACACTGAGCTTTACCACCCACTGTAAGTAGCAGGTAAGATTTTTTTTTCCCTATCTTTATTTCATTCATAGTAAACTCCTCCAAATTATATTCACAGGAGGAAGCAGGTCAGACTTAAGAGTGCAAATTGATTCATTCAGCATTTTTTCAACCAAGATTTGTGCACCATCAAGCAGGTCTAGACGAGGCCCCCAAAACAACAGTGAATTAAGAAAAAGTGCTGATCCCTGGAACTCCTAAGATAGACAAGAAGACAAAAGTGGTGAAGTATAATGGTTAAGCACCTCAGTTGGAGTTCCATTCATATGGAATTTGTTATAGTTTGAATCTAAAATGCCTCCCACGCTATTTTTGGAGGCTGGGAAGTGTTAGGAGGTGCTGTCTGGGTTGAATGAGGTAAGCAAGAAAGGACACCTAATATTCTCCTCTGGCCTCTGCATGGGGGTTCATGTGGGGCATGCATCTGTACACACACATGTACACACCATTCCATACATACACATAGCATACCAATATACTACAGAGAGTGTGTGTATGAGAAATCTTGAAATTGAACTGCCTAGATTCTGCATCATGAGGTGATCATGTATGTTTGAGGACTGGGGCAGAATATTGTGGTTTGTATCTGGAATGTCCCCCACAGTTTCATGCTTTGAAAACTTGGTCCCCAATTGGTAGCATGATTTTCAGAGGCTGTAGGGTCTTTAAGAGTGAGGACCTGCGCTGGAGGGATGGCTTAGTACTTAAGGTACTTGCCTGCAAAGCTAAAGGATCCAGGTTCAAATCCCCATGACTCACATAAGCCAGGTGGCACATGCTTCTGGAGTTCATTTGCAGTGGCTGAAACACCCATTCTTTCTACCTGCCTCTTTCTCCCTCTCTCAAATAAATAAAAAAATTAATAAAAAAAAAAGAGGGCTGGAGAGATGGCTTAGCGGTTAAGCGCTTGCCTGTGAAGCCTAAGGACCCCGGTTCAAGGCTCGGTTCCCCAGGTCCCACATTAGCCAGATGGACAAGGGGGCGCACGCGTCTGGAGTTCGTTTGCAGTGGCTGGAAGCCCTGGCGCGCCCATTCTCTCTCTCTCTCTCTCTCTCTCTCTCCCTCTATCTGTCTTTCTCCCTGTGTCTGTCGCTCTCAAATAAATAAATAAATAAATGAACAAAAAAATATATATTTAAAAAAAAAAAAAGAGTGAGGACCTGGCTGCCAAAAGGAAGTTACAAGTGATGGGCCAGTCCTAGCTTTTAGTTCCAGTCACTCTGTTTCTTGTTCACCACTATGTGGATAACTATCACTGCACTCTCTTTCTGCCATGAATGACTTCCCCATCATATTGGTCTGAAATTCACTAAAACCACAAGCCAAATAATTCTTTCATCCCCTGCATTATTTCTGTAAGGTGTTTTGTCATGGCAGCACAAAATTAAATACAGAAAAGTATTAGAATTGGCAGTGTTCCTTACAAGCTTAGCAAATATGGAACTTGCTGATTTCCATTTTCCCTTTTGTAAAATAGGACACTTTCTCCAGGGTTATTCATGAGTATGGTTTCTAGAGCACTTAGAACCATGCTGACAAGTAGTAAATACAAAGACAAATAAAGCTGTTGTTAGTAACATGGGTTGGAGCAGAAGCACAGAAAAGATAACCATGCCCTACACCTGAAGCGGAAAATGTTTCACAGTAATGTGATCCCCTGTGTATAAGTCACTTTTTGTCACTCTGACAAAATACCTGATATAACTTAAAGAGGACAAAAGACTAATTTTCAATCAGTTTGAGATGTTTCAGTTCTTGCCATCTGGCTCCATTGATTCTGGGCATATTGTCAGGTGGTGGAAGGGCATGATGGAAAAGATCTGCTCATGTCCCACAGACCAGGAAGCAGAGTGCTGCAGTTGCCTTCTCATCGCCAGGACAAAACACCCAAACACAATCAGCTTACAAGAGGAAAGTGCTTACTTCAGGCTTACAACTTCAAGGGGAAGTTTCATCGTGGTGGGGAAAGCATGGCACAAACCAGAAGTTGGCTCACATCTTATCACATATCTGGGTGGAAGTATTCTAAATATTGGGCTTGTAGCTGGGCTAATCAAACCCAAGTGACACACCTCCTCAAGCAAGACTGTCCCTCCTGATAAGAGAGAGAGAGGCAGATAGAGAGAATGGGTGTTCCAAGGCCTTTAGCCACTGCAAATGAACTCCAGGTTTTACCAGCTGGGGATTGAGTATAAGACTTAAATACAAACACATGAGGCTATGGGGGACATTGCACATTCAAATTACCCCACAGAGGGATGAGGGAGAGGGCCAAGATTAAAGTATGTCTTTCCAAAGCATGCCCCCCGCAATAACCTACTTACTCTAGCTTGCCCCATCTTCCAATAATGTTATTTTATTATGAATACTTCAAGGGATAAATCTATTGATTAGGGCACTATCCTCAGGGTCCAGTCACTTCTCTGAAGCCCATCACTTGTCAAACAAGCCTGTCACACATGCGCCTATGGGGACCATTTCATATTCAAACGCAACACCCTGCTATTGAAGGCTGGGCAGCTTTTACCATGCAGGCGGGGTATGTCCTCCATAAGACAGGATTCAAATTAGCAGAGACAGGAGTGTGAAAGCATGTGAAGGGATATTTTCAGATTTGCTGAACATGAGGCAACAATGTGACATTTCCAGTCACAGACAACAGCGACTGGAAATGAGAGAACTATGAAACGAGAAAATTCAGGAAGTATCCCAACCCCTCCCCCTGAAGCTGCCAGGAAAACTTGGTCCACAACTGCCTGACAGAGAAGCTCTCAGTCCTTATTCAAGTTCTCCTTAAAATGACCAGCACCCTACCCCCCCCACCCCCCCCTACACACAGCTCACCAAGCCTCAGAAGATAAGGGCTGTTATCTTGACCTCCCATTGATTAGTTCTATGACTGACGGGTACCATCTACCCCTTTCTGATCTACATCATCTGTTAAATGAGAGAACATTACCTAATGTTCATTTTTAAAATATTTACTTATTTATTTAATTTAAGAGAAGGTGAAAGAGAAGCTGACAGATAAAATGAGATAGAGAAAGAGAGAGAGATGGAATGAGCATGCCAGGGCCTCTTGCCATTGCAAACGAACTCCAGATGCATATGCCACCTTGTGCATCTGGCTTTACGTGGGTACTGGGAAATCAAACTCAGGTCCTTAGGCTTTGAAGCAAGTACATTAACCGCTAAGTCATCTCTTCAGCCCCAATGTTCATTTTAGTGCAAACATTGCTCTAGATTACTATTCTTTTAAGTATTTGAGATCAAGCAAGAGTTTTTATTTATTTATTATTTATTTATTTAAGAGAGAGAATGAGCATGCCAGGGCCTCTATCCACTACAAACTCCAGACACATGCACCACCTTGTGCACTAGACTGATTTTATAGAAAGCAAGGAATTCTTAACCTGCACCTTAGTGCCCAGCCAGATGTCCTGGACTGATATTGCATGTCCTTAAGCCAGTGGAAAGGAGAAAGTAGAATGAAATTGAGAGCATCTTCCATAACTGGCTTCCTTTCTCAGAATCATCCAGCCTCCATTCTTCTTTCTCCCTTGCATTGTGACTTGATTTCCATCTGACCTTAACCTTCACTTCGATTTCCTACTGTCAAGCAGATTAAGTTCAGGAGCAATGCAGCTGGAATCTGTATTTTAGCTTTGTAAACCTCTAGGTTTCTGATGATCTCAGAGCCTGCCATGTCCCCTTCCCTCATGTCTCAAAAGGAACATGCCCTGCCTCTTTCCCAAAGCTGCCCTCTATCTTGGTTTTGTCATTACAGTCTTTTGTAGCTCCTAGGACCTATGGACATTCCTTCTACAAATTTTCACTGAGAGTGTGCCATGAAGACACTGTGGAGGAAACAAGTGATGACAATATCCATTAATTCTCTTCTAGAAGTTTGAAATCTAAATGGTTGGTGTCATTGAAACAGTTTTAAATTCAGTGACTTGGCATTTCTGCCTGATAAAGGATTTCTACCTAAGAACATTTTTAAGTGATGATACTCTATATCTTCCCAGTACTTGGACAGAACCAGACACATTCATATTTTATACAGGTATTTGTATGGATAGAATGAATAGTCCCTCAATTCAAGAAACAAAATGCCCTCAGTTTGCTCTGCAATTTCCTCAAACTGTTTCCCTTTTTCTCTTTTCTCTCACTGCCAACATTCTTGAAAAGCGAGGTTACATTCACTGCCACTATTTCATTACCACCCACTCACTCTTTCATCCCTTTTAAAACCAGCCTGCCACCCCCACCATTCAACTGAAATCACCCTCCTTTAAGGCCACCAATGACTTTCCATTGCCAGATCCAGATGGTCTTTTCTCAGCCCGCACTCTTCCTGGATGGCTGGGAAGCCCTGGGATCTCCTGCCCACCCCCTCCTCCCATCCTAAGCAGGGTGAGAGTTTGAAGGCTCCAGCCTCAGACTGTACACATTCCAGAATCTATGAGGCCTGAGTTTGGCCACAGTCCAGAGTCCAGTTTCCTTATCTGTAAAATGGGGTTAATAAAGCCAGTCATTTGTGTCTGGCACACACCTGGGTAGCCTCCTGATTCTCTTCCTTAATTCTCATGTTATACATGCTCTGCTGCCATCTTCATCTTTCTAAACTTGATGAGCATCATAGCAATCCTCTCCTCAAAAAGCTTCAGCAATATCCAAGGACTATAAACTCCAAGTACGTGGTCCTACCCATGGGAACTCTGCAGTCAGCTCAAAGTACCATGCCTGTGTTCCACCCATAGGGACATGCACAACTAAGGATCTGGAGACAGTCCCCAGTGTCACTTGGTCTCCAGCTCACTGTTATCTAGTATCTTTATTTCTGTGTCTTCATTAGTTGATTTAAATCTGGAATTGATTTAAAGTTAAAACTTAGCTCTAAAATTGTCTGTGTTTTGCCTTTCTTTTTTGATATTAAGACAATTTTATTGAAAAGTGTTCATTTGAATATCAAAGCACAATCACTGAAGTCCTAAAATCAAAGATGAAATAAATAGACAATTATATTTTAATGGATTTTCAATACGGCCCATTCTTAAAAAAATAAATATATTAGTAGTTTAGACCAGAACACTCACATCTGTTTTAAAGAATGCAACTACAAAATAACTTTTTCACTCAACAATTTCTGTGACTTTGCATAAACTGACTATCTCATATTTAAGATTACTGCAATTTTGCTGTCTGTTGAAGTTTATCACTGGGCTTGGATTCCCCAGTTGATTGACCAGACAATCTTTGTAAGTTTTGCCTTTCTAACTTTGGTTTTTTTACACTTACCCTTCAAGTTTCCTATATGCTATATACATATATATGGTAACTTTTTTCTGGGAGCGAGAGAGAGAATTGACACCCCAGGGCCTCCCGCCACTGCAGATGATTGCCCCACCCTTTGCACATGTGTGACCTTGCACTCTTGCATCACCTTGTGCTTGTGACTTATGTGGGACCTGGAGAGTCGAACATAGGTCCTTAGTCTTCTCAGGCAAGCACCTTAACGACTAAGCCATCTCTCTAACCCAAGTTTCCTATCTTGTTCATGCATTCTGGAATGGTCTTCATTTCCATTTATTTGGCTTCTGCTTTCCTTGCTCTTTATGCCTGGACTTGCTCCATTCCTATCTTCGTGTATAAAACTCCTCTAGGCTCCCCGCAAGTGCTATCCCCTCATCCATCCATAGGTAATTGTCCTTTCAATGATCCTAATCATTCTCATGTCTGGTGCTTTTGTATCAGGCAAGTCTCATTTGGACTACTGCAATTTTCACCTCATTCTTCCCTGCCCCACTGATTTAACCTTTGTACATTGGCAATTCTGTCCTTCTCCAGTGAGCTTTGGCCATGCTACAACTTATTGAAGAAGCACCAAGCCTGAACATGGTCCAGTGCACCAAACCTGATGTTTTTATCCAGGACATCAAAGCACTTCACTGAAATATTTCAGATAATGTTAGTTCTGTCATCTGCCAACCGCTCTTATGGGAAAGTTACAGCTAATGTAGCTGAAGCTATAAGCGGCTTGAACTTTTCAATGTTGATTATATAATTAAGTAGATTAAAGCCTTTACATATTAATATAAAATTTAAAAATAATCAAAATTATACTTTAAAAAATCCTTAACCGTGGGGCTGTGCAGAGAGATCAGTGGACAAAGCACTTGCTGTGCAACTTTATATGCCTGAGTTCAGATCCCCAGAGCCCACATAAAAGCCTGCAGCTGTGGTGGGCTTTTGGAATCCCAGTGCCTGTGCAGAAAAAGGTGGTGGAGACAGGAGCATGTCCCTGAAGCTCTCAGTGGAATAGTGAACAATAGAGACCCTGTCTCAAATTAGGTAGAAACAGAAGGCAAGGACTAGACTGAAAGTTGTCTTCTAACCTTCACACAGGTGCTGTGGCTCATGCCTGTGTGCATGTGTATATACACACACACACACATGCACCCCAAAGAAATTAATAAATAACCTGCAACTGTGATTGTATTTTATTACAAACTTGTTGTAGTGGTGGCAGCATATTTAGCCACTGAACAATACAGTAAAAATTCATAAATATTTGTATACGTTTGTGTATTGCACACTAATCTAATATTTTTGAATGTTTTCACTTATTTATTTGAGAGAGAGAGGAAGAGTCAGAGAGAGGGAGGAGAGAGAGAGAAATAGGTATGCCATGGCCTCCAGCTACTGTAAACAAATTCCAGACACATGCACCATCTTGTGCAACTGGCTTTACATGGGTACTGGGGAATCAAACCTGGATCCTTTGGCTTTGCAGGCAAGTGCCTTAACCACTACGCCATCAGAATCAGTCACAGAATAATTTTGAGCTCACATTCCTGGGTACCACCCCCAGAGGTTTTGATTGCGTAGTTCTGGAAATTAACCTGGGCATCTGTTCTTGGATGTTGCTCCAGGTACTCAGGATTATTGGTCGTGTCTTGTGCAGCTGCATAGCCACAGGAAGCATGCCAGAGTATCTGACTGTGCATTCACTTAACCAGGATGTAGCCTCAGAAGCATTTGTGTTAGGATCTGTGACTAGGAACAAGTTATAGTCTCTCTAAACTTCAGTGTCCACATCTGTAGAGTGGGACAGTAAGTAGTCCTTACTGTAGAGAAGGATAGAGTAAGATCAGGTCTGAAACTACCCTGTACAGCCAGCATCTGACACATGACAAGCAAGAAGAAAATGTCAAGCATTGTGATGATCATGATAACTATTTAAATTTCTCCCTGCAAATCCCCCAAATTATGAGACAGCTTCGAGACCAGTTTTCAACAGCTCCAAAGATACCAGCGATTCACCTACTCATAAAGATTAACATTTCAACAAAAATGCATATTTTAAACTTATTATTTCTATGCAAATTATTGAAATAGCACATATGAATTATACTAGTGTGTGTGTAATGTGTGCGTGCATGCGTGCAATATTGTAGACATCAAGTGACCATATAAAGGATTTCATTCTGCCTGAGTCTTTATATATTTGAGAGAGACAGAGAGAGAAAAAGGCAGATAGAAAGAGAGAATGGGCACACCAGGGCCTCCAGCCACTACAATTGAACCTCAGACACATGCACCACCTTGTGTATCTGGCTTATGTAGGTATTGGAGAATCGAACCCGGGTTCTTAGACTTTGAAGGCAAGTGCCTTAACTGCTAAGCTATCTTTCCATTCCCCCTGCCTGGGCCTTAACAAAAGAATCCGGAAGCCTGCCACTGAATGTCACGTATTAGCTTAGCAAGAAGAAAAAGGAAGGATGGAAGGGTGGCTAGGCATTCCCAGACCATTTATCACAGAACCAAAAGCAGTATGCAGAATATGATTTATTTTAATATTTTTATTTTATTTATTTGGGAGAGGAGAGAACAAGAAAGAGAGAGAATGGGTACACCAGCATGTCCTGCCACACTGCAAACAAACCCCAGATGCATTTACCATTTTGTGCATCTGGCTTTATGTGGGAACTGAAGAATGGAATCCAGGACTTTAGGCTTTGTAACAAGTACCTTTAACCACTGAGTCATCTCTCTAGCCCAGCTATAATATATTTTGAAGCTTTAAAAGAACCAAGGCAATTCTAGCCCACCATAGCTTGCAATCTAGGTGGGAATATCTAACATATTCAGAACTATGTGCCTTGCAATACGCTTCTTTCAGGAAGATGGTGTCTATCCAGAAAGTATAACATAGATCAAGGCCTCAGAAGGCCTCAGACTGATTTGTAAACAGATTGAAAGAGGTAAAATATCAACAACTACACAGAGAAAATCAGAATTATATCTCATTATTACTGTGACTCTAGAGTAGACAGAATGTGAACTAGCCCTGAGTCCACATTAAAGAGAATTTCAACAAACTAGAGAGTGGGAGGACATAATGCTGTTTGATCAAGTGCATTCAATGTCATAATTGTTTTGATTCCTTTCATGAGTGATATTTAATTCAAAAATTCTTTGAACATTAAAAGTTGGCATGGGATCTTTATATGTGAAAAACAGGAGTGTCAGGTTTGGGATGTAGCTCAGTTAGTAGAGTGCCTGTGTACAATATCAGTTACATTGTTCATTGCTGTGACCAAACACTTGGCAAGAAACAACTTAAGAGAGGAAGGGTTTATTTGACTTCCAGTTCCAGGTCATACCGCCCATCACAGCCAGGAAGGCATGGCAGCAGGAGTGGGAGGCTGCCGAGTCACATTGTATCCACAGTCAAGAGATAGAAAACAAACAGAAAATGGGGCCAGGGTAAAACTTCAAGGCCCAACCACAGTGACCCAATTCCTCCATCAGAGTTCCACCTCCTAAAGGTTCACAGCCTTTCCAAACAATAGCTGGGGGCAAAGTGCTCAAGTACATGAGCCTATGGGGGACATTTCAAATTCAAACCACAACACCACTAGCTGAAGGTCTGGATTTGATCTCCAGCACTGAATAAGCCAAGCATGGTACACATCTTAACCTCAACCCTCAGAAGGTGTTGCTAAGATTATCAAAAGATCAAGATCATCCTCAGCTATATGGTAGGTTCAAGGCCAGCCAGGACTACATGACACCATGTCTTAAATAATTATTTTAAAAAAAGAAAAGGGAATTAGTTTGGGAAGCAGCTTTAGAGTTTGAGATTTCAGGCCAGAATATTTCTTTTTTTTAAATTTTTTTTGCTTATTTTTATTTATTTATTTGAGAGCGACAGATAGAGAAAGAGGGGAGAGAGAGAAAGAGAGGCATGCCAGGGCCTCCAGCCACTGCAAACGAACTCCAGACACGTGCGCCCCCTTGTGCATCTGGCTAACGTGGGTCCTGGGGAATTGAGCCTCAAACCGGGGTCCTTAGGCTTCACAGGCAAGTGCTTAACCACTAAGCCATCTCTCCAGCCCCAGAATATTTCTTATATGTAATACTGACATGAATGAGACAGGTAGGGGGGGCACTGAAGTGAAATGAGGTTACATCTGATCATGTAGAGAGATCTGAGATTGAAGTCACCCTTCAAAAGTGTCTCTTCATAGTCTCACACTGACCAGTTACTGGGTGCAATTCTCTCTTCTTCCCCCTTCCCAGAGCATGACTTTAAGCAAGGAGATGTCACAGTCACTTAACCATGCTTCTCATCTGGAGCTCTGACTGTGGAATGGGAAATCCAGGTAGCCTCTGTTCTGGGATGGAATTCCCAAATCTAGTCTAGAAAGACAGTCTAGAAGTGGGAGGAAATAGGTATCAGTGTTCAGATCACACAGTGGGGCTACACCCTACTGAAAAGTAGCCAACCTCAGGAAGATCCTGAAAACTGTCACAGACTCAGTCCTCCCCTTCTACTGTCTTCCTCTTCTGCCTCACAGGCTCCTTAAACTTCCCTGCCAGTTCTCCACCCTTCATCCTGTCACCACGTTTGTGCATTTTGACCATCTCAGGGGTGCTTATGCTCTTTGCTTTACCTCCCTTAGAGTCTTTGAGACAAAGCTGTCCCAAAGTTCCTCAGCAGGTCACAGAGCATCCTCAGACTGCTGTCATAGTAGCTCACCTCCATTTCCCATTCAGTGGCATAAGCTTCCTCTCTTCCCACATTTATATTCTCCTCCACCATCAGGTAAGCCTCTGCTGTTTCACACCTGGCAATTCCTCTATTAGAAACTTACCACAAAACCTCCTTTTCAGGTAATGTAAACTGAGTAACTGGAAATTGGAAAACAAACAGTCTCTGATAATCCATGACACAGAGGTTATTAAATGGCCACTTCCTAACAACTCAGAAAAGTCTAAATAAAAATAATTCAATGAAACAACAGCCACAAGGCTGCTTTGTTTGTCTTCAACTATGAACTCTTAAGAGGCAGGAATTGCACCTGTTCTCTACTCCCGTGCATTGCACAATGTCTAGCACACTGTTAGAACTCAATCGAATGAGATAATTTCTTATCCTGCATTGCACCTGGGAAGGCTGGCAGGTTGCCACCAGCTAGATGGCTGATGTACTTCAGTGATTCCTATGCCTTTATGTCGAAGTAGAAAGTCATGAGGTACAGCATCCCGACAGGCTGCTATGAGGATTAGCCGCTGAATAGAAGAGCGGGGTTTTTTTTGTTTGTATTTTTTAATGAGGACAAAATATACTGGTATAATCCTTCTTTATGATTCAACAGAAGAATTGAAGGAGCAGGGAGGATTATGAAATTATGTTACTTCTGTATCACCAACCCTGAAAGGGCTTAACATTCCTTCATCTCGCTTTAGCAAAGATTTTCTTTTAATAAATAAGCGTTCATACTTTTTAAAACGCTTTTACTAAACTTGTTATAATTCCTGGATTCTTGCATGACAAAATATTAGCTGCTTTAGAACTAAGGATATTCTGCAGAGAAAAGTCACCTTGGAGTAACACCTTTAAGTTGAATGGGAAAGAGATGAAGAAATAGAAAGTATGATACATTAAACTTAAAACTCATTAACTTTATTTGGAGATTAGAAAGAATGTAATATAAAGATCTTTCTGCATCTATGATTCAAAGCATACAATCTTACACTTGTGGGGGGGTCACAGCAAAATAAGAAGATGGATTCTGTATGTGGTGAAAAATTTATACTGCTTGTCCGAGACTCTTATGAACTGTATCTAAGGGAGATCTGGCAAATTATAAAGAATTAAAATTTTTAAAGGCTTCCTTTGGTATCTAAGGTCTAGTTGTCATTTTCAGGCTTTTCCAAATATAAGGCAACTGAGGAGTTAGAATTATAACTTTGACCCCTAGGGAGCTGTTTGTTTAGTGATATTGGCACCATGTCCTCCTCAGAAACAAGAAGAATGCAGCTGGCTTCGCAGTGAATTTTGAGTGATAATAAGAGGCACCAAGGTCTGAATACTTGGAGGACAGTAGAGGCACAGAGGAAAGTAATATAGGGCAAGCTTAAAAGAAATAAAAATAGCCATCATTTCTGATGCGCCAGACTGTCCATATGTTAACTTATTTACTCGCATCAGTAAACTGTGGGGTTTGTTTCTATTCCATAAATAACGAAATCAGAGAAGCTAAGGAATTTTCTGAGTTTGCAAGCCTAATAAATATTGGAGCGAGGGGAATTGAAAAAAGAACTGTCTAATTCCAAAGTTGATGCTTTGGACTTCAAGAAAAATTTCTGAGTGTGAACTTTGACTAAATGGCAGCTGCGATGGCCATTTTAACTGGCTTTCAGAAAGCTGAAGTTTTAAAGTTGTTTTCAAGGTGTAAAGTTAATTACCCATTTGAGAAAGACTTGTTCAAGATTAAACCAGTGTGAAAATACTTTTTACAGCTAATCTTGCCTGGCAACCTAGAGGGACAGTAAATACCACAGGAATCAGTCATAAACGTATTAGACATTTGCTGTAGCTTGTCATTTTTAACATCAGCATTAAGGATGGATGGCATCAAGAATGACAGAGATTTCATCTATGCCTCTGATTTTCACAATTTTTCTGTGGAAACCAAAGTGCTTTTGGTTGTCTGTCTGTCTGTTTGAGAGATAGTAGTATGGTTTGCTAAGGAGTTTGCTCTGCATGTACTGTCAGTGATAATGAGTGACTTCAAAAGTATCTTGAAATTGCTTTGATTAAAGCTGGCATTTTCAGTGATGCCAGTTTCACTGGTTACATGAAATGACATGAACAGTCACTTCATTAGCCATTATTTTCTGAATATCGTGCCTAGAAACCTCTTGTTCTACTCGTGGGACTGCTAGTACAAGAGCTCATCTGCCAGTGAGATCTCTAAATGGATACTTTAATCTCATGAGAATCCACAGGCTTATGTTGTAATGCACGTCAAACTTATCAGAGTTTTATCTCAATTCTTAGTAATTCAGTAGTTCTACAAAGTTGAGAGGAATGCTGTTAAACATGTGTACACCAAAATACATCTGAAAATATAAGTAAATGATAAGCTAAACATGAAGAAAAGCTAAAAATAATCATTGATTATATTTTAATGCTTTACCCTTCATCTGTTTTTATTTGTTTCTGTTTTGAGAGCCAGAAGCTGTATTGCAAATAAACTGGTAGGCAACATAGTACCTGGACAAGTACCTGTGTTTGAGGAAGACTACTGAGGAACTTGGGGTACAAACATACAAGTAGCAACAACTGTAAAGTTCTCAACCTAAGGCTCCTATTTGAAGTGATTACACTTGATAAAAATAAGCTGTGAAAAAAAGGGGGGGCAAGTTTCAGTAGTTCATGAAAGAATGTCTCTACTCAAAGCTTTGTAGCAAAAAATAATTGTCTTGTTTGGGTCAAAATTATACAGCTGAAATCACAGCCTGTGAGTCTTCTGGAGAAATGACTATGTGTCCATGGTGAATGCTGAGGCCTTCCCTTCTGAATGGGCCTTCTAATCAAGGCATTGTCTAGGCTCTGGAAAAGTTTTCAGTGGTCCATCCCAAAGATTGAGGAAAGCCAAAACTGAGTTGGCCTATTTACAGAAGCAGTTTTAAATATTTACTAATGGTTGGCAAATGCCATTGAAACTTTCAAAACCAGCATACGCTCTTGAAATCCTCCTGCTAATAGAAGCTGCCTGCGATGGATCCCAGCAGTGGCCTCTGATTTCTAGCAGTGTGTGTGTGTGTGTGTGTGTGTGTGTGTGTGTGTGTGTGTGCGCGCGCGCGCACTTTCTTTTTCCTTATTTATTCATTCACATCTATTTATTTATTTCCACATCTTTGCTGGAATCCTAAAATGGAGGGCTTAGGAAAAAAAGGGACAATAAACTTTGATTTAATATACTTCTATGCTGAGAAAGTGCCTGCATATTTTTGTTTGCCAGTGAGGATGACATAAACTCTGGCCAAACAAGTGCACATAGACAAGACTTTATTTTCCTGCTTTGTGGCTCCATGGGGAGGCTGTTTAGCACCTAACACTGAAACTGCACTCACATCTTTAAGACAAGGAATGGCTGCTTTTCCTTTAAGGTGTTTAGACTTTTTTCAGCTTTTGTTTTAATTTTGGGGTGGCTTTTGTATATAGATTATTTTAGAGTTCTACAATGCCATGACCATGTAGGATATGTTATTCAGAATTTGCTTGGTTGGGGTTTCTGTTTGCTTCTGTTTTGTTGTCTTGTTTTCTTTTCTTTACGCTTTCTTTCTGTGAATTTTGGGTTAGGTTTTTGGAAAGGTGTGTTCAGTCTGTAAAGTAACAAATTTCCAAAGTGATAATATTCAAAATGCTTCTTTATAAGGTAAAAACCTGAATGTAATTTTCAAGTGCCCTCGGGCCTCCAGAATGTGAGGTAGCATTGCCTCACTTCGCGCGCTTTTCAGTCGCCTTCCACTCACTGCCGAGGAATCTGGAAGCTGTTCCCCAGGCAGGATACTCGTGTCTCCCTTGCCTGATCCCCAGAGAGATGTGAGATGAGTCACTTCGTGCTGGCCGGGCCTGTCCCTCCACTTGCCCTGTCACTGCCCCCAGCGCTCCCCGAGGAGGAGTCGCGGGGTTCAGGCCCATTTCCCTGGCCCCGTGACAGTGATCTGACAGGAAGTGACACTGGCACAAAGCAGCCAAGAGAGGCAGGAGAGCGGGGTGAGGTCAGAGAAGAGAAACTGAGAAAATCCAGTGAGGTGGAAGCTAAGAGGATAAACCCATGAAGGCTGGAAGCCGCTTCTTGGCCCGCATTGGTCAAGCCACGCCTCCCCCAAGCCCTGGATGCCAAGCGCCGCTTCACTGCCTGGGCAACAAAGGCCCGAGACCTCGGGAAGCAGGGCTTGTGCGGGAGCTCCGCGCCCCTCCCCAAGCCGGCGCAGCTGCTCCCCAGCACCGGAGCATGCAGCCAAGCCACCCTTCTCACCTAGAGTACTAGAAAGGCTCCCCGTCCTCTAATTCCTTCTCCAGGCTGCCACCAGAGGTGAGATTAAACACCTTCGGCCCAGAGACATGGCTTAGTGGGTAAGGTGTTTGCCCGCAAAGCCAAAGGGTTAGATTCTCCAGGACCCACGTAAGCAAGAAGCACAGGGGACACATGCGTCTGGAGTTCATCTGTAGTGGCTAGAGGCCCAGGGAATTTTGCGGAAGAGGGGCAGAAAGATGTAAGAGCCACAAGTTGGGACATTATGCCCAGAGCCATTGCCTTCCCCCAACAACTGACTGCTGGCCTAACCCTCAACCTCACGGGGATAACCTGCAACCCCACTGAGAAGGGCCCCCATCAGAAAAAGGAGGCGGGGATGAGGGAAAGGATGGTGCCAACACTTGATGTTTCCATGCTAAGTATGTCCATAATTGACTTAAAAAATTAAAAAATAAAATAATTTTTAAAAAGAATTCACATTGGAAATAAAATTTCAGGAGGCACCAAAAAATCTAAATAATAGTTTAATGCAATATTTTAAAAATAAAGGGCCTTGTAAAAATCAGTGGATGAGGGAAATTTTGCGGAAGAGGGGGCGGAAAGAATGTCAGAGTCACATGTTGGGTCATGATATGCAGAGACATTTATCATACCAATAACTGGGCTAACTCCACAATGCACGACCCAGTTACATCAACAAGGAGGGTCCAATGGGTGGGGGTAGATCATAGATGAGCCTAAACAATGGTACCAAACTGCCTGTATTTGCTGAAAAGAAAACTAATAAATGAAATAAAAAAAAATCAGTGGATGAAAGATCAAAAATTTAAAAAAAAAACAAAAACCTTCAGTGACTCTTCACTGGTCTCCATACCACCACCAGCAGCAACCACAGCGTTGGTTGTTACTGGGTCATACATCTCCTCCTATCACAGCGTGGTTACACCTGTTGCAATTGCCTTTTCGATATCATCAGTGAGAAATTTCAGGGAGGCTAGTTTGGCCTTCAACACCTCTCTTGCTCACTAAAGACCCTACTTATCAGAGGGAGAACAGGCTTCAGGCTCAGTCTAAAAACCTGACTACAACCTAATAACATTGTTTGGTCTCTGTTGTGTGTGCTTCGTTTCTTTCTAGCCCTGACAGGTCCTGCTGCTTTGTCATTTATAGGTGGTGATACAAGTTTTCCATTTTTGTCAAACCTCTCTAGGTCATTTGGATTAATATGTATCTCTGTTGACATTTGCATTGTGTCGGTTTTTGTTGCTGGGAGGAAAGTAACTTAAGGGAGGAAGAATTTATATTGGTTCATGGTTTCAGAAGTTTCTGTCCATAAGCACTTGGCTCCATTGCTTCTGGGCCCCTGGAGAGGCAGAGCAGTATGGTGAGGAGTGTGTGGTCCAGCAAAAGGAGCTCACCGCATGGTAGACAGGAAGCAGAAAGAGAGATAGGAAGGACGGGGACCGGCATCTTTCCCTGCCATGCTCCTAGTGACCTACTTCATCCAAGTAGGCCCTACCTCAAATTTTCTACCATTTCCCAACAATGTCACTCTATTATGAATCCACCAAGGGATCAATGTGTTTATGAAGGCAGAATCCTCGTGATCCAGTCACCTCTCAATAACTGCACTCACCATCCATGGACCAGGCCTTCAGCTTGTGAGCCTTTAGGGGTCATTTATATCTACAACCGTATGTGTAGATGTGTGTGCATATGTGTGCATACATATATATGTAAAATTTCCCCACCTTGGAGGTTAAACTCAGGGCTTTGGACCTGCTAGGCAAGAACTCCATCACTGCATTACATGCTGAGATCTTTTTAGAATACATGTTATTATTTCATTTATTTATTTATATGTGTAAGACAGAGGGAGATAAAGAGAGAGAGAGAGAGAAGACAGGAGAATGGGCACACCAGGGCCTCTTGCTTCTGGAAAGTAACCCCACACACATCTGGTTTTATGTGTGCACTGAGGAATCAAAACCAGGGCCAATAGTCTTGCCAGTAAGTACCTTTAATGGCTGAACCATCTCTCAAGCCTCAGACCTTCTTTTATTTTTGAGAAAGGCCTCACTATGTAGCCCAAATTGGCCTTAAACTCCAAATCCTTCCTGAACAGCTTTTAAGTGCTGCTGTAACCTTACTCCCACTCCAATATCCAGGCGGATCACCTGCCTGTGCTGGCTCCCGTTCACCTTGTAAGATGTCTTAATGAATTGTGTGTTTTTCCCAGCTTTTAGTTCCCAGCACCCACTAGGCTCCCTAATGACTCTAATGCTGCTTCTGTTGTCTTCCTTGCTGGAATCCACCTACATTATTGCTCTTCACACAGCCACCCATTGAAAAAGCTGCTCTGTCCTTTTTATACTCCCTTTTATACTCCCACCTCACCCATCCTGCCCTTAGCTAAAGTGAAATCCCCACTGCTGAGTTCATTCAGTATCTTGGCTACATCTTGATTAGAATATTTATCCTTTCTGGAACTTCTTAACCATGTGTTTCCCTTCATATTCTGTCAACCTCATAAGGACAAGAATTTTGTTCAGGTCCTTGACACACCTGTTTGGCCCACCGTATTCAGTAAATGGCTTAACAAAAACAATGGAGGGCTGGGAAAATGGCTTAGTAGTTAAAGGCACTTGTTTGCAAAGCCTGCCAGCCTGGTTCAATTCCCCAGTACCCACTTAAAGCTAGACCCAAAAAGTGGTGTGTGGAGTTTATATGAAGCAGAATGAGGTCTCTGATTGTAGCATCAAAGAAACCTTTGGAATGTGCACACATGTGCACACGCGTGCACACACACACACACACAAATAAGTTAATTAATTAAATAATTTTTAAAAAGAAATGATAATAGTGTCCATCACAAAGGAACATTATGATGTTTCATGTGCCACACACAGAGAGAGCTATTTAATAACAGCCCTGAAGAAAAATAGTTGTCACTATTGTTAAAAGGGTATGTTGCATAGTCTACATCATGAGGGGGAAACGTGGCCTATCCTAATAAACCTGTACTGTTAATTGTGTCATAGTTCTTCCAACAATGCTGATATGCAGAGCACAATAGCACATACCTGTACTCCCAACACTCAAAAGGCTCAGGCAGTAGGATTGTGAATCTAAGGCCAGCCTGGGCTCTACAGTGAGAACTTATTTTAAAAGAAAAAAACAACAAATGAAGAAAAATGGCAAATACCAGGCTGGAGAAATGGCTCAGCAGTTAAGGCACTTGCCTGCAAAGCCTAAGGACCCCGGTTCAATTCCCCAGTACTCATGTAAGCCAGATGCACATGGTAGCTTATGCATCTGGAGTTTGTTTGCAGTGCCTAGAGAAGCTGGAATGTTCGTTCTCAATCTCTCTCTCTCTCTCTCTCTCTCTCTCTCTCACACACACACACACACACACACGCATACACACACTAACTAACTAAATAAAAATATTGTTAATGGCAAATGCCTGCAGCATATATGGCAGTCTTGGCTAAAAGAAATCCTGTATGTACTATCTATAATACATTTTAAATGCACATATACATATAAATGCATATACATAAAATGTAGATGTACACATTATGATGTCATTCATAATTCATAACTCAGCAAAGTGTTTAAGAAGATGGCTTGAGATTAAAGGCACTATTTTTTTTTTCCAAGGTAAGGTCTCACTCTAACCCAGGCTGACCTGGAATTATTTTGTAGTCCTAGGTTGGCTTCAAACTCACAGTGATCCTCCTTCCTCTGCCTCCCAAGTGCTGGGATTAAAGGTGTGCGCCATCACCATGCCCAGCTTGGTGCTTTCTTGTAAAGCTTGCCAGCCTGGGTTCAGTTCCCCCAATGCTCCCATAAAACTGCTTGCATGCTAACTCATTAGCAATAGCAAGAGAGCCTGTCTCAAAGAAGGTAGAGTGCAGACAACTCTTCTGACCTCCACATGTGGAGGTCACCCCTAGGTACACATACATGTACACGTATAAATAATCCTCAGCACAACACACTCCTGAGATAGCTTGCATTCCGTCTGCTTTAAAGACAAAGAAATTGATGAACACAGAGGTACCTTGTGTTTGCAAAACACCCAGTGCATGGCAGAACAGGAACCTCCTGGGCCCCCAAGAACATACCCTTTCCAGTACACCAGGCTATCTTTGTGCCAGTGTGCCCACATAAACACACTCAACAAATAGGGTAATCCCTGCTCCACAATGACTGCCTTATTCAAACACATCTCCCACACCCTTGGCCCTCCAGTCTTGTCTGAGATTTTCATAATAAGAAATATTCTTTTGAAATGAAAAACAGGCAGAGCCTTTGTCTTGTGAGTGTTATTAAACAAATACAACCTGAGAAAGGACAGGCCTTCGGGGCCTGTAGCACTGGGTGTGCATGATCCTTGTCTCTCAACACCAGCGTTACAACTCTGCAGAGAACACTGACTGAAGAAGGGTCATAACATGACCCCAATCATTGCAACCAGTAGCAAAAACTGTGTTACACATGATATCTACATACCACAGTATGAGTTGTATGAAGTGCATCCTGATATCATAATGAACAATGCATGACTAGTCCTGAGTGGGCAGCAGAATTCACTTGGAATGTCTGGGAGAAACTTTGTAGCCTCAGGTGAAATCTTTCTCCCAAAGGGTACACCACCAACCTGTAGACCAGCCCACATATACTACATTATAAAGAATTGACAGGGACTGGAGATATTACTTAGTGGTTAAGACCCTTGTCTGTGAAGCCTAAGGATCCAGGTTCAACTCCCCAGAACCCACATAAGCCAGACACACAAGGTGATGGATGCACACACAGTCACACATGCATATAAGGTGGCACACATATCTGGAATTCAATTTCAGTAGCTACAGACCCTGGCACACCAATTCTCTCTCTCTCTCTCTCTCTCTCTCTCTCTCTCTCTCTCTCTCTCTCTCATAGAAAAGAATTTATGGGCTGGAGTGATGGCTTAGTAATTAAGACACTTGCCTGTGAAGCCTAAGGACCCAGGTTCAATTCCCCAGTACCCACATAAGTGAGATGCACAAGGTGGAACACGTGTCTGGAGTTCATTGGTAGTGGCTAAGAGGTCCTGTGTACCTATAGTCTATCTTCCCTTCTCTCTGTCTCTCTCTCTCAAATAAATAAGTAAACGGGGCATGCCCTTAATCCTAGCACTCAGGAGGCAGAGGTATGAGAATCGCCATGAGTTCAAAACCACCCTGAGACTACATAGTGAATTCCAGATAAGCCTGGGCTAGAGTAAGACCCTACCTCAAAAAAAAAACAAAATAAATAAAGAAGTAAAAAATTTTAAAAATTCATATGTGAACACATTCATATTTTGGGACTTACTTCTCCCCTATCCACTCAAAGAAATTACAATACAGTTTTAAAAATTGTTAACAGTAGTCAGGTTTGATGGGGTCTTTCTTTCCCAGTAGTTATCATGAGTCTGACATATCCAAAATTCTCAATAAATGTTGGATGAGTGAAATAATTATGTTTTGAGATGAAATCACTTGACATGTTTGTAAATGGACATTTCCCAACACTTCCAAGATGTTTATTAGGAGGCTAGGAGACCGTCCAGTCAGTAGAGTGCTTACCTTGTAAACATGACAACCCGAGTTTGATCCTCAGAGCTCAGGTAAAAAATGCTAGGTTTTTTGAGGTTGTCAATAGTTTTTTTTCTTAATAAATCAATGGAAAGATAGAAGAGTTGCTAGGTAAGATGGCATTCACTTGCAATCTCAGCACTGGGAAGGCAGAGGACAGATCCAGCCATCCAGCGTAGCCCACTTGGTGAGCTCCAGGCCAGTGAGAGAAGTATCTCAAAAAAAGGTGGGTGATCACACACAAACACATATGTACCTACACATATAAACACACATTTCCACACACATAAAAATGTCTATTATTGGAGGATGCTCAGTGGGTAAAGTGCTTGCAAGCATAAAGACTTGATTTTGGATCCCTAGAATCCATGTAAAACATCAGGTGTGGCTGTTTGTGTCTGTGATCCCAGTGCTAGGGAAGGACACAGGGCATCCCTGGGACTAACTGCCTGGCTAGTCTAGCCAGGCCAAGGAGCTGTGGGATAACCTGCCTCAAAGAACAAAAGTGGAGAACAAACAAGGAAGATGCTGTGTCTGCATTTCTGTCAGGCTGGAGATAAGGCTTAGTGGTGAAAGCACTTGCATGCAAAGCCTAAGGACCCAGGTTTAATTTCCCAGTACCCACGTAAGCCAGATATACAAGGTAGCACATGTGTCTGGAGTTTGTTAGCAGTGGCTAGAGTCCCTAGTGTGTCCATTTTCTCTCTCTCTCTTTTTCTCAAATAAATAAAATATTTTAAATAAAACATGTCTATATAAAATTGTAACATTAAAAACATGTTGGCATTTTGAAAGACAAGTTACAATTTGGGTGGGAAATCTACATCTACAAATATCTATAGTTCAAATATTTATTGAGAATTTTAACATATGAACATGATGCAAATTGGTCATATTCCCACTAGATTAGATATTTGTGCACCCTCTCCTCTTTCCCTTTTCTTCTGAGGAGGGTCATCACTAATTATTGTGGGGTGATGAGTGTGCCTGTCAGTCTCTGTTTGGGGGCTGGAGTGGGGAATAATACCTCAGAGCACAGCTCCTCACCCTGTGACTCTTACATTCTTTCTGAACCCTCTTTTGCAATGTTTCCTGAGCCTTAAAGGTTATAAGTGTCCTTTCGTGTTGAGTTCTCTGAAGCCTCTACTTTTCTGCTTAGACAAGTTTTGAGTCTCCTCAGTGACTACCAGCATCTCCCTGGAGGAGGTTCTCAGGCTAGCAGTGAGAGCAGCACTCATATTTAATACACCACTTCCTCTGTAATGTTTCCTGGACTCTGGCAGATGTGATAGAGATGACTCATCTTATGCTAGCCAGTTGATTTTCCTTTCTTGTCATTTTGATGGGTCTTGGTTCTCCCCAGTATTCATTACTATCTGGTCTCTGGCTAGCATAATCAGTGCCCAGGCAGTCTTTACATGGGTGGAAGTTCTAAATATCTATCTTAAATCCAGTAAATGAAAAATAAAATTATTTACTTTGAAACTTAAGATTTATAAATAGTTTAAAATCTTTAACATTACCAGCACTAATAAAATTAATACAAAGAGGGCTGGAGAGATGGCTTAGTGGTTAAGGCACTTGCCTGCGAAGCCTAAAGACTCTTGTTCTACTCTCCAGATCTCATGTTACCCAGATGCACAAAGGTGAGGCAAGTGCAAGGCTGCACATGCCCACTAGGTGACACAAGCATCTGGAGTTGGATTTCAGTGTCTGAGGTCCTGCCACACCAGTTCTCTCTCTCTCCATCCCTATCTGTCTGTCTCTCTAAAATAAAAACATTTTAAAAAAATAATACAAAGAAACTTGTTAATACTCTCTAGAATATACCCTTGCCTACATTCAATTTCATATGACAATTACAGAAGAAGTTCAAATTACGTAACTTTAAGCTATAGGATTTCTGTCAGAGGACATTAGAAACTATAAGCAATGTGTCAAGTGACCATCTTCAAGAAGTAGGCTGATAAAAAGTGAATTATATAATGTTTGAATGTGGAAAAGGAGGAAAACTACATCACTGCATAGAGTTACTTTAAAGCTTTCATGCTGGCTAGGGGAGATTAAGTTGCCTTTGGGGTGTACAGATGCAGAAGATTCTGTTGGTGTCCTTTTCAAAGCAGAGACAGATGATATTAGGGAATAAAGCACAAGGATTTCTGTTCTAATCTGTCCACAACAATGTTCTGATCTATGACTAATTAGAATTTCAAGTAGGGTTCAAGAAGTTTCTTACAGTCAGTCTGAGGATAGCAGACATTTACATCTCCTAAAAGTGCATCTGGAAAGATTGCTTAATGAAAAAAAGAACGTGTGAAGAATTGTTCTTTAAGCCAACTAGTGTGTCTAATTCAGAACTAATGTACCATGTGCACAAAGATGACCAAAGGCATACACTACACAAAATCCAAAATCAAAACATCATTCTTTTTATTTCAAAAACAAAAGAACAACCAGTCAAGATAGTTACTAAATCCAAGATGATGTTATTTCCTTGTTACTACCCAGCAGTGGCTCCCAGGATCTCCAAGAGGACCTGGGTTCCTCAACATGACACAGAGGACCAGCATGATCTGAATGTGACCCTTGAAGCTTTGGGACCCCATCATGGGCCATGTTCCAACAAAACTACTCAGACAACCTGCTTGTGGTTTCTGGAAAATGGCCTGCTCTCTCACGCCTCAGTGGCTCTGCGCATGCTGTTCTACCAGAAACGCCCTTCCTTTTTCCCTCCCTTTGTTTTACCGACCCATCTCATCAAGACTCAGGTGGTGTGTCAGTGCCTCTTAGAACTCTGAGGGTAGATACGTTGTGATTTAATACAAGTGGAAAGTTAATTCTTAGCAAGTTAGGTGAAGGAAGAGATTAATTCTGAGCCAGCTAAGATCTGTGAGTGACTTTAGGGAAACTAGGTTTTATGGGAAGGTAGATCATGTAGGACTAAGAAACTTTCAGCAGCATTATCTATCTTCTGTAGAAAAATGAAGACCTTTTTCTTTATATCTCCTTGGACATCTTTGCTCAAAATGTTCAGACTTTCAGAGTCAGCTTAGAGATTCTATCAGAGTTCCTCTGTCCTCTTTAAGCACAGGGTCAGATGGACTCACAATAGCAATGAAGGATTTGGACACTATCCACCCACCCAGATCAGTAGGCAGTTACTCAAACCCACTAGTTAGAGAAACCAAGCCATTCCTCTGAACTCCCAACTTCTCATATTCTCCTTTAGACACTAAAAAAAAGGTTAATAAAATCCCATCTCCTTCCATAAGCCCCCCCCCTTTCTATCAACTAATGGAAATGTGTCAATAATTTTATGGACATGCATTAATTAAAGACATGTTATTTGGACTTATACATAAACTTGTTAGTGCAATCACCTTAGGTAAATTACTAAACTTTTACCCACTCTATGCCTACTGTGGAATTAAAGCCTGGCATAGGAAGATGTCATCTACATAGAAGGGCACAAAGCATTTTAAGAAACATCTGAATTGTGCCTTAAGGTCCGTATTGGTCTTGGTCATGGTAATACCAATGGAACCCTGAATGCTTCTTAATATCAAGTAGAGAAGGCCTGAATAAAACTTCTAGAACAGTTGGATAGGAAGCCATTCATTGATAACAGTATCACCACAGCAAGTCAGGGCAAGAGAAGGGGTAGACAGCATATGCTAAACTGTGGTCAAAAAAGCTCTGGTCCTTGATATGCAGTTGAGTCCTCCCAGCCAACATTGGAACTTGAAACATGATTGTGGGAAGAAATACTGTTGGAAACTAGAATTCCTAAGTATAACAAGGGGCAAAGTTATGGAATTAATATTCTGTAGCTATTTTTAATCAGTCTGGCATGGCTTGGAAAAATATAACATTATACCTAAAACAAAAACAAAATGAGTAGCTGGCATGTGATTCCAGTTTAAGAAATATATTTTTTAAAAAAATAGAGTAGATAAAGCACATTTGCCTCAAGTGGCAGAAAAAAAAATTTAAAGCATAAACCAACAAAAACAAAGAGAACAGGAAAAAAATTAAAATAGACAGGATGTGTTAGCAAATTAGTGGTTTATTTTTATTTTTTTATTTATTTGAAAGCAGCAGACAGAGAAAGAGGTAGAGAGAGAGAAAGAATGGGCATGCCAGGGCTTCCAGCCACTGCAAACAAACTACAGATGCATGCGCCCCCTTGTGCATCTGGCTAACGTGGGTCCTGGGGAATCAAGCCTCGAACCGGGGTCCGTAGGCTTCACAGGCAAGCGCTTAACTGCTAAGCCATCTCTCCAGCCCAAAAAAATTTGTGAAATGACTTAGCAGAGAAAATGATGGAGTGAGTCAACAAGCAAGCCAATTCCTGCCATGAAACCTTAGAAAGGATAGTTTTGGAGGCCAGAGTGCTTTTGGAATTAGGAAGATCCATGGAAAGTTTTAATAATAAGCAGCTCGATGTATTCTTCAGGTTACACAGTCAGGCAAACATCTCCTCACCATTCACATTCCTACCCCAAACAGTAACCCTGGTAGAAGACTGGAAGCTTACAGTCTATACAGAATGACCCTTTTAATGACTCTGGACAAAGAGGTACAGGCAGTTTCCCCAGGGAAGTGTAAATCAGAAGTGGGAAGGGCATGTTCTCATAGATTAGTTCGATTAATAATCTAATCTCATAGATTAGATCAAGGCTTCAAGTCTTGACCACAGAAGTTTCTTACTACAATGTGCAGTGTTTAATGTAGAAATGCATACCTGGCAAAACTGATGAAAGTAAGTGACTACTGTGTGCTCAGTCTCAAATAGAACATCTAAACCTCCTCCTCCAAGACACAGGAAATCTCACTGAAGAGGGAACAGAAAAAATGTAAGCACAGGAGGATGGAGAAGAGGGCTGTGGCATGGATATAACATGGCCAGTGCACTCAAGAATTCACAGCTACTGTGGTTTTCTGCACAAGACTGAACCTGTCAGTACTCCACCATCTCTGGGGGAAGTATACATGAGACCCTGCAACTCCCAGAGTAACTAACGGCAGTTAATGGTTTCTGGGAGTCAGAGTCATGTTCATCAGGGATGCAGCCATAGTAAATTTCCCATTCCAAGTAAATAACTTTCTGCACATCATTGTACAAACAGCCTTAATTTAACTCAATGTGTAAAAGAAAAAGCATGAGAGTAAGATGGGGATCAATGGGAAAGAAGAGTATTAATGAGAGGGAAGGTGATAATAGAGAATAACTGAGGGAAATAAGTTCAATACAAAATACATGTATGAAAATGTCAAAAATAGAAAAGATAAAAAGTTAAAAAAGAAGTGGAAAGGATGGGCTGGGACACAAAGCTTTAGTTTGGGAATTTTTAAAAATCTTATTTATTGAACTGGAGGGATGGCTTAGCAGCTAAGGTGTTTGCCTGCAAAGCCAAAGGACCCAGGTTCGATTCCCCAGGACCCATGTTAGCCAGATGCACAAGGGGGTGCATGCATCTGGAGTTCACCTGCAGTGGCTGGAAGCCCTGGAGCACCCATTCTCTTTCTCTCCCTCTTCCTCTGTCAAATAAATAAATACATAATATTTTACATGTATATATTATGCAGTGTGTGTGCGTGTGTATATGCATGTGGGGTGTATGTGTGTGCATGTGTATGTGAAGGCCAGAGGTCAATGTCAGGGGTCTTCCTCAATTGATCTTCCATCCTGTTGTGTTTTTTTTTTTTTTTTTTTTTGAGACAGTTTCTCTCACTGAACCCATAACCTAGTGACTCAGCTGGACAAACTAGCCATCCAGTGTCAAAGACTTTCCTATCTTGGCCTTCCCAGTGCTGGGGGGATTGTAAGCATGTACTATCATTGCCTGGCTTATACATGGTTTCTGAGGGTCTGAACTTTGGTCTTCATG
Source organism: Jaculus jaculus (assembly GCF_020740685.1). NCBI lineage: Eukaryota > Metazoa > Chordata > Mammalia > Rodentia > Dipodidae > Jaculus > Jaculus jaculus. The sequence continues at coordinate 114,990,784 of NC_059107.1, forward strand.
CTCATGTTTACATAGCAAGCCTTGATCCACTGATCCTCCTTCCAGATTTTGTTTTTTTATTTCTTTTAATTTACTTGAGAGAGAGAGAGAAGCAGAAAGAGAGAGAGAAAAAGAATGGGTGTGCCAGGACCTCCAGCAGCTGCAAATGAACTCCAGGTGCATGTGCCACCTTGTGCATCTGGCTTATGTGGGTCCTGGGGAATCGAATCTGGGTCCTTTGGCATTGCAGGCAAGCTCTTTAACCACTAAGACATCTCCCCAACCCTGGTTTTTTATTTTTTTTATTACTTTAATATAATATATCGTTACCTATAATCACATATGTGATAGTATAATGATATGTATGTGAAAGTACTTTTTGTTGAATAATACATTATATCTTATACATGTTTTGATATATAACATTCTATATATATTTATATCACTTTGATCTAAAGTAAAATTTTAATTTAAAGAAGTTAAAAAGCAAAAGCTTCATATTCTTCCTTATACACTTAAAACTACACGCTGCCGGGAATGTGGGTCAGTGGATAGACTGCCTGGCATATTTGCATAAGTTCATCCTTGGTACCACCTACACCTGGGCATGGTGGTGCCCACCTATAATTTCAGCACTTGGGAGATGAAGGCAGGAGGATCAAAAGTCCAAGGTCATCCTTAGATATATAGAGAAGCAAGCCTAGACTACATGAAGCCTTATCTCTAAATAAATAAATAAATACTACACACCATTATACAAATGGATAAAAATTTTATCATCATTGGTAATATATTCCAGTAACTGCCCTTCCTAATAATGGCCTCTTATCATGACAATGAATTGACAGGGACATGGTAGGTAGGACTGCCATCAACAGCTCCCAGCTGCAGACATCCCATCCCTGGAGCAGCTGAAGTTGACATTGTGGTAACTAATAGTGCATTCCCATGGGTGGTACAGCTTCCTGTGTCCTCCTGTCAGATTTATAACCTGCTTCCTCAGAGTGCATTCCTTGTCAGGTCTTTCAGTTTAGTAATCAGTATGTACTTGCTGAATACCCACACAGCACTTCCTTTAATTAGATTCAATACAACAACACAAGCTTGAGTTTCTCCTCTTCTTCCTCTTGCATCTTTTCTCATTAATAACTTTAAACATTCGATGTAGCTTATACTGACATTTTAAATTTCTTATTATACATGTATAATCAGACATGCCAAGATGACTTTAAATGTTGCACATATCTCTTACCATTTTCTTAAGCCTTGTTCCTTACTGTACCAATAACAAAAATTAACGGTGCCCTGGTTGTCTTTGAAAGGGAGTCGATGTCTTGCTGGCTCTTGAGACAATTGTCAGTGTAGAAATGAGCATTCATAGCAGGTGTTAAGAAAAAGCAGGCAAAACTTTTGAAAGTAAGGACGTCATGTTACTGGAAGCCAGCAGGACGTCGTAAGTGCTTCTCGCTTTAATTCTGCATTTGGTCTTCTCAGTAAGTGAGTTTCAGAAATCTCCAGTTGTTGATTCTGCTCCCTCTACTGGAGTCTTGCTTAAACTGGAAGGAAAAACAGCTTCAGAATTAAGTAGTGTCTCCAGAGCTGGTCAGTCAGTCCCAGACTGAAGTGGAGACAAACATGAAGCTAAGAAATTATTTCCATAGCAAAGTATCACCATGACAGGGAGAAAGTGTTTGTCTCATCTTGCTAATAACCACAGGATTATTTCAGTTTATAGGGAAAAAAATGTTTAAATCAAACTCTTGGGCAGTTGAACACAATTCAGAGTTCACCTTGTAGCATTTTGTTCACTTGGAGAACAGCATTTCTGAGTTTCTACTTTGCTTTAAGTATAAAGTTGTTGAAAAAGTTGCAGACATAAACTCATTAAATACAATGTGGGCACATCAAAGAAACTGAGAATGTGCATTATAAATGCTGCATTCATAATTCCCATACTGCTGAGGTAAGAAGAGTAAAGATTCTTCTATTTTATAAGGGAAATTTTCAATTTGGGGAAAAGATTGTGTGTGTCTGCAACCTCACATGCTATACAATAGCAAAATGAAAAATAGAGCCTGTGTCTGTCTTTTTAAAATATATTTCTATGTGCTATGGAAATCAACCCCAAAATTACACAATGTACTTTATTGGGCTTCTTTTCTTTTTTCTACCAGATACTCATTAATACCATTTTAATTAAACAGGGCAGCATATAGGACAGTGTGCAAAAAGTATGATTTATTCAACTATTTAAACTAAACACACATGACAGCCTCAGTATTCCCAAACATGTTTGTTACCCTTTTCTTCCAGACTCACAAAACTATAGCTGTTCAAAAAAGCAGTCCTAGAAATAAGGAAGGAAAAGAATTCTGCCAGAGGACACGACATTCACTCAGGCCCTCAATACTGAGCACCAGACATGTGTCAGACGCTAGGCTAAAGGTGGTGATGTGGCACACCTATGTCCTCATGGCATTTAAAATGGGAACTAAACATATGGGGCCTCAAAGTATTCTAAGTGAAAAAAGGCAGAGAGAGGATATGAAGGCAGGAGAGGCAGGAAGCAGGGCCTGGGACAGTAGGAAGGAGCCTGTAGACTGGGGACAGGAGGACTTATCAGGAAAAGTGAAATTTAAGAATGGAAGGAAGGGTCAGATAAGCACTGTGAGCAGAGGTAAATATGTAGCAAAAGCCCTAAGAAAGGAAAGGACTTGTAGTTTAAAAGCTGAGTGGTGTTAGTATTTAAAAAGTGGCGCCAGCCAGTGGCCACCAACTTGGGATGAGGGTGGAGTGTTAGGTGGGAACCAGTCACTGCTATGGGGCCTTGTCAATCATACTCAAAAATCTGGATTTCATCTGGAAGCAAATTGGACCCCACTAGAGAGGATTTTAAATAATGTGAGGAATTACCTAGCTCTGCCTTGGCAAGTTCAGTACTGCATGCGGCTCTGTGGGAAATCCCACGGAGGGAGAAAGCAGATAGTGGAAGAGCACACAGTGAAGGACAAATAAGTTGAAGCAAGCACAGGTGACCTGAGGGAGGTGGCCGTGTACCAGGTATATGATCTGCAGTATCTCAAATCTGTACTTCCAAGCCTGGACAAGGAAACGACAGGACAAGGGTTCTCTTGAAGGAAAAGTTCACTGAAAGTGGACTTCAGGAGTCACTTTATACTCCTTGGAAGATAAATCCAGACAGGATGAAAAAGTTTAGAGAGAGAAACTCTAATCGAGTGGATGAGGACTAGGTCATGGAGACTTAAGCCCCCAGATGAGACTCTCAGCACCAGATACAGTGCTGAGTGCTCACTTATATGACCTGACCTAGTCCTCACCATATCAATTTGAAATAGCTGTTAAGATACACTAGGAATTAAAACTACAGAAGTTCAAATGTCACCATGTCTTACAGTGATTTGGTGGCTTCACTGTCATTGGGGATTCTAATCTCTTTGTCAAATCTGTTATCCATTTTCCTTTTGGCATACAAAGGCTAGATAACAAAATTCTGGCCCCATTCTGAACTATGAGAGGAAGTGGACGAATCAGATCAGACCCGCCCTTTATAATTAGGATAACTCCGAGCCTTTGCATGTGCTTCAGGATATTAGATGATTGGGGGAGAAGAAAGACTTCATCTTATTGGGCTGTATAGGACCCATAGTCACACCATATGACTGACAAGATATTTCAGGTTTTTTGTTTTTTCTTTACTGTACCAGGTAGGAAAAACAATATGAACTTCATCTGAATGAAATTAAATAGGTCTTTACATGAACACTTTGGGAAGATTTTTTTTTGAAATGTTGCTTAGGGGGTCTTCTATATAATTATTCTTTTAATTTTATTTTGAATTAGCATACAGAGCCTTAGGTACCATTTTGCCAATTTCCAACACCATTTGCTTTAGTTGATTCTCCTCTCCCATCTCTCATCCACCCTTGCATCCAACCCCACCTCCTTTCTGATTATATGCCACATGTACTTTTTGCCCACCCCCCACCCCTTACCCTGCCATCTCTCATTACTCTTTCTTGGTCACCTTTCTGCATAGCCTTGCCAGCATTTGTAGTTAGTTTTCTTTATGATAGCCGTTCTGAATGACATGAGATGGTATGTCAAAGTGGCTTTAATTTGCATTTCTCTGATGTCTAGCAAAATTGAACACTTTGGAAAATACTTATTGGTCATTGTGTTTCTTCTTCCATGAATTGGCTGTTCATTAACTAATTGAATGATTGACTCTTTTGTTTACTTGGTGTGTAGTTTTTGCAGTTCTTTTTTTTTCTCAATTTTTATTGACATTTTCCATGATTATAAAAAGTATCCCATGGTAATACCCTCCCTCCCCCCCACTTTCTCCTTTGAAATTCCATTCTCCATCATATTACCTCCCCATCTCAATCAGTCTCTCTTTTATTTTCATGTCATGATCTTTTCCTCCTCTTATGATGGTCTTGTGTAGGTAGTGTCAGGCACTATGAGGTCATGGATATCATGGCCATTTTATGTCTGGAGGGAGCACATTGTAAGGAGTCCTACCCTTCCTTTGGCTCTTACATTCTTTCTGCCACCTCTTACGCATTAGACCCTAAGCCTTGGAAGGTGTGATCAAGATGTTCCTCAGTACTCCAGTCACTTCTTTCCAGCACTATGATACTTTCTGAGTCATCCCAAAGTCACTACCATCTGAAAGAGAAGATTCTCTACCCAAAGTGAGAGTAGCGTTAATATAAGGGTATAAATATTAAGAAAAGTGCTTACTGGGCAGTTTGATAAGCATAATATATACATTTTTCCAGACATCAGCAGATGTTACACCCCTAGGGCTCATGACTACCCCTGTTTTAAGTTTTCACTATCAGGGATGTGTTTCCCCCCCATGGAGAGGGCCTCCAGTCCAACTGGAGAGCAGTTGGCTTCCACCATGACAGACATGCCACTATTGCACCTGTTGGCTCATTTGGGCTGGCTGGCCAATTATAAAGCTTGCAGTGTCCACTGTTAAGTATCTTCACTGGTGGTATCTCTTTCTCCCATTGAACTACATGTAGAATAGCTTCTTCCAGCTTTCTGTCAGCTGGTCTACATGGAGGAGGTTTTCATCTCAGTTCCAGCAGGTTTTCTTAGTGGCCTTGCAGCTCAAGTGTGTAGAGTCTTCAGCAATAGGGTCTTACCATCCATTCCTGGTGGAAAACCAAGGGGCTTGGCAATGGCCTATAATGTTTTAGGGGCATCAGGGACCTCCCTGGCCAACGACTCACTGGAGTTATCCCATCCCTATCACTGAAAATTTTCTAACAATGATCTATGGCTCCTGAGTGTTCCATTGTCCGAAACTAGAAGATTCAATATGATTTATTTGCAACCTCTTAGATTTTGATTAGCCCTCCCTCCACCTTTCCTTCCCTCAATCTCTTCCCCTGACCTCACTTTGGGCCTTTTCACCCCCATTAATCTATTCTTCTACTTACATGTATACAATACCAATCTATTAAGTACCCTCCTCCCTTCCTTTCTCTTTCTGCAGTTCTTTATGAATTCTGATTTTAGCCCTCTGTCTGAAGTATAGCTGGCAATGATTTTCTCCCACTGTGAAAGTTGTTTCTTAACCTTACTGATGATTTCTTTTACCATGAAGAAACTTTTTACCTTCATGTAGTCTCACTTGTTAATTCTTGTGGTTGGTTCCTATGTTATTATAGTCCTGTTCAGAATGTTCTTGTCTGTGCCTATATCTTAAAGTAGTCCATTGATTCAAATCAATCTCCATCAAAATGCCCATGGAATTCCTCACTGAGCTGAAAATACAAATTCAAAAACTCACATAGAAACATAAAAGACCACAGATAACCAAAGCAAGCCTAACAAGAAAAAACACAGTGGAAAGCATCACAGTACTTGACCTCCAATTATACTACAGAGCAATAGTGACAAACACAGCATGGTACTGGCATAAAAGCAGATATAAAAGCCAATTGAAACAGCATAGAGAACCCAGAAATAAATCTGTATAGCTTTGGCCACCTAATTTTTGACAAGTGAGCCAAAATCATTCAGTGAAAAAAAAAAAAAAAAGACAAACCTATTCAACAAATGGTGTTGGCAAATCTGGATACTAGAACAATAAAATTAGATCTGTATCTTTCATTTTATACAAATATCATTTTCAAGTGAATCAAAAATCTTAGCTTAAAAGCTGAAATGCTGAAACTCTCTATGTAATTATTATGGACTCATTAGGTTTACCCACAGCCCCAGAATTTTTAACAGAGACTCAGTTATGACAAGCCGCAGAGCCACTCCTTGGAAGATATATATATATATATATACTGTATCTTTATAGCCTTCTGTATATCTTTATGGCCTTTTGGACTGATTTTTATTTTATATTTTCATTATCCAATTATAAAGTAATAAAAATATCTGCTAAAAGGATTTATTACATAAAAGAGGACTGTCTTTCTACATTCCAAATTCTTTTGAAGAAAAATATCATTAGAAAATAGTAAAATTAATAGTGTCCTATACATAATCATGTACACTGGTTCAGTGATTCTCAACCAGGGGTGACTTGACAGCAAAGGATACCTGTTTGGCAATGTCTATGTTTTAGTTTGCTAGGGCAGCCATAACCAAATACCACAGGCTTAAGTAGCTTACAAAACAGACATTCATTTACTTATAGTTCGGGAGGTGAGTCAAGGTTCAAGATTCAGTGTCCACAACATGATATCTTCTGAAGGCTCTATCCTTGGGGTATAGATGTCTAATTTCTATGCCTTCATACAATCTTTTCTCTCTTTCTCTATTATTGTCTATATTCAAAGATTTCTTCTTTTAAGAATGACAGTCATATTGGGTTAGAGCTCAGTAACCTCACTTTAGCCAAATCACTGTTTTCTTTAAAAAGATCCTGATTCAAAGTACAGTCACATTCCAAGTTACTCAGGGGCATAACTTCAATATGCAAATATATTTTTTAAAATGCTTCTTGGAATATAAAACCAATTAAGTTCTGATATTACCATACCCCTAAAGGCAAATTTACAAAAATTCATAGGCATGAAAGTTTATTCTGAATTATAGAGTTCTCGACAAAGAAATTCCATTATGTCAGGTGTGGTGGTGCACACCTTTAATCCCAGCACTCAGGAGGCAGAGGTAGGAGGATCACCATGAGTTCAAGGCGACCCTGAGACTACATAGTGAATTCCAGGTCAAAAAAAAAAAAAAAACTAAGCATAGAATAAATTAATAGTTCTGTTATACTTTAGAACAGAAAATTAAGATAAGGGGATAGAGAGATGGCTCAGCAGTTAAAGGTACTTTCTTGCAAAGCCTGAGAGCCTGGGTTTACTTTCCCAGAACCCATATAAGGCATGCACCTGGAGTTCATTTGCAGTGGCAAAAGGCTCTGGTGCACAAATTCTCTCTCCCTCTCTCTCTCCCTCTCTGTCTCTCTCTCTCTCTCTCTCTCTCTCTCTCTCTCTCTCTCTCTGTCTATCTATATTAAATAAATACCTATTTTTTTTTAATTAAAAGCAATGTGTGGTGGCACATACCTTTAGTCTCAGCACTTGGGAGGCAGAAGTAAAAGGATTACCATGAGTTCAAGGCCACCCTGAGACTACATAGTGAATTCATCATCCTGGGCTACAGTGAGATCCTACCTCAAAAATACTAAATATACAAATAAGCATACAAATAAAAATTAAGATAAGTTCAGATAGGCGAGGAAGTGGGAAAGAATGGAGGGAAGACCACCACAATCCCACTGCATTTGCTTTCCCTCTCCTTAGACAAGTGAGACGCTCAGTATTCCAACCAAAATTTGAGAATCTGGGTCTGGGAGATGGATTAGGAATGCAGACCATGAATTCAAGAACAGCCCAGTCCAGGCATGATGGCACACTCTTGTAATCACAGCACTCAGTAAGGTGAAGTAGAAATGTCTCCAAGTTGAGGCAAGCCTGGGATACATAGAGATCCCTTATCACTAACAGTATTTAAAAAAAAAAAAAAAAAAGTAACAATGGAAGAACCAAAAGACAGTTTCCAAAGGCTTAGAATGTTCCAGGGGAGTGTGAATAAGAACTCATCCAACGGGGCTGGGAGGGAGGAAGAGCCTCCAGAGATGTCATCAGGCATGGTCACTTTCAGAACAGTGGAGAAGATATTTTGCCCTAGAAGCATTCTTACATTTGTGAAACTTCTTAAGAGTGAAAATGATCAAGCAAATCTAAAGACCTGAATTTGAGTTATGGCAAAAAAAAAAAAAAAGCAGAAGTTGATCATGGATTCCATTGTACAATATAGTGGCAGAGAATCTTGCCCCACAGTTTTGGAGTTGGATGGACTGAACACAGACTCCAACTCTACCATGTAATAATATTTTTTTAATCTAGAGAAAGCTACATATATTCTACATGTCTGTTTCTTCGCCTATGTAAAGGACTGTTGTCTAACAATTACATTATGTGTGTGGAGTACTTGATTATTATTAAATGTTTGATGATACTATTCTGAAAATATCTCAGAGATATGCTCCATAAGGCTGATGGCCATATCAATGGGAGTGGATGTTAGGATATGAAAAACCCTAACCTGAAGTTTCTAGATTGGATGATTAAGAAAATGAGGCCACCTGAATCATCATGAAGAAATATAAAGGGAGAAAATAACTTGAGGGATGCTAAAATCATAAGCTCTTCTTGACACATATTGAGTTTTAGGTAACTGATTGGTTTACCACATGGAGAAAGCTATTGGAAGAAAGATCTGTAGCTCAGGTGAAAGGTCAGGGCAGCCATTGTTCACAATGTTAATTTCATGTGGGTACATGAAATTGCCCAGGAAAGGTGTACAGAGTAGAAGAAAATGAAGGCAGAGGAGGGCAAACTCCAGTGTCCTTGGTACTTAGACTATTGTGATAAGCTTGGTGGTAGCACAGTACCTTGGAGTTCATAATGCACTACACTGTCTTGGAGGAAAACTTGATTGTCCTAGAAAAGTTTTGAGATATCCAGAATTAATACACTCACTTATCAACATATATGTTAGAGAAAAAAAAGAGAAAGAGATCATCACCACTGTGTGCCTTTATGCCCATACTGGCCTCAAATTCATGATCATCCTCAGTGCTGGGATGACACCTGTGTGCCGTCGCTGCTCAACTTTACTTTTTTTTTTTTGAGAGCGACAGACACAGAGAGAAAGACAGAGAGAAAGAGAGAGAGAAAGAGAGAGAGAGAGAGAGAGAGAGAGAGAGAGAGAATGGGCGCGCCAGGGCTTCCAGCCTCTGCAAACGAACTCCAGATGCGTGCGCCCCCTTGTGCATCTGGCTAACGTGGGACCTGGGGAACCGAGCCTCGAACCAGGGTCCTTAGGCTTCACAGGCAAGCGGTTAACCGCCAAGCCATCTCTCCAGCCCATCAACTTTACATTTAATATCATTATTGTTATGATTTTCATTTTTAATTTGTTTTCCAAGTTGTTGTTATTTTAGTAAAATGCAGCTACCATTGACAATTTGCTATCATGGATTTGAAAAGAACACAAGCAAACACATACCACAACTGCCCAGATAAGTATTACTTCCTTTCTGATGAAAGCTGTTCCTCTGAGGAAAGCGCATAACCATGTGTGCCTGGTTTTGTGGTCATCTCGTTCCAGCCATTCAGAGAGGCTTGGTTTTGCTATATTCTCGTTCTCAGGTGGTTTGGTTTAGTCTTGCTGACTAATTGTTTACTTCCCTGTGAGAGGTTTCATCTGAGTACATAGATTTAAAGGCAAGTGATCTCCCTCAAATAACTGCAGGTAGCTTTTCTCCTTCAGAAAAGTGTGTGTATTTACATGTGGGATGATGCGTGCCGCCGCGCATGCGTGGAGGTAGTACACCATCACGTGTCCGTGGTCTTCTTTCTTTCAGTCAGGATCTCCTGCCACTGCCAATGGGCTTCCCATTTCCAAACAAACCTCAGACTAGTTAGCCCATGAGCTTTCAGGTTGTCCTGGCTCTGCCTCACGGTGAAGTAGGCTTTGGGGGATCACAGGTGCTTGCATCACTTTGCATCCTGCTTTCCTTGGTGTAGACAATTGAACCCAGCAGGCTTCCACCACTGAGCCCCCTCCCCAGTCCCAACTCTTCTCATTGTTGCTCTAAAAAGATAAACAAATGGTCACATTAACCACTTCTACCCATTAGAATGACAATATAAAATGTTTCAAATGCGCTTTGGTTTACAGCTCTATCTTTTTAAAGTTTCAATATAAAATTAATATTATCTGGGCATGGTGGCACACACCTTTAATCCCAGCATTCTGGAAGCAGAGGAAGGAGGATCACCATGAGTTCAAGGTCGCCCTGAGACATAGTGAACCTGGACTAGAGTGAAACCCTATCTTGAAAAATCAAAATAAAATAAAATTAATTTTAATATTAACATAAGCATAAAAGTACCAGTAATATATAAGACAACTGCCACTGAATATTTTTAAATTATAATTTTAGAACATTCTTCAAAATAACTACAAATATCAATAAATCAGCACAAGTCTACTTTTGTTACATCAATCCAGGCAAGAGATGTAATTTGAAAAAGCGTTAAAAGATTTGTATGATAATGGTAGCAAAATATATAGTGCATACAATGTGTCAGGTAGGATTTGAGTTAATTTACATGCAGTAGGTCAATGCTTTCTGACAATAATTTTCTGAAGTAAGTACTCAAGTTATTCATCTCTCAAATAGCAAATCCAAGAGTCTAGGCAAAATAGCTCTGGAACGTGTGCTCTCAGTTGTCACACTACCAACTCTTCCAAAAACATGTTCAACACCAAGGAGGAGTAATGTCAGAGGAAGACACATGACTAGCCAATTTTACATATCAGTATATAATTTTACTCATAATTTGAAGGTCATCATTTGAAGATAAAATATTAGAACTTGGCAAAAAAAATTGTGTGCTGGTGGGCAAGAATCATACCAAAAGCAGTTTGATTCTACTAGACATGAGGAAAATGCAAATTAAAACATCAGTGATCTAGTTATTGTAGACTTGCCAAAATGTCTAAAATGAAAAAAAAATTATGTCAATTTTGGTGACATTAATGAAAACAAGATGTGAAGTGTTTAGACTCTCATAGACTACTTGGTGGAAGTACAAATCATTATAACCACTTAGAAAGCTATATTGTAGTGTCTATTAAAAGGACATATGTGGGCTGGAGAGATGGCTTAGCGGTTAAGCGCTTGCCTGTGAAGCCTAAGGACCCTGGTTCGAGGCTCGGTTCCCCAGGTCCCACGTTAGCCAGATGCACAAGTGGGCGCACACGTCTGGAGTTCGTTTGCAGAGGCTGGAAGCCCTGGCAGCCCATTCTCTCTCTCTCCCTCTATCTGTCTTTCTCTCTGTGTCTGTCGCTCTCAAATTAAAAAAAAAAATCCATAAAAAAAAAAAAAGGACATATGTGAGCTGGAGAGATGGCTTTGTGGTTAAGGTGCTTGCCTGTGAAACCTAAGGACCCGTGTTCAATCTCTGTCCAGATCCCACATAGGCCACATGCATAAAGGTGAGGCAAATGCAAGCTTGCACATGCCCACTAGGTGGCAAAAGCATCTGAAGCTAGATTTCAGTGGCTGAGGCTCTGGTATGCCAATTCTCTCTCTCACACACACTCTCTCTCTCTCTCTCTCTCTCTCCCTCCCTCTTGTTCTTGCTCTTACTCTCTCTGTAAAAAAGAAAAGAAAAGAAAAGAAAAGAAAAGAAAGAAAGAAAGAAAGAAAGAAAGAAAGAAAGAAAGAAAGAAAGAAAGACATGTATCCACTCCTATGTATTCGTCCAATTGAAATGTATGCATACATATGTTCAAAACATATAAGTTTAAGAATTTTATGTCACTGTTCAGCTGTTCATAAATATTACAGACTGCAAACAATCCAACTACCCTCCAACAGTTATATAGACAAATACATTGTGATATAATAATAAAATGAAATATTATATTATATTGAAAGTGATAAGCTACTACTACATGAGACAAAAAGATAAACCCAATATGCATAATGATCAAAGAACTTACTAGAGACATACACAAAACTGCTCTTTAGAATTACATTTATAACCAAATCTAAGCAAGAAAAACTGATACTGTGCTGGAGAGATGGCTCAGCACTTAAGGTGCTTACCTGCAAAGCCTAATGACCTGAGTTCAATTTCCCAGTACTCATGTAAAGCCAGATGCACAAAGTGGTACAGACATCTGGAGTTTGTTTGCAGCAACTGGAGGCCCTGGTGTGCCCATTCTCTGTCTGTCTCTGTTTTCGTATAAATAAAAATATTTTTTTAAAAAAACTGATATAAAGTCTTAAAAGTCAAGATGGAAAGCAGTAAGAGGAAGATGAGTAAGAGGAACATGAGGTCACTTCTGAGACAAAAGCAACACTCTTGATGTTGCTGTTGCTGTTGCTTTGTCTTTCGAGGTAGGGTCTCACTCTAGCCCAAGCTGGTCTGGAATTCACTATCAGTGAATCAGCCTCAGGCTGGCCTTAAACTCATGGTGATCCTCCTACCTCTGACTTCCAAGTGCTGGGTTTAAAGGCATGCACCACCAACCACACCTGGCAATGTTTTATTTTGTATTGGCAATGTTCATACTGTGAAAATCCATCTGACTGAACACTTAAAATGTATGCATCTTCCTGTATATGTTATACTTCAACAAGAATATTTTTAAGGGTATATTGTTTGGGACCTTAAAACAGTAACATAAGAAAAGCACTCAAAATTATCATTATTCATTCTATCAACAAATGCTACTCAAGCCTAGATCTTTATTTTGAAATGCTCTAATGAGATTTTCTCTAGAAGGACATTTGAAAAGTGATCAATTAAAATGTACTGGACGAACTCCAGCCTGGATTCACAGCTAACAACAGTGTCTGGCAGAGAGCTTAACTACTGCTGGCTCTACCAAGAAAAAAAGTCATTGTACATAGGACAGGAATTATACTGTGCATCTAAAGAAGAAGGTACTTGTCTTTGACTATCACAGAGAATAAAATAAACCCTCTCTTATTTTCTTAATTTATTAGTAGTATCATGATTAATAAGGAGCTGAATTTTGACAGTTGATTCATGTATCAAGCCTCAAATACAAACAAAATGGTTGGATTTTAAGACAATTAACTAAACACTTATAATCATCATTTCTCCCATAATAGATGCATAAAAGTAATTTTAAAAGATGCTTTCACAAAATAAATTGGAGAAAAAGTAAAAGGGAGAAGGCGAAAGAGGTGCATGGTAGCACCAATGTCTTTGCACCAGGTGTGGAGTAGGGGAGGACCTTCCAATGAATGACAATCTTTGCAGAATCCCTAGGACAGAAAGCAAACAGAATCAAATGGAGAAGAAACCTTAACTTGAAGCAAGAAACAGCTGTGAAATGTGGACATAATACAAAGAAAATTTCTACTCACATATTTTCTGTCAGAAATCTTCTATGCATCACTCTTAGAAGTAGTATGGTCATTTGATGGAAAAGGATAGTTTTTAAAAAATGACTTGGAAGCCCGGTGTGGTGGCGCATGCCTTTAATCCCAGCACTGGGGAGGCAGAGGTAGGAGGATCACTGTGAGTTCGAGGCTACCCTGAGACTACAGAGTGAATTCCAGGTCAGCCTGGACCAGAGTGAGACCCTACCTCAAAAAACAAAACAAAACAAAAAAAAATGACTTGGAGCTGAGCGTAGTGGCGCACGCCTTTAATCCCAGCACTGGGGAGGCAGAGGTGGGAGAATCGCCATGAGTTTCGAGGCCACCCTGAGACTACATAGTGAATTCCAGGTCAGCCTGGACTAGAACAAAACCCTACCTTAAAAAACCGAAGGAAAAAAAATGACTTGGATATCTTCAGTCATAGGAGGGATGCAGTAGAAGATGGCTCCATACAATATAAGTAACTTCTATGTGATAAGATATCACTAAGAATTAAATACCATGAAGGAGATAATAGAAGCCACTGACCATGAGGAGTTAGAACCTATTGCAGAAGACATTTACATATACATATTTCTGTGTAGTGTTTTTTAATGTATTGGTGATTTGAAAAGTCAGTGGGGAGAAAAAAAAAAAAAAAAAACATTAACTTAGAGCTCAGGAAAGCACCCTGTGGGAAATGACAGTGAATCTGAGTCTTAAAAGAGGAATTAAGTTCAGCATCTCAGGTTGATAAAGAGTTGATTGGCCCTCCCCCCCAATGAATCTTCTTATGCAGTGCTAAGAAACTTTCATCTGGAAAGTTAAGGAGAGGCAAAGAAGGTTTTAAGAATAGTCACTGTCATTTGGATAGTTCTGTATTGATAGATCTTTCTACCTGCCACTTGGGAGTGTGGCCTAACGAAGTAAGACTGGGTAGCAGGCAGGCACAGACTGTGGGAGGCTCTTTTGGTGATAGTGAGGGCCAGCAACAAAGTATTAAGTAGGAAAAAAAAAGGGGGGATTGGCTAATAGCCAAACATTGGGTTTTGTTTAGAGGAAGATGGTGAGAATATCAACTAAAAACTGCATCAGGGCTGGAGGGATGGCTTAGCAGTTAAGGCACTTGCCTGGAAAGCCAAAGGACCCAGATTTGAGGACCCATGTAAGCCAGGTGCCCAAGGTGGCACATGCATCTGGAATTTGTCTGCAGCAGCTGGAGGCCCTGGAAAGCCCATTTTCTCTCTCTGTCTTTCCCCCCGCCCCAATAAATAAGATAAAATAAACTGCATCTGCCATAAAGGAAACAAGTTTGGAGTAGAGTACAAAATGATGATTTTCATCACTAACCTGCTCCATTCCTGTAAGATTGCCAAAGAGAAAACTAGACCTAGGTTTCTGAAACTTAAGAGGGATTATAACTATGAGGGCATCTGAGTGACAGTTAAACATATGAGAGTAAATAATAATATCTAAGAAGATAGAGAAGTTAGTGAAGAGTGTTGGGCCAAGGTAAAAATTCCAGCTGATGCTACTGACACTTACAAAATAGGCAAAAGGAAACTCCGCAAATGAGTCTACAAACTGGAAAAGTTGGGAAAATACTGAGCAAATGGTGTGTGGAATCCAATAGAGTATAAAGTTTCCAGAAAGGGCAAATCTAACGCAAGGTAGAGGCCCAGTAAGCCAGGGATTCATTAGATTTGACAACATGGAGGTCACTGCTCCTTGGCAAGAATAATTTGACTGTGTGCGTGATGTGTGGACACTGCATCCTGTAGGTTGGAGAGGGAAGAAGCATTATAGGTGATAAATACAGACTAGAAGCAAATCTATTCAGAGCCAGAGAGGACATGAGGTCAAAAGATCTTGCTCATGTTTTGTTACAAAGACTTGATGGCCTTTGTACATTGGAAGGGGAGACATTACAAATACAGGAAAATGGGATTTATTCATGGAGTGTCTCAGTTCTATTATTATAACAATTTAACATAGAATGGATGACTTACACAATAAATGTTTACTTTTCCCAGCCCTAGAGGGTAGGAAGCTCAAGATCAAGGTACCAGCAGATCAGCATCTGGTGAGTCAGATGTGCTTAGTTTCTCACTGTATCCTCACATGGCCAACAGCAAAGACCTCTCAGGACACTAATCTCATCATGAAGGTGATATCATTATAGAACATAATTACCTCCACAATGCCTCATCTCCAAACATTACCTTTGAGGATTAGGAGCTTAACATATGAGCTGGGGAGGGGGACAAACATTCAGGTCATAGCATGGAGTTATATTTTTCAGTATGAAAGGAAGCTGAGAAAGGGGAGCAAAGAGAAAAGTGCAGGTATAGCAGGCAGGACCCAACAGAGAATCATAGCGGGTTCTATTTCATCATCGGTGGTCCAAAAGAATCCCAGCTATTTCCACGAAGTATCCCAAGGGTATGATGAAAGTGGCCATTGATTAAGAGGTCTGTGGCAGGTAGTAAATTTGGAACCAGTTCCCACAGGAGTAATTGGAGCAATAACAAATAACAGGATTGTGCAGTAGTGTTGAGAACCTACAATGACCACAAATTTATACACACTACTCTCCCTATTTGTGAATTTATCTTTCCTAGTAGCACTCAGTATTTTGAAAATATTCACACATCCTGTTCTTCTCCCAGAGCTAAGATTTGGCCAGGAGGCTAACACAAAAGTTGAGAGCTAAGGAGTTCAGCACATTGGTGAGACAGTGACTCAAGAGCTCATGAATGATCTGAGCTGAACTGTTGGGCTGCGGCATGGATCGGACTCCACAGGATCGAAGAACTGGTGATTGAAATAGAATGGAAGGATAGGAGCTTGCTCAGAAAAGGAAGGGTCTGTGGAAGAGTATCTTGAATGGTGGGAGCATGGAGACTAAATGGGAAAGAGAGAGAACAAAACATTGCAGGGGGAAACAATCACTCACCTAAAGAGATGCAAAGGGGAGCAGGGAAGACCCTCTGAGGGACTTGAGGGCATGCTGCATGGAGAAAGTGGCAGAATATCAAGATGGAAACTTTTAGCCAGGTTCTGAAGGGCCTCGGGTGTTGGGCAACATTTCCTTAAAGAAGTCAGGAGCCAAAGAAGTTCTCAGTCAGGGGAGTCAGGGCCATCCTACATGTTCCATTGGTGTAGTGAGGCAAGTTGGGTCTTGTACAGAAGTGCCTCCAACGGGCTCAATTTTAGGCCAACCTACGTTTGCCAAATGATTCAACTACACTGCTTCAGGGGAAATTTTTTTTCAATTAACATGCAAAACAATGTATTCATTATGACATGTTCATACATATACGTCATCTTACCTTGTTCTCATTTACACCCTCCCTACTGACCTACCCTCCTCTCCCCTCCCTCTTGCTGGCCCCCAATATCTGTTTTCATGTCACATGTATTCTATTTTTTAATTTTCTCCATCCTTCCCCCCACAAATTAAGATCTCTTCTTCCATTCTCATGGTTGCCTTTCTCCCTTCACAACCTACATGAATGTGCGAACACACACACACGCATACACATACACACACATACACTCACACACACACACACACACACAGGAACACCATATATTTAATTAATTTAAACATATGAAAAAAGTATTGTCTTTCTGAATGGCCTATTTTGCTTAGCATATGATCTCCACTTGCATTCATTTTCCTGCAAAGGTCATGGCTTCATTTTTCTTTATACCTGCATAAAAATCTGTTGTGTCTACATACCACATTTTCTTTGTCCATTCATCTGTTGATGGGCATCTAGGTTGGTTTCATTTCTTAGCTATTGTGACTAGTGCCACAATAAACATAGAGGTACAAGTATTCTTGTTGTATGTTGACTTAGACAGTCCTTGGGGTGTATATATTCAGGTATGGTACAGCTGGCTGCTTCCAGTATTGCTCTCTCTGTTTAAGGTTGATTTGGCAACTTGGGGTCCTTTATTCTTCCATATGAATGTTAGAGATTATTTATTTTCAAGCATAGAGATAGAAGACAAACAGACAGAGAATGGACACACCAGGGTCTCCAGCCACTGGAAGTGAACTCCAGATGCATGCTCCACTTTGTGCATTTGGCTTTACATGGGTACTGGGGAATTAAACCCAGGTCATCAGGCTTTGCAAACAAGTGCCTTAAGTGCCGAGCCATCTCTCCAGCCCAGAGATTTTTTTCCTAATATTGTAAAGAATATAATTGTAATTTTGATTGGGTGTGTATTGAGTTTGTAGCTCACTTTTGGTAATATAATCATTTTTAAAGTATTGTTTCTGTCTATCCATGATGTGTCTATCTATTGTTTGGTGTCTTCTTCAGTTTCATTCTTTAGTGTTTTGAAGTCTTCACTATAGAATTCTTTCATTTCATTGTTGAGACTTAGTCCTTCTTGTTCTCTGATGCTATTATAAGTGAGACTTTTTTCCTGATTTCTTTCTTGATATGTTTATTATTGGTATGCATAAAGGCTACTCATTTCTGAATGTTTATTTTATCCTACTGCTTTGATGAAAGTGTTTCCAGTATCTGAGAGTTTTCTCAGCTGAAAGTGAGGTTTTTAGAGTCATTTAATTATAGGACTATGTGATCTTTCCAAATTATAATACTTTTATTTCTTTCTCTTATCTTATTCCTTTACCTAACACCTCAAGTACAATATTGATTAAGAGTGGTGAGAGTGGGGCTGTAGAGATGACTTAGCATTTAAGGCATCTGACTGCAAAGCCAAAGGATCCAGAATCAATTCCTAGGACCCACATAAGCCAGATGCACAAGGTGGCACATGCATCTAGAGTTCTTTATAGTGGCTGAAGGCCCTGGTGCACCCATTATCTCCCTCTTTCTACCTGCCTCTTTCTCTCTCTGTCTCTCTCTCTCTCTCTCAAATAAGTAAATAAAATAAAATTTAAAACTTAAAAAAAAAGAGTGGTGAAAGTGTAAATTTTGCCTCATATGTAATATTTGAGGAAATGCTTTCAGGTTTTTCCTGTTTAGAATAATGTTGAATATAGGTTTGTTGTATTGAGATGATAATGTGATTTCTGTACTTAAGTCTATTTACATGCTAAATTACATTCATTGATTTGTTCATGTTGAGGCAATCTTGTGTCCCTGGGAAGAAATTTGGTTAAGGTATACAATCATCTTCAAATGTTCTTGAAAACAATTTGCATACATACTATTGAAAAGCCTTACATCTATATTTATCAGAGAAACTGGTCTATAGTTTTCTTTTTTACTATATCCCTATCTGTTTTTCATAAGCATTGTAATAATGACTTTATAGAATGAGTTCAATGATATTCATTTCTTTTCTACTTTAAGGAGCAATTAAGGAATATTTGGCAGAATTTGACAATGGATGCATCTAGTACTGGTTTTTCTTCATGAGGAGAATTCTTGATAATGCTTTAATCTTCTTACTGCTATGGATCTATTCCAATTGTTTTATCATCCTTTTATTTAACTTGGTAGGTCATATATGACTAGGAATTTATCCATTTTTTTCTAGCTTTTCTGGTTGTCTTGAATGTAAGTTTTCATAGTATTTCCTAATGATCCTCAGGATTTCATTGAAATCAGTTATAACATCCACTTTTTTGTTTCTAATTTTGTTAATTTGTGTCTTTCCACTCTTTCTGTTAGTTAGTTTGACAGGAATTTGTTAATGTTGTTTGAGTTTCCAAAGAAGAAACTCTTGGTTTGATTGTTTATATGGCTATGTTATTTTAGTCTCTATATCACTAATTTATTTTTTATTTTTCTGAGGTAGGGTCTCACTCTAGTCCAGGCTGACCTGGAATTCACTATATAGTCTCAGGCTGGCCTCGAACTCACAGCAATCCTCCTACCTCAGCTCCCCAAGTGCTGGGATTAAAGATGTGTGTCACCGTGTCCAGTATCATTTCAATAATTGCTATCCTAATCTTGATTATTTCTTGCTGGCTGGTGTCTTAGGGCTTGGCTAATTTTTTGTTTTTATATGACCTGGAATTGCATCATTATTTATTTAAGCTCTCTCTAATTTTTCTAATGTAACTACTCAGAGCTATAAATTTTTTCTTAGATGGCTGGAGAGCTAGCTCAGGCAGGAATGTGCTTGCTTTGAAAGAATGAGGACTTGAGTTTGATCACAAAAAACGACATAAAAAGCAAGACAAAAGCCAGGAGTGGTGGCACATGCCTTTAATCCCAGCATTCGGGGGGCAGAGGTTGGAGGATTGCCGAGAATTCGAGGCCACCCTGAGACTACATAGTGAATTTCAGGTCAGCCTGAGCCAGAGTGAGACCCAACCTTGGAAAAAAAAAAAAAAAACAAGCAAGGCAAAGGGTGGAGAGATAGCTTAGCAGTTAAGGCACTTGCTTGTGAAGCCTATAAGAACTCATGCTTGAATCTCCAGGTCCCACCTAGCCAAATGCAGTGATGCAATGTTGCACATGTGCACAAGAAGGCACATGCATCTGTAGTCATTCACAGCAGCTAAGACCCTGGTGTGCCCATTCTACCCCTTGCCCCTTTATCTCTCTTTCTCTCCCTCTCTCCCTCCCTCTCTCCCTCCCTCTCTCTCTCTCTCTCTCTCTCTCTCTCTCTCTCTCTCTCTCTCTCTCTCTCTCTCTCTCTCCCAGTAATCCCAGTATTGAGTAGATGCAGATAATCAGATTCCAAGGATGCACTGACCAGCCAGTCTAGCCTCATGAGGCAACTTTCTGGCTCATATGGAATACTGTCTAAAAAAAGGTAGATGAAGGCTAGACAGCTGGCTTAACAGTTAAAGCACTTGCCTGCAAAGCCAAAGGACCCAGGTTTGATTCTCCAGGACCCATGTAAGCCAGATGTACAAAGTAGTACATGTTCCTGGAGTTCTTTTGCAGTGTCTGGAGGCCTTGGCATGCCCATTCTCACTGTCTCTTTCTCTATCTTCCTCTCTCTCTCAAATAAATAAGTAAAAATATTTTTTAAGGTAAATGATGGCTGGAGAGATGGCAAAGCAGTTAAGGCATATGCCGACAAAGCCCAAGGACTCAGGTTATCCTCCAGGTCCCACATAAGCCAGATGCACATGGTGGTGCATGCATCTGGAGTTCATTTGTAGTGGCTAGAGGCCCTGGCACTTCTATTCTCACTCACTATATTTCTCTGTCTCAAATAAAATAGGTAAATGTAATGTTTAAAACTATATCTAAAAAAAAATGTAGATGATATTCCTCAGGAACAACATCCAAGTTTATCCTCCAGCCTGTGCTTGCACACACACATATATATATATGCATATACATGCACACACACCAAAACATACACACACACACATGCACACACACACACACACACACACATCTTCTTAGAACTCTCTTAGCTGTATTCCAAAGGTTCCAATAAATTGTATTTCCATTTTCATTTTATTTTAGGATTTTTCATTTCCTCCCTGATTTCTTCAATGACCCACTGGTTATTCAAGGATGTATATTGTTCAGTCTCTAAGTATATTTTTTATTTTCTACTGCTATTGATTTTGAGCTTTATTCTGCTATAATCTGATATCATACAAGAAATTATTTGCTAAAACTAACTTTATGATCTTAAACATAGCCTAACTTAGAGATGATTCTATGGGCTACTGACAAGAATGTAAGTCCAGTTTTTCTTGACTAGAATATTCTGTAGTTATCTCTTAGGTCCATTTGATCTGTGGTATAGTTGAAACCTAAAGTTTCCTTGTTAATTTTTATTTTGGGTGACCTAAATAAAGATGAAAGTGGTGTATTGAAGGCACTTTTTATTGTTGTATCAGGAGCTGCCAGAGTTTTTATGCCCATTAATTCTTGCTTCATAAATTGAAAGCCCCAATGTTTGGTATGTTTCCAACTGGTATATCTTCATAATGGAATGTTTCCTTTTTTCCAGTACATAGTGACGTTCTTTTTCACTAATTTTAGTTTTGATTTTACTTTATCAAATATGAGTCTAGCTATGCCAACTTCCATCTTGTTTCATTTGTTTGACTTCCATCCTTCAGTTCTCAGTCTGTGATTGTCTTTACTAGTGAGGTGTATTTCTTGGAGACAAAAGATAATTTCATCTATTTGTTTACTTTTTTATTTTTGGTGTGTATGAGTGTAGGATGTGGTGTATGTGTGGTATATGCACTTACTAGTTGTTTTCTGATTGGTTAGATTATTGTTTGTTCTTATCTTTCTTCCCTATTAGTATGAGTTCTCCATTTTGCTGTGTTGGACATAATAGATTCTTTCCTAGCTTTTTTTCTTCAGCTATTCCTCTCTTGAAATTTATTTTTTCCTGTGTTTTCATGATTCTGATTATCTTTCTTCTTCTTCTGAGAGTACTATTCCTATAAGTGCCTTCTGCAGTGTTGAATTATTTGTCATAAACTGCTTTAGTTTGTGCTTATCATTAAATGTCATTATTTCACCATTGATTTTGTTGTTGTCATCATCGTTTTGAGAGAGGATCTAACTCCAGCCCAGGCTGACCTGTAATCACTCTGTAATCTTAGGCTAGCCTTACACTCAGCAATTCTCCTACCTCAGCCTCCTGAGTGCTGGGATTAAAGGCATGGACCACCACACTCGGCTATAATGTTTTTAAATGCTTTATTTAATTACTTATATATTTATTTGAGAGGGGGGGGGATAATGGGCACACTAGGGCCTCCTGCCACTGCAAATGAACTCTATATGCATATGCCACCTAATAATATACAGGTTAAAGACAGATTTGCTGGATATAGCAATCGCTTTTGGCAGTTACTTAGTTTCAGGGTACTTTCCTGGATTTTTGGGTTTGAATGAGAGATTTGATATTATTCTTATGTGTTTGCCTTTGTAAGTAAGTAGGAATTTTTCCTTGTAGTTTTTAATGTTATTTCTTTCCTTTGCATTTTTAACATCCTTACTATAATATGTCTCAGGTCATGTCTATATGGAGTTCTAAATGACTCTTGAGTTTAGATGTCCATTTCTCCAGATTTTAGAGAATTTTATTGTATAATTCTTGCTTTTTATCTCAGCTCCTTTTACTAACCTGTATATTATTAGGTTTGGTCTCTGAATCATATTCTAGAGCTCTTAGGCATTGCTTTCTTTCCTTGTTGATGTTTGAGAGCAGTAGCCTTGTCCTCTATCCTTATATTCTTTCTTCTGCTCAGTTGAGTCTATGGGTGATATTTTCTACTGGATTTTTGGGTTTTTTTTAATCTAGTTTATAACATTTCTATTTAGGTTTGGACAAAATCTCAATTTTCTTGATGAAGTTTTCTACCAACAAGTTATCACTTGTTCATATATGTTGTCAATCAACTTTGATGGCTTTTTTTTTTCTATTTTATTCTAACTACTGGCTTTCCTCTCCATATCCTGAAGCTAGTTGAATTCATCTTTCTGTGTGCCTGCTCTTTAAGGTCATTGATTATTTTTACTCAAAACTTCTACAATTTCCAATCTACATTTACCTATTCCAGTGTCTTTGTATCAGTACTTGCAGCATTAAGATCTTTACTTCTTATATTTCTGTAGTACAGTTTGTGTGTCTGTTGGAATGAACATCTCTTCCAGTTTTAGTTGTGGATATTCTTAGTAGGGAGACTATTCTGGAGGCTTAATCCCCTGTACCACTTCTTCTCCTCGTCCCATCAGGAAGTCAAACAGCTGGAGCTGTGCTCAGTTTGTCTTCCCTTCTGTGTATAACCCATCTTTTTCTCTAAATGTTTCCCTGTCTTTGGAACAGAGCCTACTTTTTCCTATTCTGACTTTTTTCCTTTACTGGTTACAGGGAGGTAGCCTCCTGCCCATACCCTTACCTGGATGTCTCAGAAGAAAATCTTTTCTGTAATTCTCCCTGCTCCTGGAGTGGGATTCCTTTTCTAATTGAGGAAAATAATTTTTGTTAACTAACAATGCCTCTGAATGCAGTGTTGACCCAATGAACTGCTCAAGATGATGTCTCTGACCATAGAATAAAAGGATAAACTGGATGTAGTGGCACACACCTTTAATCCAGCACTTGAAAGGCAGAGGTAGGTAGATCTCTGTGGGTTCAAGGACACCCTGAGACTACATAAGTGAATTACAGGTCAGCCAGGGATAGCGTGAGACCCTAACTCAAAAAAAAAAAAAAAGGAAAAAAGAAAAGAATAAAATGATAAGAATATACATCGAGTGTGAGGACAAGGACAGTTTTAGTGTGACAATAACCTGACCCAAAGCAGCCAAGTACAAGAGGAGCTGTGAGCTCTGTAGTAAAATCAGCACTGGATGAAGGAATGATGGAACAGGGAGCTCTGTAGTAAGCAGCACTGATGAAGGAATGATGGAACAGGGAGCTCTATAGTAAAGTCAACACTGGGCATAGAAACAATGGAGCGGGAAAGAGCTGGAGGTGATTCTGATGTATCATTCTTCAGTGTAGTCCTAGAATAAAGCCTTGCCACAACTAATGGTCAATTATTATATGTCAAATGAAAAACAAAATTAAGCTATAAATAAGAAAAACATCATGGGATGACTCAGAAGGCATATGGTACTGGAAAGAAGTGACTGGAGTGCTCAGTACTGCAATTTCTTTATCACACCTTCCAAGGCTCAGGGTCTATTATAGAAGAGGTGGCAGAAAGAATGTAAAAGTCAATGGAAGGATAGGACTCCTTACAACATGCTCCCCCAGACACAAAATGACCTGGATATCCATGACCTCACAGTGCCTAACAGTACCTACACAAGACCATCATAATAGGAGGAAAAGATCATGACATCAAAATAAAAGAGAGACTGTTTGCAATGGGGAGGAGATATGATGGAGAATGAAGTTTCAGAGGGGAAAGTGGGGGGAGGGTGGGCATTACCATGGGATATTGTTTATAATCATGGAAGGTGTTAATAAAAAAATTGAAAAGAAAAAAAGCATTTTCAAGGGAAAGATACTTCCTGCTGGGTTGGAACCCATAGGAACTTTAGGAAACACTCTCTTCAATCATGATGTATTACTTGTCTCATTGCTATGACAAAACACCTAGTAAAAGCAACTTAAGGAAGAATGGGTTTATTTTGGTTCAGTTTGAGGATACATTTTCACCATGAAAAGAAATCATGGTGGCAGGAGAAGGAAACAGCTGGTCACATTATATATATAGTCAGGAAGCAGAGAGAGATGAATGCAATGCTCAGCTCTCTTTCTGACTTTTATTTAGTCTAATACACCAACCCATGGGATGACACTGTCCACACCATCGGTTGATCTTCCTGCCTCACTTAAGCCTTTCTGGAAATGCCCAGAGTTGTGTTTCTAAATCTTATCCAGCTGACAATCAAGATTAACCATCATGCCCAGTAATCATAGAAAATGTTGAATGCAAGTTCAGAGATTCACTAAGAAATGGAGTTACATCTGTGTCATGGTTATTGGCCATGGTTGTTAGCCGTTACTGGACATTCAAAATCACCTGGGAAGCTTTTTAAATTCTCAATGCCTAAAGTGGGCCAATTAGCTCAAGAAGAAACACAGGCATCAATATTTTTTGAAGTTCTCAGAATTTTTCTAGTATATGGCTAACTGTCCAAATGGAACTCTGAAACTCCAGTTCTAGGTTTTTGTCTAGATATGGATCATTAACACGGAAGAGGGTCAAGGATGGGGTAGAATGGTTTAACCTATTTCCCTATCCTGTCATGACTGAATCTTTCATTTATTATGAAATGTTTCTACAGTGAAAATTTCTTCAAAATTAATTCGTACATCTTAGTCAAAGATGAAAAATATGCAAAAAAAATCCTTTATATAGTTTTACTGACTTTGGGAAACTGACTCATGGGCAAATGTGGTGAAAAATAGGAGCTCCTTAATAGAATGACTTAAAGAATTTGAAAAATAATTCACAAACTTTGAAATTATTTTAAAACCTTTCATTTGTTCCAAAACTATAGGAATACCAGCAGCCAAAAAGACTAAATGCTATAGAAAAATAAAAGGAGGGACTGGAGAGATGGCTTAGTAGTTAAGGAGCTTACCTAAAAGCCAAAAGACCCAGATTTGATTCCCTAGTACCCATGTAAAGCTATATGCACTAGGTGGTGCATGCATCTAGAGTTCATTTGTAGCAGCTAGGGGCCCTGGCATGCCCATCCCCACCCCCTCTTTCTGTCTCAAATATATAAGTAAAATATGTATTTTAAAAAAATAAAAGAAGGCTGGTGTGGTGACACACACCTTCAATTCAAGAACTTGGGAGAGAGAGATAGGAGGATTGCCAGGAGTTCAAGGCCACCCTGAGACTACATAGTGAATTCCAGGTCAGCCTGAGCTAGAGTGAGACCCTACCTCAGAAAACAAAATAATAATAATAATAATAATTAAAGAAAAAAATTTTAATAATTCAAGGATCAGAGTATTTATACAGTAGCTTTCCGCCAGTCCTCAGAGCACCCTCTTACCACACAGCAGATACCTGAAACAACAGACAGTACCAAACCCTGTTCGTCTTTTGCCCATACTGCACACCTATAATAAAAACGAGGCTTCTTTCTTTTCTTCCTTTCTTTTTTTTTTTTTTTTTTTTTTTTTACGAAAAAAAGGTACAGGGAGAGTGATGCTCAGGTTTAGGTCCTTTATGTTTCTTTATTTATTTTTATTTGAGACAGAGAGAAACAGAGATGAGAGAGAGAGAATGGGCACACTAGGGCCTCTAGCTACTGCAAACAAACTCCAGATACATGTACCACCTTGTACATCTGGCTTATGTGGGACTTGGAGAAACAAATCTGGGTCCTTAGGCTTTGCAGACATGAGCCTTAACGACTAAGCCATCTGTTCAGCCCGAGGCTTCTTTTTTCATCTATCTTTTGATTCTTGTTTCATGTATCTGGTCATCAATTTTTTATTTTTGTACTTTGGTGTATTTGTAGTATTATTTGTGATGTATATGTGTCATACTTACATGTGTGTGCAGATGAGCATAGCCCATAAATAGAATGCAGAGGCCAGAGGAGGTCATCTACAGAGAAGGACATTTGATGTCTTCCTATATTGCTCTTCAACTTTAATTCCATGAGACAGGGTGCTCACCAAACCTGGAGCTTACAGTGTTGCAGTCAGGTTCACATTGCTGGTAGAAATCACCCAACCAAGATCAGCTTGTGGGAAAAAAGAGGCTTATTTTGGCTTATAGGCTCAAGGGGAAGCTCCACGATGGCAGGGGAAAACAATGGCATGAGCAGGGGGTGGACATCACCCAGTGGCCAACATAAGGTAGACAACAGGAACAGGAGAGTGTGCCAAACACTGGCAAGGGGAAACTGGCTGTAACAGCCATAAGCCCGCCCCCAACAATACACTGCCTCTAGAAGGCATTAATTCTCAAATTTCCATCAGCTGGGAACCTGGCATTCAAAGCACCTAAGTTTATGGGGGACACCTCAATCAAACCATCACATTCTGCCCCTGACTACCATAAACTAATATCCATACATGATGTAAAATACAATGTATTCATCCACCTTTAAAAGTCCCCATAGTTTTTACCAATCCCAATGATGTTCAAACATCCCCATAGTCCAAGATCTTTTAACTGAGCCATAATACCAAAAAATAACCTCAAAAAATCCATAATGGCACAAAATAAACATTTGCACTGGAAAACATGGCATTGGGCATAGTAAAAAAATACTCAAGCAATACATGATTTAAACAGGGCAAACACCAGTGACAAGTCTCTAATTCTAACCAGCAACAAGTCTCTGGAGTTCCAATTCCTCCCCTCCAGCTAGGCTACTCACAGTCCTGGAAAACTTCACAGGGCCCGGCAGCTCTCCTTGTCAGCCACCTCATAGCCCCAGCATCTCCACTAGGTCTCCACTGCAATCCACAGTCCATCCTCATGACCCCATGGGGTCTCCATGTAGGCATCTAGCAAACCTGCTTCACACCACTCATGGCCATTTCCAAAACACAAGACTGTGTTGCAAACTCAATGACCCTCTCTTTTCTGCATTTTCTCATACTACACAATACCAGATAGCATGCCAATTTGTTAATCCAGGGGGGAATAAAGCAGACTTTGAAGAACAAGACACTCCTTGAGCACTCAGGCCCCTTCAAAAGAGTCTACATTCTTCCTGTTGCCCCAGTGCAGGTCAGCTGGCCCAGTCTCAAAGGTTGTAATCTCTCAAA
This sequence comes from Jaculus jaculus, assembly GCF_020740685.1. Lineage (NCBI taxonomy): Eukaryota > Metazoa > Chordata > Mammalia > Rodentia > Dipodidae > Jaculus > Jaculus jaculus. The sequence goes on from NC_059107.1 coordinate 115,018,436, forward strand.
CAATTTGCAGGTGAATGGGCAGCAGTTTAGGCCTAAAGATTTCATCGTTTCTGTGCTATATCATTCTGCTCACACCAGTTCATTTCTACACAAAGCAACCCTGCACAACTCAGTACACAGGAATAACAGCAAGCCTCACACAAACTGCTAGTCCAGTCCAAGCAAAGCTCTTTCTTACCCTCCTAAGCCAAACCTCATAGTCCATAGTTCTTACTGAATTCAGGTCTTTCACCTGTGATCATAATAGTCCATCAAGCTGTACTTACAGCACTTCAAGACATCTCTTAAACCAAATTTTCAAATCCTTCCACATTCCTCTTGAAAATCAGCTCCAAAAGGCCAAAGCCACACAGTCAAGTGTCTAGCAGCAATTTCAGTTCCAACATTACTGTCACAGTCAAGTTCTCATTGCTGGCAGAAATCACCCAACCAAGAGCAACTTGTGGGGGAAAAAGGTTTATTTTGGCTTATAGACTCAAGGGGGAAGCTCCATGATGGCAGAGGAAAACAATAACATGAGCAGAGGGTGGACATCATCCCTGGCCCACATAAGGTAGACAACAGGAACAGGAGAATGTGCCAAACACTGGCAAGGGAAAACTGGCTATAACACCCATAAGCCCAGCAATACATTACCTCCAGAAGGCATGAAGTCTCAAATCTCCATCGGCTGGGAACCTAGCATTCAGAACACCTAAGTTTATGGGAGACACCAGGATCAAACCACCACACACTGTTTTTTACTTAGACTAGCTAGCTAACCAGCAAGCCCCACAGACAGCCTCCTGTCTCCACCCCCTCAGCACTAGGGTTATAGCACGTGTGCTCCAAACTGCCTTTTTATATGGACCTGAGGGATTGAACTCGGGTCTTCATGCTTGTGCAGCTATGTTCCGATACCATGATGGTATTTGTTTCATTTAGGTATTTTTGAATGGGGAGGGATTGTTTCATTTGGGTTTTTTAAAGACAAGGTTTCACTATGTAACCCACCCTGGCTTTGAACTGGCAATCTCAGGTTCAGTCTCAGGAGTGCCGGAATTACAAGTGTCCATCACCACATCCAGACAGGCCATGATTACATTGGTTTTGTTTTGTTTTGTTTTATTGTTTTGTGACAAGGTCTCATGTGGCTTAGGCTGGTCTAGAACCTGTTATAGAGCTAAGGATGACCTTGAACTTTTTTGTTGTTGTTTTTTAAATATTTTTTATTGACAACATCTATACTTACAGACAATAAACCATGATATTTCTCTCTCCTTCCCCGCTTTCCCCTTTATAACTCTGCTCTCCATCATATCCCCTCCTCTCCATTAGTCTCTCTTTTAATTTGGTGTGATCATCTTTTTCTCCTATTATGAGGGTGACCTTGAACTTTGTATCCTTCTGCCAGCGCTTCCTGAGTACTGGGATTCCCAAGCATTCATCACCACACCTGGTTTGTGCTATACAGAGAATCAAACCCAGAGCCTCATCACGTATGTGAGGAAAGCATTCTACCAATTGAGCTACACCCAACTCCCATGATTATATATGAGCATTACTGCAAAAGTGCTCAACTAAGAGTGAATGGAGACAAGCTTATTTTCACTTTGCCCATTTTGAGTTTCTGTGTAGAGGCCCACTTCAATTGATACTAGATTGTTGATAGAGAATGCTGTTTTCCACTATAAGCATATGTGAACAGCTAGAAGCTCTTCAAAAGAAGCAGCCAGTGTTAGGGAATAGCTCCCAGGAGGAGCAAAGGGATAATACGTTAGCAACACAGAAAAGTTACTAATTCCTTCTGGGAGAGTACTTTCCTTTTTAAGAGAATGAAGCTTCTCTTGTCTGAGCACAACTAATCAGAGTTTCAAACTATTAACATAGGCATACCCTTAGGTAAGCACAAGGAAGACTGCACAAGTTTAACTTCCCCAAGATCATGCAGCTTGTGGACCGGGCACCCTGGTTTCAAAGTCAGGCACTGTTCTTATGATTCCCACTGCCTGATCAACTCCACAATAAAATGTGCTCTAGTGGGAACCAGCGTCTGAATGGTTATATGAGATTCACATCCAGGAGGCTCAAAGACTGAAAAAGGACAACAAATATCAAAATAATGTGAAGTGCTTATGAATCTCCTCGATATGTAAATTTTCAGGGTTCTATTTTGAGATGTGCACACACAGACACGATTAATGCTTGTTCCAAACTGATTTGCACATCACACAGAAAAACAGGGGGAAAAATTCAGTACTATTCACACAAGCTGTCTTGATGTAGACTAGTTTGATCTCAGTCACTAATAAACATGTTTCTAACACAAATCACCTTGATCATTGTAGGAAATCAGTGAATACCAATTAAAAATAAGTGAATATTCTTCAGAATATCAAGTCTTTTCATCTGAAGCTGCATTGGTCAGTTTAACTGATTACTATTCAAACTCTACATTTGTTCAACAGAGACAATTTTAGTTTGCATTTGTGGGGTTGCTTAGTTTTAGCTTGAGAATAGAGCTTGCAATTTTAATATTTTATATAGAATATATTAAATTTAACAGTAATTCTGTGTGTTTAGGGGTTACTATATACTCAAACACTTAACAAAACACTCTACTTTCTCTCTTAATGCTTCTTACTTTTTAGAAGCAGATGAATGGTCCTTCACTTTGTAGCAACACTGAGTGAAAGTTAATACTTGGTTTCATTTTTTTAATTTTTTTTTTTTTTTGAGGTAGGATCTCACTCTAGCCCAGACTGACCTGGAACTCACTCTGTAGCCCCAGGCTGGCCTCGAATTTACAGCAATCCTCCTACCTCAGCCTCCCAAATGCTAGGATTAAAGGTCCGTGTGCAACACCATAACCAGTTGTAATATTTGAAGTTTAGAAAACCAAACTATTGATACTAAAATCAGCTGGGCACATGCACTGGGTGTGTACACTTTAGTAACAAGAATGATTCAGACTGAAAAACTAAGACACATTTTAATTTTGAAGGCCTTGTCTCATATTATAATAGCCTTAGGTCTGAAGTTTCAACAGGGAGCAAGCAACATGTTCCTTCTTCCCTAACCTGTAGCTGACTATTTGAAGTCTAAGTTAGTCTTGATTTGAACCTGTCCAGCTTGTGAGTCTTTTGGCTACAGAGATACATAGGGTAAACCCACAGTGGGGCTGCTAGATAAGTGAGAGACAGTAAGGAAATAGAGAAATAAAAACAGAATAGACTCTAAGTACATACAGTTTCACTTAAAACAAAAAATTGAGCTCTGCCCAAAGTGGCTAGTTGTTTCCTGTGCCAGGAACTACTGTGCAGGCCCAGCAGGAAGTGTGCTGCAAAGCAGGATCACCTTACACCCTTGTTTTATGGTTCATTTCACTTATTTAATGCAATCTGAGAACCTGCAAAGGGAGCATGTTCGAAGGCGGGAATAGGCTTTTTGTCTTGTTTTGTTTTGTTTTGTTTTGTTTTGTTTTTAAGGTTCTTTGAATCAAAACATTTGTTTTCATAAGGTGTTTAAAATCCCCGAGAAACAGGACCTCTAGAATTCCCTGGTGAAGACATTTCTTTTTGTCACACAATTGAAAGCAAGACACAAAGTTGAATTATGTCTGCTTCCTTTGCTGTCCTACTCACATCATTTTAAACATGAAAAATTACAGCCATGCCCCTGAATGGGTCTAAATCATGTTGATTTCCATGTGAGCTCCTCCTAGGGTTTCCCATTTGAGAGAGAGAACCCGTGATGTTTGGGGATTGTGTATTTAAGATGGAAAATCACCATTCATTTGTCAAGCAGAGTTCATTTTACTGTATTGCTTGGAAATGTGTGAACTGAACAGCTGGATTTCCTTGTGGTGGCATACGCTGCTCCTCACACGCTGTCTGTCTTCCCTCCAGGGACCTCAGTATGAATAACATCAGTCAGCTGCCCCCGAGTCCCCTGCACAGCCTCCGCTTCCTAGAGGAGTTGTAAGTATGGCCCAGTCTTGATGCATCCAGTCAACACTGGACACATGCTTGTGTTTGTCTCTCATACTTGCTGTGGGAACCAGATAAAACAAGTCAAGGAAGCTGTCAGCACCAGCAACTTTGGCACATGAGGAAACAGTTAGGAGTAGGGGGAAAAAGAATTGCTTATGATTCTGGAAATCAACTTATAAAAGAGTTTACCACGGGGCTACAACTTTCTAAGGTGAGACTGAGCCAAACAAATTAAAAATTTAAAACAAAGGCTGTTTAAAAGGGCTGGATAGCTCTTTGGAAATAGTTAAGCAGCAGCAGGATATTAAAAGTTTGAATACTGGTTCATGTTTATTAAAATAGCAAGTAAAGCTGTAATCAAAACCAAAACTTGCTGCTTGGTTCAGCTTGTGACAGGGGAAATTGAGTCCACATTGCATAGCACCAAAACTTCTTGTCCTAATCACTTTTAATGACTATTTCCCTACTTTTAAATTTAGCTTCCCTCAAGGCTTCAAGTGAAAGACATGAAATCCCAAGGACTTAAACATGGACTCTCCTAAATTCATGAGAAAAAAAATACAAAAAGGAGGAAGCTAAAATTCGTTAATGATACACAGAGGAGCCTTGATTAAGTCTAGTAATCACTTTCTAGAAGATGAAAAAGAACTGTATAAACCAAAAATTTGCATTTAAAACTTCACTTGATCCTCCTGTGCTGTTGAGTGGAAGGAGTGATGCGCCATGGTAGTCCTTGTGAAGGACGTTTGGCACCGTCGCTCGAGCAAATCCTCTGACTGTTGATTAAAGGAATTGTTTCTGCAATGACTTCTTTTGAAAATTCGTCCTTTATAAATGCTGAAGTCAGGGTCCAATTTAAGGAGTAATTTAAATTGTTGATGAACATATGATCCACCATGGGAGGTGGGAATGTTCCATCAGAATATTTCTTCAAGAGGCTAATACTCTCAAATTTTTCTGTGCTAAAGTTTTATCAGTTTCTTTTTGATGACATTATATTTTAAAGAGATACCATTGGTTTTATTACTGGAAGCAGTTGAATAGTACTGATTTGTTATAGTGGGAATCCAAACGTTAATTTGCATTTTTGTGAAGGATATAAGGAATATAGATTCTAGATTTCTCTTTTTCCCTCTCTATTTTCTCTGAAGTCATTTCTATTGCTACACATACCTTTCTAAAGGTTAGGACTATGTCTCTCTTAGTTATGGCTGGTGCATAATAAGTAGTAATTCTGAAGAGTGAAATAATGAAATGATCAAACATTCAAAAGGAGCTTCCAACACATGTTAACTACATTAGTTGATATCGTTAATGTTTACTTTAAGTGATGTCAAACATCAGAATTTTTTACTGAACTATGCCCTTCTTGTTCTCCTCTCACACAATTAAGACACAAAAATTAGCCTTGTTCACCCACACATTTCTAAGGTATGAATTTTGTCTCCTTTCCACTTCAATTTCCTTCCAATATCACATGACACAATGCTTCCCTTCTTCCCCAGCACACACCTCAACTTTAGACCACAAACTGAATCAATAAATAATTCACTTTCTCAAGGACTTTGTTTAATAGAGTTCCTCTGTGGGTGACCCAGCTCAGTCAAATACCCCTCTTTTTTTTTTTTTTTTTCATGAGATGAATGTTAATTCTGTACCAACGTTGCTTTATCAATAGATAATTGAGAAAAATCAAAAAAAATAAAAATTTAAGGGAAGAGGAAGAATAGAACTACCATTTCAAAATGCTTTCTTTGGTATTGTCTTATTTTAATCTATCTGGAAGCTTCATCAAATACCTTAACCATATGAATTTCAGAATTCGAGGTAAATCTGTAAAGACTATTCCACGATTCCTTCTGCTGAGTAGGCTGACTTGCAGAATTACTGTGTTGCATTTAAGTGATGTCTTAAAGATATTGTTCAGTAACAAAATAAAATAGTGATGGTATTCATAGAACTTGATAAAATGATCAATTCTGTTTTTTTTTTATTTTTTTTTTTACAGTTAGAGGTGACACTTTCTTTTTTTTAATTAATTATTTATTTATTTATTTGAGAGCAACAGACACAGAGAGAAAGACAGATAGAGGGAGAGAGAGAGAATGGGCACGCCAGGGCTTCCAGCCTCTGCAAACGAACTCCAGATGCGTGCGCCCCCTTGTGCATCTGGCTAACGTGGGACCTGGGGAACTGAGCCTTGAACCGGGGTCCTTAGGCTTCACAGGCAAGCACTTAACCGCTAAGCCATCTCTCCAGCCCAATTCTGTTTATTTTATATTCCTTTGTTCCCAAGGCAAAATTTGAGTGTGTGTTGGGGAGGGGGTTAAAAATACAATGAAAGGGTTCACTGGAAGGGGGAATGGGAGAAGTAAGACAAAAGATAATGATCAAAATACATCATGCACATGTATGAAGATTGTCAGCAATAAGTTGGTTTTTTTTAATTTGGGGTTTGGGGGGGTTTCAAGGTGCAGTCTCACTGTAGTCCAGGCTTACCTGGATCTCACTCCGCACTCTCAGGCTGGCCTCAAAATCCCAGTGATCCGCCTATCTCTTCCTTGAATGCTGGAATTAATGGCATGTGCTACTATGCCCAGCTAACAAGATTTTTTAATAAACTTCTGGGGGACATGGCCATGCACATCTGTAACCCCAGTTTTGTGCAGAATAGAAACCAGAGAGTCACTGGAGTACATGGAAAACCACAGTTCCATGTTTGGGGAGAGACTCTTTCTCAAGCAAATATGCAAATGAGTGATGGAGGAGGGACCTTTTCCTCTGGCCTGCACATATGTGATAGTACATCTGCACATACAGGTGCAAACACCACCAAAATATACCACCATACATGATACACATGAAAAACACATACACTTCTGTAGCAAGCTGATTGATTTCATTATGTTGCTATGTTTAAGTCTGTAGTTTGTTTTTAGAATAAAATTTTTCAGGAACAGCAATGATAGTTGACTGTGCCAGTCACTGTTCAGAATACTTTACACACATCATTCTACCACATGCTCTTAACTCATAAATGTAGATAGTGTTATTCCAGATTAACAGATAAGAAAATTGAAGTAAAGAGAGAAGGAATAGCTTACCAAAAATAATGAAGTTGATAAGTATCCAAGGTGAGCCACGCCCAGGTCACAGCTAAGATTCCCAGTGACTTTCAGAGCTGTGCTTGGAAGGCAGCAGGAAAAGAAAGAGTTGTCCATGGGTCATCTGTACTTTTCTCTTCCCCATGGCTATACCTAGTTCACAGGTTTGCACAGGCAAACACTTAAATGTTGAGTGGAATGGGGAGTGCAATAACATATATCTATGTGTCCATACCTATGTCTATGGGGAAATGAAAAACTAGAGGATAGACAAGAAGGCAAGGAAGGAGCTGCAGATATAGGAGCTAGAGGTCAGATATTCAGACTATTAGCTCACTTCTACCATACACGGTCTGTGATGAATGTTTCACAATGTAGCAGGGTAAAATTACAACAGTCTAGCATTGTTCAATGGGCTCAAAGCTTTTGTGAACATTTTACATACAAAATGCATGTTAACTATTAAAATTTGCATATAAAGTGCTTGATAAACTATTTTCCTAAAACAAATAGATGACCATCCATACAGCCTGATACAGGTGTTGAGAAATCTGTGTGTGATGAAGGGAAGACACTCTATGATAAGGCAGTGCTTGAAAGTATAGTCATTCATCCAGCTTATTCAGCTCATCTTTATATTTTTATCTCTTAATACATTAAGTAGATTACTGCCAACACTATCAATCATAAGAAAAATCCCACCACAAAACTCAGTCTTTAAAAATCACTACCAATGAAGCCACCATTCTTCTCCTTAGCTCTAATTACACAATACATCATTTCCCTAGTTTACTTCGTTTAACTATGTGATAAACTGTGTAGTCAGCTGCGTTTCACCCCCTGCCCATCGCTAAAGCTTAACAATGATGCCATAGTTCAAAATCTGGTAAGAATACATAAATCCCTAGAGGGATTCATGGAGTTAATGTTTAAAGAAAAAAGTGTACTTCTGGATAATGTGACTTTCTGGAGCAAATATTTAAGAAGAATAAAAACCATTACCGTAAATGAGCTCTCTCCCTCTTAACATCCAGGCATATTTACTATGCCACTAGTTTTGGCAATCCAGCCTGTCTTTGTTGTTGGTTATTTATTCTTTTTATGACTCTGCAAGGTGACCAGGTATGCACAGGCCAGTCCCCCTGCAGGTGGAGATGTACTAGCAGGAGGAATAACAAACAGAATGACTGGGGGAAAAATCCAAGTCCGAGTGCAGGGAGTCAGTGCTTCCCGGAGAGAGGAGCCCAGCACCCAGAGCCAGAAGCCTGGGCTGTCTTGGCATAGCTCTGCCACTTGCTACCGTTTCACCTCAGTGGGCCTTGGAGCACAATGGAGAGAGCTACTCTACCTATCTTTCAGGCCATTTCTGAGAATCAAACATAATGCCAAAAAGATTTGGACAAACTGTAATTTTGAGTTATTGTCATCAAGTAAAAACTTCAAAGAGATTTTAACCTCGTTTTTTCCTATTTCATTATTTCATGAGTCTGATTTTTCAGGAACCCAGAAACCTGGGATTTGTGAAGCAAAAGCTGTTTGCTGCTCTGAACTGTAATAGACGTTGGCAATGCTTTCAGATAGTTCCGCTAAGAACTTCATGGTTTTGCTTTGTGGCAAACAAAAGATGGTATGTTTGGCCCTTCAAACTCTTACCCCTTAGGGGCTGATGGCAGAGTGGTGTCTGTTGCTGTCACCTACAAACCACAGTAAAGTTAGAGTTGTTTCACCATTAAACCATGCTGGGGGGTGGTGAGTTGTTTCCATTTTAAGTACTCTAAGTTAAGGCCTTGATTTTTGAGTAGCACTTTAAAATCTTCCCAGATTTTAGTGCTATTGGAATCAAATACTTGATTTGGAAAAGAAACATGAGAAGCTCTAGGGAGGTCTGTTTTTAAGTTACCATTGTTCCCTGGAACTATTTGCTCATATTATGGTTGGCCTTGAAGAATCTCTATATAAATAGTAGATATCTATTATTACAGATGAAATTTGGACAGGAAAATACCAACAAATGTCCTGAAAATGTATTTATGCTTGTTACTTATACTTGCTCACCATCTTATTGAGAATGGTGAGAGCTGTCCTGCCTGTCCATTGAGGTTTGTTTAAAGAACTTTACTAGACTGTAGCACAGTTTGAGTTGTGCTCCTAAAGTGAAAGCAGTGTCATGCCCATGAGTAACCTCTGTCCATGCCTGTGAATAATCTCCATGCCCTTCAGCCTTGAGACAGTCATCAGTCTCTGGTCTTCCTAAGTATGGCAACTGATCATCAGTTCTTCACCTAGAAGCTTTAATATCATTTCATTCCAGTGATTTAGGTTCTCTTCCAAATAACTACCCCTTGTCATGGGAGTCTTGGAGTTCCTTGCCAATTCACCAACATATGCCAAAGCACCAATAAATTTGGAGTATCCTCAGATTCTTGTCATGTGAATTTAAAAAATTACAATCCACTGACCAGAGGGTGCATCTCTCCAGCCCCTAAATTCACTCTTTTTTTAAATTTTTTTTTGTTTATTTTTACTTATTTGAGAGCGACAGAGAGAGAGAGAGAGAGAGAGAGAGAGAGGCACATAGAGAGAGAGAAGGCACGGCAGGGCCTCCAGCCACTGCAAACCGAACTCCAGATGCGTGTCCCCTTGGGCATCTGGCTAATGTGGGTCCTGGAGAATTGAGCCTCAAACTGGGGTCCTCAGGCTTCACAGGCAAGCGCTTAACCACTAAGCCGTCTCTCCAGCCCCTAAACTCACTCTTTATCAGTGCTTGTTAGAATGCAAAACCATGTGTCCCTTGCCCTCAGTCTGGCAAGTCATAAACTCTGGGACTGGGTCTCAGGAACTGACTCTAACAAGCTCTCCAGGTGATTCTTCTGAAGATAATGATGCCCAGATGACAGTGCTCGACAACAATTTGTGAAATACATAATAAGTGATAGCTATTCATATGCCCCAATGCACTATAGATGGCTTATTTGAAATTGCTCAAGAAATTACTGAATTTTAATGCTAGTATCATAAAAGAAGAATATTCCTTAATTTCATTCTAATCTGGACATACCATGTCTAACTATTTTGGAATGATTATGCCAGACATGAAGAACTGTAGCATTATGACCAGCTGTCTTTAGAAACAAGATCAAGTGATCAGTCAACAAATACTGATTGAGCTCCCAGTTCTGTGCAGGTGATAGGATTCTTTATTTTTTTCTTTCAAATTTTTTTTAACAACTTCCATGATTATAAGAAAATCCCATGGTAACACCCTCCCTCCCCCCCCACCCCACTTTCCCCTTTGAAACTCCATTCTCCCCATCTCAATAAGTCTCTCTTTTATTCTGATGTCATGATCTTTTCCTCCTATGATGGTCTTGTGTAGGTAGTGTCGGCACTGTGAGGTCATGGATATCCATGCTATTTTATGTCTTGGAGGAGCACGTTGTAAGGAGTCCAACCCTTCCTTTGGCTCTTACATTCTTTCTGCCACCTCTTCCTCAATAGACCCTGAGCCTTGGCAGATGTGATAGAGATACTGCAGTACGAGCACTCCGTCACTTCTTTCCAGCACCATGATGCCTTCTGAGTCATCCCAAAGTCCCTGCCATCTGAAAAGAGAAGATTCTCTACCAAAAGTGAGAGTAGCATTAATATAAGGGTATGAACATTAAGAGAAGTGCTTACTGGACAGTTTGATAAGCATAGTATATATATTTAGCCAGACAGCAGCAGACGTTATACCCCTAGGGCTCATGACTACCCCTGTTTTAAGTTTTTAGTATCAGGGATGTATTCCCTCCCATGGAGCAGGCCTCCATTCCAATTAGAGGGCAGTTGGTTTCCACCATGATAGACATGCCACTATTGCACCCATTGGCTCACTTGGGCTGGCTGGCCAAATATAAGGCTTGCAGTGTCCACTGTTAAGTGTTTTCACTGGTGATTTCTCTTTCTCCCATTGAACTGCATGCAGAATGGCTTCTTCCAGCTTTCTGTCATCTGGTTTACATGGAGGAGGTTATCAGCTCAATTCCAACAGGATTTCTCAGTGGCCTTGCAGCCCAAGTATGTGGAGTCTTCAGCAATAGAGGATCTTACCATCTATTCCTGGTGGGAAACCAAGGGGCTTGGCAATGGCCTATAATGTTTTGGGGAAATCAGGGACCTCCCTGGCCAAGAATTCACTGGAAGTTATGCCAGCCCTGGCACTGAAAGTTTTCTAGCAACAATCTACAGTTCCTGAGTGTTCCATTGTCCAGAAAAGTAGTTTGCCATGTGATTTGTATATATATCCTTTTAGATTTTGATCTTTTGTTTTTGTTTTTGTTTTTATTTTTCCAAGATAGGGTCTCACTCTAGCCCAGGCTGACCTGGAATTCACTATGGAGTCTCAGGATGGCCTCTAACTCATAACAATCCTCCTACCTCTGCCTCCCGAGTGCTAGGATTAAAGGCATGAGCCACCATGTCTGGCAGATTTTGATTCTTTTAAAAAAATACTAATTTTTATTTGTTTTTTTTGAGAGAGAGAAAAAAGGAGAAAATGGGTGTGTCAGGGTCTCCAGCCACTGCAAACAAACTCCAAATGCATGCACTGCCTTTTGTACCTGGCTTACATAGGTCCTGGACAATCAAACCAAGGTCCTTTGACTATGCAGCCGAGTGCCTAAACTACTAAACCATCTCTCCAGCCTAGGATTAGAAGTCAATCATCTTCCTCTCTCTCTCCCTGTGCTCCGTTCACACTAATCTTTAAGATCCAAATATGTCACATTTTTTTTCCTACCTTAGGATCTCTCTTCACACTGTTCCTTAGACTAAAACACCCTTTCTTAGATCTAGGAACACCAGCTCCCCTTCAAAGCCTGATCTTTGTTTACACATCACCTAAACATCATCTAAAACATAAAGGGGAGAAAATGAACCTCTGTAGATAGTATTGTATAAAATAAATCTGTGGACTAAGATTAAGGTAGATTTCACAAAGGAAAAGAAACCAGAGTTTAAGAAACTATAGGTCTAGGGACTAGGGTGATAGCTCAGGGGACAAAGTGATTGCTGTGCAAGTATGAGTACCAGAATTCATATGCCCAGAACCATGTAAAGCCAGATGCTGTAGTGAGCATCTATAATCCCAGTGCACCTCCAATGAGAAGGAAGGCAGAGATAGGAGAACCACCTAGAAGTCAGTGGGCCAGGTAGGCTGATAACACCACAGTGAACAATGAAAGACCCTGCCTCATACAAGATGGAAGGTGAGGATCAACACCCAAAGTTATTCTCTGACCTCCATGTATGGGTCATGGCACACATACATGAGCACATGCACACACACACATACATACACACACACAGGGAAAAACGTTTAAAACAAAACCCATAGGTCTTTGTGATCACTAAAGTGTCTCCCAATTGTCTAGAAATAATTCATTTATTCACTCCAGTGGTCTTAACCTTCAATAGTTCTTAGCCTTTGAACCTTGAAATCTTCATATTTTTTATTTTAATCTTGTTAATTTTTTTTTTTTTTTTGGCCTTTTTAAATAGGGTTTCACTGTAACCCAAGCTGACCTGGAAATCACTATGTAGTCTCAAGCTGGCTTCAAACTCATGGCAGTCCTCTGACCTCTGCCTCCTGAGTACTGGGATTAAATATGTGCATCACCATGCCTGGCATCTTTATATTCTTAATCTTTTTCTAACAATGACAGTAAAGTGCACATCTCATGATACACAAATTAGGAAGGGAAGCTTTAGAGCTGGCCTTGGCCAGTGGATATGCTTAACTTATTGATGTAAAAAGAGTGGAGGCAATCACAGTTTTTTCACACTGTAATTTCTCATGACATACTAAGAATGACATTTTATTCTCCAGTGGAAACAAATCAATTGAGAGAATGTTATCACAACTGGGTTGTCTTCAGCAAACTTTACCAAAAATGTGCTTAGGAGGTTAAACTCAGAAGCGTCTGTGTTCTTCTGATTACCATGGATATCTTACAAGGAAAAAGTTACCATGGTGGTAACATGGTGGTTCAGGAAAGATCCAACACAAGGGGTCAATTATAATGACAGTGCATTATTTCTAGTAGAGGCAAGGTCAGTAGATTGTATTTGACTATTCAATTCAGCCTTTTCCTAACTCTTAACATGATCCAGACACTTGGCCAAATCTGTAAGTATGATGGCTCCAAAAGCAACATGAGAAAATTAGTCAATTGAATCAATCAGTGAACATAGTTTTAATTAACTATTATATTAGTTTCAACACTTGTGTATCCTTTGAGTATCACTAACTGTGACATTAGCATCGTTTTAGCTGATTTCTTTTTGGAACAGTTTTTTCAAGTGAGACTATTCAGATATTTCCTAAGAGAATAAGTTACTCCAAAAATTTCACATTTATATGATACTTAAGCAGCAACTATTCAGGTAAATTATAAACTAGAAGAATAAAAATAAATTCATAAGCATCACAGAACTACTGGAATAAGTATTGGAAAAAAAATCACAGAAAAGAAAAATTATAACAAAAATCCCTGGAAATAGGCACATGTGAGCCAGGTCTTCAGAATATAAAATATAGGAAAACCACTTAATTTTTATGTCATCTTTCATCAAACTTCTAGAACAAATTAATCTACCATGTGTAGCTTTGTGCCATCTAGGTCTCATATGCTTTGTAAAAGTAAAAAAAGAAAGCAGTAATTTCGAGGACCCAGCATGAATTTTCTTAGTCGAAAAGTCTCCCTTTTAAATCCTAAGAATGATCATAGTCAACTTCACTCTGCTCTGATTACGTCAGTTGCTCTGCTGTTGCACGGCTTCTGTGTGACTTGGAAAAGACCAGAGTGGGGCAGGGGTGATGGCTCAGCCATTAAAAGTGCTTGCTTGCAAAGCCTGTCAGCCGGGGTTCAACTCCCCAGTACCCACATAAAGCCAAATGCGAAAAATGGCTCATGCATCTTGGATTTGTTTGCAGTGGCAAAAGGCCCTGATGCCCCCATACTCTCCTCCTTTCTGTCTCTTTCTTAAATAAATTAATAAAAAATATTTTAAAAAAGAAAATACCAGGGTATAATGTATTTAGATGAAATCAGGAAAGAGATAATGATTTTCAATTTCTATAAAACCCTTTTGGGTTTTGATGTCTTTATAAAGTTTGGACATTAATAGCCCTGGCATGCCCCTGGGCTTCATTTTTCTAAAGAAAAAAAGTTAGTGATGAGAAGAAAACAACCAAAAAGACAAGGGAAAAATGATTAAATTAGAAACCAGGGTTCATGAAAGAGCCCACACAAGGGGCCTAATAGAGCCAGCCATCTTTCTCACTCAGCTCTAAAACAGTTGTCAAGTGGGGGTGGGGATGGTGCACAGCATGTTGGACAGTGGATCAGGCATAGTCAATTCAGGAGGGTCTCAAGCAGACAGCCAAGCCAATGCCCCCTTCCATTCCTCAGAACTGAGCCCATGTAATATTCTCTCTTTCTCTCTCTCTCTCTCTCTCTCTCTCTCTCTCTCTCTCTCTCTCTCAAACAAACAAAATAAAATATAAAAAGTTAGGGCTGGAGGAATGGCTTAGTGCTTAAGGAACTAGCCTGCAAAGCTAAAGGACCCAGATTTGATTCCCCAGGACACACATAAGCCAGATGCACAAGGTGGCACATGCTTGTGGAGTTCATTTGCAGTGGCTGAAGGCTCTGGTGCACCCATTCTCTCTATCTGCCTCTTTCTCACTCTCAGATATAAATAAAATATAAAATATTAACAAAAAGACACAGGGCTGGGCATGGTGCTGCACACCTTTAATCTCAGCACTCGGGAAGCAGAGGTAGGAGGATCACTGTGAATTCGAGGCCACCCTGAGACTACATAGTGAATTCCAGATCAACCTGAGCTAGCATGAGACACTACCTCAGAAAACCCAAAAACAGAAATAAAAAATAAATAAAACACATTTTTAAAGTTTTTCGTTTGTTTGTTTCTTGTGGTAGGGTCTTGCTGCAGCCCAAGCTGACCTGGAATTCACTGTGTAGTCTCTGACTAGCCTCTAACTCAGAGCGATCTTCCTACCTCTGCCTCCTGAGTACTGGAATTAAAGTCGTGCACCACCACACCTGTCTTAAAAAGCTTTAAAAAAGAAAAGAAAAGAAAAGCTAAAGAATATGGTTTTACTTGATGTATTTTATTACTTATTAACAACATATTTTGTTCATTTTTTTGTTCATTTTTTTTTATTTATTTGAGAGTGACAGAGAGAAAGACAGATAGAGGGGGAGAGAGAGAATGGGCGCGCCAGGGCTTCCAGCCTCTGCAAACGAACTCCAGACACGTGCGCCCCCTTGTGCATCTGGCTAACGTGGGACCTGGGGAACCGAGCCTCGAACCGGGGTCCTTAGGCTTCACAGGCAAGCGCTTAACCGCTAAGCCATCTCTCCAGCCCTATTAACAACATATTTTGTATGGATACATCATGTGTTGGTTTCCTCTTTTCTTATTCTTCAGTGGGATTGCTGGTATTCGCCATGGGGTTATAGTTTGTGTGTTGCGAAGCAGCAGTCAGTTTTGGAGGGAGGCAATGCCTCTGAACATAACATCTCAACCTGTAGGTCTTGGAATCTTTCCACCCCCTCTTCTGCAAAATTCTTTGAGCCATAGTAGGTGAGTTTTCAGTTTACTTCAGTGGTAATCTCTTAGAAACCTCTGGATCTCTGCTTTGGTATATGTTGTATATTCTCAGGGTCTGTCTCCTACACCCTGGTGCTGATTATGAGGTTCAGCATGGAAGCAGCACTCTTGCTTGTCTCCCCAATTCCTTTGTGGTTTCAGCTATGGCTTGGCTGAAGTATGAAAGGTAGTTTATCTCCTCCAGTCCCACTACCTTCTGAAAAAGAAAAATAGATTCTTCAACGGTGAGTAAAGTCAGCATAGTTTAAATGGGATTAGCATTATTAAATTTAGGGAGAATTTGATATATGTAATCCCTCATTTAGCCAAAGACTAGTGAGAGCTTGACACTGGAGAGCATAACATTTGTCTCCATAGGGTTCTGACCCAGTTCCCAATCCCAGATATGGGTTCCTTTCCACTGAACAGATCTCTTAGCCAATCATGAAGCTATTGGTTATCCACCAAGGCTGTGTGCCACTATTGCACTAGTGTGTACATCCTGTCATGGTTTGCTTCTGAGTAGCTTAGGCCTCTGGCTGCTCAGACTATTGTTGGCCACTTTTCCCCAGTAGCTTATGTAGCACTTTCCAGTACTAGACAGGCTAACTGTCTGGGGATTGGCTGTCTTCCAGATTCCAGCCAGTTCTCTCCATGCTCTGTGTTAGCAGCATATGATGTCTTTAGCAATAGGGTCTTACCTTTTGCCTCAAGTGGGTAATCAAGTGCTTTGACAGAAGTGTCTTGTTTGGGCGACCTCATAGGTCTCTCTAATCAGCAGCTCATTGTGGTTAGCAACTGATTTCTGGTACTGGATGTGGTGGCTCATAGTTTAGCCCCAGCTGAGTTTGAGACCACCCTGAGACTACATAGTGAATTCCAGATCAGCCTGGGCTAGAGTGAGAGCCTGCCTCGAAAAACCAAAAAAACAAATAAATAAAAATAAAAATTTTTTTTTTTCATTTTCCCTTTTAAGGTCAATGCCTCAAAACCCATCAAGCATCTGATACTGCAGCCACAGTGAGAATTAAAAAGCACTAATTGATGGCTCTGTCCTGGAACTCTAAATCATACTATTGGAGACATGAGTGTGAGCAGGAGAGTCAGGGACATTTTGATTGAAAGCTGCCCGTGATGGTCAACCAAACCTGAGTGACTGAAGTCAGCAAATAACTCGTGTCATCCCCCGTTTGTTTACTTCAGTACTACATGTCATGTTTGGTATAGCGGATCAAATGCATGTGGGCTATGCATAATATAACCATGAACATAGAATATTGCTTTTTGGTATATATTGCATACACCCAACCTTGACTCTAGTGGTATATCAGCTTGGATTTTCTTTCTACACCCAAATCCCACCACTTCTCACCACCTCCACCACAGCTCACCCCACCTGTCTGAACATGCCCCTATACTCCATTCTTGTTCCTATAGACTTGTTGGCTTTCAAAGCACCTCATCAGAAGGATTCTTTCAAAATACAGGTGTGATTATTGCTCTCTCTTTGGCTTGAAGTCCTCACTTGGGGCTCAGAAGTCCTGCTTGTGGCAGCACTGACCTAATAATCCCCAACATCCTCCTCCTAGGCCTCCCTACTCCAGCCATTCTAGCACCCTAAGCTTATAAAACTCCATCCCAGGGATTTTGCTCAGCTGCTGTCCCCTTCACATCCACTTGATGGGTCAACCTCTGATGAAATGCCCTCTCAGCTGAGAGCTCCCCTGATAAAATATATTTTTTTTTCTAATATATTTTCTAATATATATATATGTAGAAAATAACTACCATGACCACGGCCATGGCTCCTGATCTTTTTGTGCTCAGGCTGACCTGGAATTCACTATGTAGTCTCAGGGTGGCCTCGAACTCATGGTGATCCTCCTACCTCTGCCTCCCGAGTGCTGGGATTAAAGGCATGTGCCACCACACCTGGCTGTTTTGTATTTCTTACCTTTTGGTTTAATGACCATCTCCCCACATAAGGATGTAAACTCCATCAGTTCGGGGACATTATGAACCTAGTATTCACGGTATCATTGACACCTCAGCAGCCCTAGCACAGAGCAGGCCCTCAGTAAATGCTTGCTGGATATAAAGAGATGGTATGGAAGAATGAGAAGTTTATTTCTTCCCAACTTTGAGTGACTGTTAGGAACACAGAATCCAGTAATGCTATGATAGTTCAGGTGTGCCAACTGCAAGCTTAGCAGGACAAAGATGAAAGGGAAAGAAAGCAAAGACAGTGAGTGTTGATGATTGGAACAGCTTTGCAAACATGATTCCTTGAGGCCAGAATCTAGGCAGGTGGGATACTTCCTTGCCAGCTAAATAAAGCCTTCAATCATCCAGTTGTTTGCAGAAGATAACATGGGTCCATACGGATTCAGTCATCCATCCAAGAGATTTCCTAGCTGTGTGGCAGTTTGGTCTCACAAAGTCATCCAGGTGACCAGGTTACTTATTTCTATCTTTTCTGTTGTTCTTATTCTGCTTTTCAAAGAATGTCCTTCATGTCAGAATGGATGTTGTCTCAGCAGTATTGCTTTGCAGGGAAAGGGAGGAAAGCACATACCCCTTGCTCACAGTCAAACTTAGTCCAGTAGCCATGCAAAGAAGGCTAGAAAACAAGAGTGCAGGAAGGTAACCATGTAAAACCCTGCATGGAGAAACAATCCTAAAAGAAGTGGGGGCTGGGTGTGGGACCCTACCTTGAAAAAACAAAAGAAAAAGAAGAAGTCCTCGAGGAGGAGCAGGAGAGTGGGGGAGAAGGAGAAGAAGTGGGGACTAAATAACAGGGAGCATTCACTAGTCTCTAGTGGAATGACTAGTTAAATGTTACTTGGGCAGGTTACTATGCTGCAGACAGTAATCAAAATCTTATCACGGGGCTGATAATGATAAAGCTATGGCTTGGTGGTTCAATCCCCCAGTATTCACATGAGCCAGATGCACAAGGTGGTGCATGTGTCTGGAGTTCATCTGCAGCGACTAGAGGCCCTGATGCACCCATTATCTCCCTATCTCCCCCCCGTCTCTCTTTCTCTCACCTGATGACTAATTCAGTTGTCATATCAGTCTACAGTTAAAAAACAATCCTATCAGAAGTGCAAAGACAAGCCCCAGGTTTATGTGTCATAAGATGGATATATTTTATAATACCAGGCAGATTGTAATATCCATAATTCAGATACAAACTGCCACCAAAGAGGTTCAGAACAAAAAAAAGCTCAGAAATGAGGTTACCATGAGAGTCAGGACAGGAGAAGAGGAGATCATTCTAGATGGAGCAGAGATAGGAGAAAACTGAGGACAAGCCTCATGGTATAGTTTAGTTATAGCATATAAGGAGTTATAGAAGAAGCTGATGGCTTCCTTTCACTTCTTTTCTCCAGGCATGAAACCTGACAGAGAGTTTTTGAATGGGGCACCAATATGATCAGAGTTGCCTATGCAAAGACCATCAATGAATACAGAGTGAGAAGGAGCAGGGAGGGAACGGATATGTGGACACAAGGTGGAAGGTCGAAGGGTTTCTTATAAAAACAACGTTATAGGGATATTTGTATAAAACCCTCAGAAATCACACACTGGTCAAATATTAAGCTGAATTACATCTTATTAGCATATATTTATTAAATGCCTGCCATGGTTAGATAGTGGATCTCAAACTTATCTTTGTATATATAGGAAGGGATAAATTTCTTCCCCTCAGCTCATTGTCTTAAATACTTTTAGAAAAAAAGATTATATAAAGTAACATTTCATCCAAGGCATTCTCTTCATTTTTATTTTGTCTTTGAGCTCTTGATTCTAAGATGAGAACTTGCATGTATATATTGTTTGAAAAACCCTCTTTGAGCACCATAAGGAACATGGGAAGAATGCAGAAGAGAATATTTAAGTATTTTATGTTAAATCTGTTATGGGAAGAAAAAGCAGATACAAACAATTGCAGGATAAAGTAGGGAAGTCATGGAGCTGGAAGAGACCTGAGATGGCATCGTGTCTTAACATTCATGTCATTTGTGAAAATATGAGACATGGGAAGATTTACTAATTTAACAGCACAACGTGGATTAACATTGCACACTCAAGATAAGCAGAGCCTCTCAGAGAAGCTCATGTCCCTTCTGTCACTGAAGCAGGAGTACAAATTGTGGCATAACCTAATTTGGATTGAGAAAATAATGGTTGCTTGCTTATTTATATATTTGTTTGTTTGTTTGATAGGTTCTTGTATAGTCCCAGGCTGGCCTTGAGCTCTCAATTCTTCTGCCTCAGTCTTCCAAACACTGGTATTACATGTGAATACTGTCCCATCTATTTTTAAATAATGCTTTTACTATAAGTGCTATTAAGAAGTTGTATTCAGGGCTGGAGAGTTGGCTTACAAGTTAAGGCATTTGCCTGTGAGGCCAAAGGACTCAGATTGGATTCTCTAGGACCCACATAAGCCAGATGGACAAGGTGGCACATGGGTCTGGAGTTCATTTACAGCGGCCCTGGCACCCCCATTCATTCTCTCTCTCTCTCTCTCTCTTTCTCTCATAGATAAAAATAAAATAATTTTTTAAGTTGCATTCATAGGATATTTACAGCATCTTTACTATGCACACGGTTAAAGTTACATATGACTGGCTCATTTCAATCAAGTCAGTGGATCTCAGTGACAGAATTATCTTCCCTTTAGAGATAACATCAAAAGGATATATTTGAAGCCTTTGGGTCCTTCAGGGAAAAGCACTAGTCAAATGAAGCCACTCCACCTTATCATCTAACCCTCATCTCATCAGTGTAAAAAAAAAACACAGAGTTGCCTTGATTTTCAGTTCTGCCCACCACCCTAAAAGGTGATAAGCTCCTCAAAATAGTCTGAGCTCTCATGAATTGCGTTACTGTTCTCGGGTTTTCCATCATGTGGGACCATCACACATCTCAGATGTGGCTTTGATGTGGCTGCAGAGAACGCACAGAGCCAACTGTTGGAGCTGCAGACCTTATTGATCTTTTTTCTTTTCTTAGTTTATAGCATTATAAAGAGAAATGTCCAAATGTTATCAGTAAATAATGTCAAAACTTCTTTAAATAACCCAGCTTAACATCTTCCATGCTAAGCTCTGTTTTCAGTTTTCAAGGTATTACTCAAAAAATGTTAAATGAATTAAGCTACTCTTCAGCTACTCTAGCTTTTCTGGTGGTTTAGAAAAAAAAAGATTGTGATTGTCTACATTTTTATTTCAGAACAATAAGAAAATGAGTATTTTATGATATAATTATAGTCAAAATATCCTTCTATTTTATTTGTGCTTAGAAAGGATAGTTGTAAAAAGAATGTGACATTTTCACATTTTAATTTTTTTCAAATTATGGACATTAGTGTATATACATATATATACATATATATACATATATATACATATATATACATATATATGTGTATATATATATATATATATAATAAACTATTAAGTAATTTATTATAATAGAATTTACCGCATGTCTTAGACACTTTTGCCAACATTTTGATTAGGAATTTATAGAAAGTACTTTGCAAAATATTAGAAGATAAGGTTATTTACTGTTGCTTTTAGCATTTGTGACTTGACATAGCAGTTACTGCATTACTTTAACGATGAAATGAATTTCACATGATGAGAGCTATGCTCACACTTTCTCTCTCTTGTTCTCCTCTCTGTTGAAACCCACAGACGTCTTGCTGGAAATGCTTTGACACACATTCCCAAGGGAGCCTTCACGGGCCTTTACAGTCTTAAAGTCCTGTAAGTAAACCAAGTGCTCTTGGATATGTTTCTGATTTTTATGTAAAATTAACTTGCTGTTAACTTTCAAGTGCTAATAAATTGCAAGTGCTGAGTTTAATAGACTATGAGAATTGATGTGACTGATTTAAATTCTGCTCTGCCTTCCTTGCTTCCATAGTATCATATTATACTTGGCTAAATCTGTGTGTAAAAAAAAAAAATTCTCTTCTCTAACATTAATATCTAAAATTGTTTGTCTCTACATAAGCACCTGGCCATGTCAAGCTTTATGAATATGTGTGTGGTATGCAGCCATGTGTATACATGTGTGCATATGTGTGTGAGTGCATGTGGAGTCCAGAGGTCAATGTTGACTGTCTTCCTCTACCACTCTCCACCCTTATTTTTCTGAAGCAGGGTCTCTCACTGCACCTAAGCTCATCAAATTAGCTAGATGAGCTAGCCAGCATATCCTAGGGATCCTCTTATCTCTACCACCCCACCACTGGGTTTTCTAGGGTACACACAACCATGTCTGGCACTTTATGTGGGTATTGAGGACTCAAACTCGGGTCCTCATGCTTACATAGCAAGCACTTTACCACAGAGCTATCTCTCCAGCTTCCAACTCAAACTTTTAAGAATACTTCTCTTTTCCCCTATTTTATGAAGTTGGGGGATGATGTCTCCAGTAATTTTTATTACTAAGTGAATTAAATCACTGTAATACTCACATAATGCAATCATGGCTTCAGACTAATTTGTGTCCTTATGATACACTGAGTAAAAACATTGTTTGTGCTCCACCTATGAATTAATGTAGAAAAGCCTAGTGTATAAGCTAGTACACGAAATATGCAACTCAGTGTTACAGTACTTGCCTAGTGCAACCAAGGCTCTAAGTTAAAACCTAGCACCACAAGAAGGAAGGAAGGAAGAAAAGGAAGAAGGTAAAGAGGGAGTGAAAAAGGTTATAAATGTAAGTTTTCTCATTATTCAATGTCAAACTTCTCAATTGATTATTTTTTTAAAAAAAGCAACTCAATATTACTGTATACCACCTTCCCCTAGTACCCACTTCCTAATTTTCTTTCAGTTTGTTCCACGTAGGAACACCAAGCAGAAAAAATAAGTAGTAAAGTTGAGTATTATTCAGGAAAAGATTTATTTGAGAAAAAGAATACTGATTTTAGGGGTGGAGAGATGGCTTAGTGGTTAAGGCATATGCCCATGAAGCCTAAGGACCCAGGTTCAATTCTGCAGGCCCCATGTAAGCCAGATGCATACAAGGTGGAGCATGCATCTGGAGTTTGTTTGCATTGACTGGAAGCCCTGGCATTCTCTCTCTCTCTCTCTCTCTCTCCCCCCCCCACCCCGACAAATAAATAAAAATTTCAAAATGAATACTGATTTATTTCCTTTTTTGATATTAAAGTTATTAACTCTAAAAAAGTATTTGATTTAGTTTTGCTTAATGAATATGGTATTTGGTAGCCTGAGATACCTATAGATTAAAAAGCAGTTTAATTTTAGTATTTGTGAAAAATTGAATTCAACAGTGGAAACATGATCTACTTAGAGGACAGGGTGTGGTTTCCTTTCTGTTTGGATCATTTTTGCTATTAACAAAAAAAATCTAGGCTGTCATATTGCCAAACCCTAAAATTAATCATTATATGTGATAGCAGCAGGTGTAATGAACCTGTATTTTCATGAAACCAGCAAGATATATGAATAACTATTCAAAATGAATCATGAAATTTAAGCTGAAATATGATAACTAAAGTTATTTTTCCCATATCAAGCCATATACCATAAAGTATTTGGTTATTTTTTAAATAAATTGCACTGCAATCAACTACTTCAATTCACATAACAAAATGTATATTGAACAAAAACAGAAAATGTATATTGAGTATATGAACTAGTATGTTATGTGTATATCTCAAGCCATCATGTTTTATTTAAAATGCAAATATGTAATATGGATGCATATAAATTACATGATGTGAATTACTTGTGAACTATAATTAAATAGAAATACAATTTCAAGTCTTTGAGCCTTTGAATTTGAACTACTCAGGATTTGTATGACTTTTCAACCACAGTATTTCTTATATTTTCTAGTTATATCATTGTATATTTAAAACTGTGCCATATTTCCCCTGAATATTTTTCACAACATAGTAAAGGCCTGGGTCATCAGAGATCTTATTTGTCTTGGTCACCATTATATCCTCAGGTCTCTAGGGTTAGAGAGATGGCTTAGCCATTAAGGCACTTACCTGCAAAGCCTAAAGACCCAGGTTCAAGTCCCCAGTACCCATGTGAGCCAGATGCACAAGGTGGTATTGTAACTGGAGTTTATTTGCAATAGTTGAAGGCCCTGGCATGCCCATTCTATCTCTTTCTCTCTCTCTGTCCCTTTCTCTCTCTTCCTCTCCCTGACATAAATAAATAAATAAATAAATAAATAAATAAATAAATAAAAATATCCTCAGGTCTCAGAACAGTACCTGACTGATAGTATACACTAAGTAAATACTTGAGCAAAATGAATGGTTCTGACTCATGATAGAGAAAAAACAAGGGACTTGTCCACATCAGCATTTCCTTAATTTTGTATGATGTTGGCCTAATGTTTGCTTATTTGTGTTTATTTATTGTACACTTACCACAAAAAGGCCTTCATATCAGATATGTGTTTCTACCTGCAAGTAGGTTTTATTCACCCAGAATGCATCTGCATGTACTTTGTTGCTTCCAGTGTTGTCTTTTGCCTGAACTGAATGCTCTGGAAATCACTGGCCTAAACTTAACTCTCTAGAGAGCATCAGCCTAGAAAAATTGAAAAAGATGAAAGTCATAGGTGCAATGATTTTGGAAATTGTTTGAGTTTGTCTCCCACATTCACGTGCAGGAAGGTTGGTCCTCCTGGGTAGTGTTGAGATGGTAGAACCTTTAAGAGGAGTGTAAAAACTTCTCTCTCCCCTTATACTTGACATTACTATCCCTCTCCCAAAGATATAAGTCAGTAATAGTTTAATGTGTATTGTACTAAAAGCCTTTGCAAGAAGTACTATGCAAGTATATTACTTTGTACATAAAAAGTTGGGTGGAATAAATATATCCTTTCAAATCATTAAATAATTATTTGGATTTGTGCATCTTTTCTATTCCTGGTATTGCAGGATGTGTCACATGTTTAACTTCAAATATTGTTTGTACATGTTTAGAATCACCTCAAAAGTCACAAACTAAAAATATATAACCATGTAAAGGGGAAACTTCTTTGGAATCACTATCATGAAGTTAGCAAAGAAATAAGCAAAGGGAAAGAGCTGAACTCGATTTCATTCACAAAGTTGCTTTATAAATGTTTCATATTGGTTCCTATTAACTGTGAAGGGCACAGATATACATATTTTGTATGTGATAGCTATATAATTTATACTTTTTTTTTTTTTTTTTTGGTTTCTCGAGGTAGGGTCTCACTCTAGCCCAGGCTGACCTGGAATTTACTATGGACTCTCAGGGTGGCCTCAAACTCATGGCAATCCTCCTACCTCTGCCTCCTGAGTGCTGGGATTAAAGGCATGTGCCACCACACCCGGCTCTAATTTATACTTTTACTTACTTTTATAATCTGTTACTTTTGCTCTTCCACAGCCTAGCAAGATTTATCTCCCAGCTTTGAAGAAGGCAGTTTTGTGAATGATTCTTTTCCAAATCAACCTCAATACCCCATTTCCTATGGAGGGATATGCTTGCTAGGGACTTTCAGAATAGCAGAAAAGAAATGCTCTCCTCTGTATCTTAAAGATTTTTCAACATAAAGATATATGTTCTCTGTGGTATTTCAATATTATCTTCTCCAAAGACAGAGGGCCTCATTCCTGCCCACCTGTGAGAACAGTCATGCTCACTAACATGCACTGCCCTTCTTCATTTGTGGCCCCACCACACTTGTTATTTGGCCTTGCCCTATATTTTAATAACGGTCATTTACTTCTTCCTCAACATATATAAATATGGTCTATTATTACATAACTAATTTCTATTTTTGTTTCCATTGATACTTCTACTTATGTTCCTGTTCTGTACAAACTTGATCATGTCCTTTGGTCACACGTGATCTGATTCATTACAGGTAGAGGCAAGCAGTCTATTCATTAATAAAAAATCCTTCTAAGGTGGTCATATATGAGTATCATTCACATATTAAATGGTAAGCTATTTTCCATGTCATGTTTAGACCTTGTTATATGATCAGAGAAGTACATTATATTGATCCAATAAGATTGAGAACCACAGCACAAGAGGTAAAATTTTGAACAGGGTAGACCTGTCTCCATCCTCATAGAATGCCTCAAATATTTAGAAAGTTCAAAAGTGACTGGGCAAAAAGAAACTGCTAGTTATATTGCAGCATGATAAGGAAGATACATAAAAGTGTTTTTCTTTGGAGTTCTGGCCTGTATGAGGTGGCTAAGAAGAGGACATGAAGCCAGGTATGCTGGTGCACACCTTTAGTCCTAGTACTTGGGAGCCAGAGGTAGGAGGATCACTGTGAGTTCAAGGCCAGCCTGAGACTACTTAGTGAATTCCAGGTCAGCTTGTGCTAGAGTGAGACCCTACCTCAAAAAAAAAGAAAAGGAAAAGAGAAGGAGAAGACAACAATATGGGCAAGAAGAGCACCAGCACCCAGCACCAAACCAACCACAGGTAGATGTAACAGTAGAAAAGTCAAAAAAAGAAGAGTCCCTCATCCCGTATAGTCCCACAAAACAGCTGTGGGAGTCATCTGATGCCTAGTCACTGGACAGTTAAACAGAAAGAATGTTTAAGCATCTAGCCATCAATTGTCACTACTCATAACAACAATTTGTTTCCTCCTGCTCTACTTTACTAAACCTGTTCTTAGTTTTATTGGTTAAGAAAGAAATTAAAATAAAACATAACCAAAAAACTGTTTAGTACAAGAAGCCTAAGGAAGCTATATGAAATCATGAATATCTTAAACATGCCCAGGAAAGAAATTAAGAAATGATGAAATCACCCTTTGTCTCTAGCAAAAGTGTTCCTTTCTTTTCATATCCTTTTCTCAGCAAGATCTGAATGATAAAAATGAAGTTACATGTCTACATAATATGTGGAGCATGCTCCACTCTGCTTACATCACATGTGTTCAGTGAGAAGAAATCAGCAGCCATGTGAGTGCTTTCTGCTTTCATTGCATTCTGCAGTGCTGTGCACCCTTTAACTGTTTTGTCTCCCACTGAAATATCTTAAACAAAAACAGAAATTTCTAATTAGCTCACTGGAGACTTATAAGGAAAATGAGGAGATAACTTGATCTTGTTCTGTCATTTCAAAGTAATTAAACAAAGGTTCATTATAAAGAGAAAGATCAACACTTAATTGATACTGATATTTTTAATGTCATATTTTGGACTTTTACTAGCAGTAGTGGTTAAAAAATTAACTCACAGGCTGGAGAGATGGCTTAATGGTTAAGCACTTGCCTATGAAGCCTAAGGACCCCAGTTCAAGGCTTCATTCCCTAGGACCCACGTTAACAAGATGCACAAGGGGGCACATGCGTCTGGAGTTCGTTTGCAGTAGCTGGAGGCCCTGGTGTGCCCATTCTCTCTCTTTCTCTCTCTCCCTCTCTCTCTCTGCCTCTTTCTCTCTCTCTCTGTCACTCTCAAATAAATAAATAAAAATAAAACAAAAATATTTTTAAAAAATTAACTCACTTGGAAGTAGTTTAGGGGTAGCTTTAAAATTTTAAATCTCACTTAAGTTCCATTTTGGGAAGTCAGATATATAAGGCAACCAAGAACACTGCAACTGGGTACTGAAGGAAGGCTATTTAAATACCTCTTATCTTCTCCATTTTTTTTTTTTTTTTCTGGTTTTCCAAGGTAGGGTCTCGCTCTAGCTCAGGCTGACCTGGAATTCACTATGTAGTCTCAGGGTGGCCTCAAACTCATGGCAAGCCTCCTACCTCTGCCTCTCAAGTGCTAGGATCAGTGTATACCACAACGCCCAGCTCTTCTCCATTTTTTGAGACATTTTAGAAAAACTTCAAGAGTTTCATTGTTAAGCTAGGCCTGATTGCTCACATCTGCATTTACAGCACTTGGGATGCTAAGGCAGGAGAATGACCATAAATTCAAGGCTAGCCTGACCAGCCAGGGTTGCACAACATGACTCTGACTCAAAAATAAATAAATAAATAAATAAATAAATAAATAAATAAATAAATAAATAAATATGGCTGGAGAGATGGCTTAGCGGTTAAGCACTTGCCTGTGAAGCCTAAGGACCCTGGTTCAAGGCTTGATTCCCCAGGACCCATGTAAGGCAGATGCACAAGGGGTGCATGCATCTGGCATTCATTTGCAATGGCTGGAGGCCCTTATTCTTTCTCTATATCTGCCTCTTTCTCTCTGTGTCAACATGTTGCTCTCAAATAAATAATAAAATAAAAACAAAAAATAAATAAAACACACAAAAAATGGTTTCACTGTTGAGTAAAGCTTAGAAGGACTGTAGGATATGTACATTGTACCAGTATTATATTATCTATAGAATTTAAACAACAGTTAAATCCATTATCTGTACCACTGTATTATCTGTATCGCTACTTAAGTTTATGAAATTAACAAGTGGCTTAGAAAAGTATGATTGGGGAGCCTAAATTAAGTTACTTTTTAAAACCTATTGAAAAGATGTAAATACATTGTATCTACTATTCAATTTAAAAATGCAAAATATAGAATTCAAGTTGTAGTTCTTCTAATCCTCTGACTGGTAAGTGAAGCATGAGCTCTCTCTAAATCTCAACCTTATTCATGAGAAGCCAACATATTGGAGACTCTTGGGAAATTTTAGCTTATCTTAATGAAATTAGTTGACTAAACCTATTGGAATACAAATGGCCATTATGTTCCTCAGAAAACAGTCTCAGACATCCTGAGAAAACATAACTGTTATGATCTCCAAATGGTTTTCCATATCTTATTGGTATATGAGGACATATTTGCATATATGAAAGTATTACACATAGGCCTAATCCTCACTTTTTCAATTAGATGCTGTCATTCCCAATATACAGATAGAATGCCAAGGATCCAGGGTTTGCGTGAAAAGACTCAAAAGAGAGGTCTTATTACCAAACCCAATGCGGCTTCAATTTCAGGTAAAAATATTCTATTAGAAGTAACAAGCCAGGCATGGCGGTGCAGGCCTTTAATTCCAGCACTCGGCAAGCCAAGGTAGGAGGATTGCTGTGAGTGTGAGTGAAGCCACCCAGATAATACATAGTGAATTCCAGGTCAGCCTAGACAAGATCAAGACCATACCTTGAAAAAAATAAGTGGCATAGTATGGTGGTTCTCAGGATTACCTGGCAGCCTGTTAAAAGTTCACATTCTCTGACACTTGCCCAGAACTTCTGACCAGAAGTGTCTTAAAAAAACCTTCCTATGGATTCTGCTGAAGGTGAAATTGGAGAAATTTATAGAGTTTTACTTTTCTTCACTCAATTAAAATATCACATTCAGTACAACCCCATTGTCATTAGTTTTGAAAAAGGATTTATTAAGATATATAAAAGGGACCACCTATACCATATGCTGGCTACCTACAGGCATTGTGCTCCGGACTTTCTCTCCTTGAATCATCATGAGCTCTATGAGATGGGCCTTGCTATTGGTCACTAAGGCATGGAGAGGTCAGATGATTTCCAGGAGGCCATTTGGCTAGTGGTAGGAGAGGGGATAGAATTTGAGGACATACTTAGCCATTGCACCACCAGTAGACCTGAGAAAGCATGCATTCAGCAAGTACCACTCAAGAGAATGCAGCCTGGTGTGGTGAAAAAGACAGATGTTTGCTGGGCATAGTGGCACACATGTTTAATCCCAGTAGTCGGGAGACAGGGGTAGGAGGATTGCCGTGAGTTCAAAGCCACCCTGAGACCACATAGTGAATTCCACATCAGCCTGGGCTAGAGTGAGGCCCTACCTCGAAAACCAAAAAGAACAATAAAAAAAAGACAGAGGCATCACAGTTAGACATAGCTGGGGTTAAATCTCAACCAGTCACTTCATGAAAATAAGCCTCAGTCATGGAGATGAGAATGCAGGAACATGGTTTCCAAGATCCATATGTAAATATATGACCTAATAAGTTGAAATATTTCTTTTAAGGCTTTGCTTTTCTGGACTAGTCTGGTACAGACAATGAAATACTAACGAAAAAATATGCTACAAGATTATTATGTTATAAACATTTATGAAAAGGGTAGCAAAATTATAAGGATTCTAATTGGAATATTTTCCCATGCTATTATTCCACTAGAATGACTTTTTTTTATATCATTATTGTCAGGTATTTCTATTTTATAGTTCTCTATATGTAGCTATTCAACTTCGGAGAGTGAAGGCACAAACACTTGACACGCACACACACCATATAATATAAATAAGATTATTAATAAAATTATATTATATTAAATAATATAATATAAAATTTTCATCTATATAACCACCATGGTGGTCCTTTAAAAATACAAATAGAATCGCATCATTTTCTTACTTAAACCCCTGCAACAGGATTACTCACCATTCTGAAAATAAATCATGTTATGTGATGATCTGCAAGTCTTCTATGAGCTGATCTTGGATTCTCTCACACAGTATCTTGTCCTCCCTCTTTCCCCCTCGTTTGCAGTAGCTGGAGGCCCTGGCACACCCATATTCTTTCTCTTTCTCTATCTTTCTCTCTCTCTCTCTCTCTATCTTTCTCTCTTTCTCTCTCTCTCTCCCTCTCCCTCTCTCCCTCTTTCCCTCTTTCCCTCCCTCTCACTACTGATCCTTTGCTCCTTCTTTACCCAGTCAGGCAAGCTCCAGCAGGAGGTCCTTTGCACTTCTCTTCCTCAGTTTCCTTTCCCTCATGGTGCAAGATTTGCTCCCTAACTCCATGCTAGTCTCCCTCAAATATTATTGCTTCAGAGAAACTATCCCTGAGTTATCACCTTGTGACCATGCTTTACTTTCTTTTCACAGGGCTGTCACTTGTCTCATGTGACGAATTTATTTGTTTACTTATTTGCACTTCCTGTGGAAATTTGAATTCCTCAAGAGCCAAAACTATGTCTGATGCTCTGTTGTTTTTCAGACCCTTGGATGGTGCCTGGCACTGTTGGGACATGGTCAGTTATTGTTAATCTTCATTAATGTCTTTCTCTGTTTTGGCATGCAGCATGCTTCAGAACAACCAGCTAAGACAGGTGCCCACAGAAGCACTACAGAACTTGCAAAGCCTTCAATCCCTGTAAGTACAGTTACAATCACAAAACATATTGAAAATCACTTTTAGAGGGACCACTGAAATGTCCATGAATCACTTCACTCTATTCCTGGGTTGACAGCCTCAGTGGAGTTGAGGTCTTAGCACAGTTCAGCATTTCAAGGCAAAGATTTAATTTTCCTGGGGTCAAAAGCCTCACATATGTTGGTATTTCAAGGCAAAACATCTACCTCCATGATCTTGTCCTACATTCCCTTTAATATTTTTGCTTCTGAATCCATATCAAAAATAATGCTTTCCTTCAGCCTAGAAAATTGAGTGGGATGGTCTAGATATTTTAGCATCTTTGATTTGTCTTTAAATTATCTGAGCTTCTCTTTGTTTTTTTTTTTTTGTTTGTTTGTTTTTTTTTTTTTTTTTTTTTTTTTTCCGAGGCAGGGTCTCACTTTAACTCAGGCTGACCTGGAATTCACTATATATTCTCAGGGTGGCCTCGAACTCACATGAGCATGAGCCACCATGCCGGCTCTGAACTTCTTTATAATACAATTTTGCTGAGTCAAACAAAGACTAAATTGCTTTAAATTCTGCATATATGTCAAGGTCCCTCAAATTAAGGGCATAAGATGTACCTTAAAGCACTACAATAATCTACAAACCAGGAACTGTCACTCTCCATACATAGACTCCCACCTCACACAAACACATGGACACGCAAATGTACTCCACGGTGGTGCTGTGTACTCGTTTCAGAGCCCACACCTTCTGCATCAGGAGTTTCCTTCCCAGCCCCTATGTAGATAAGAACAAGTAATTCCTCATATAAAGAACATGTTTGCCTGCTAGATATTTGAGAATTTGGGTTGTAAAGCAGTTGTTTTCAGTAGTTACTTTGCAAGTCTATGCCACACTGCTTTGTTAGTAAACCTACTCATCAGAATGTATAAGTGATTACAATATGTTACATGATTTATGATATACACATGTGTCATGTATGCTCTAATTATACGTACACTGGAGGTCCTCATCTGTCAAACAAAATACTGCTTTCTTGTCTTGACCGATGAGAGAGATAAATGCATGAAAAAGAGGCAAGCAAATACTGCAGACTGTAGATGAAAATCTGTGTAAGGAATCCATCAGTTAATAATTATATATAGTTTGCTTAATGCCTTCCATGGCGGTGACATAAGAGAATGGGGAATGTGAGATTCGGAGATGATACTTTCATCCTTTGATCTTTCTTTTTAATGAAAGAAAATCTGGGCCTGAGATCATTTCAAGCTTTTTATTCTAGTCAAACAAAGTTACTTCCTAGGTTTTCATCAGCCTATAGATAAACAAGTCCACAAGGGCCCCTTTGTGGCATGGGATGGGCCTGTTGCATTTACAGCAGCTCCTTAATGACGTGACACTACCACTCAGCTTGTGTTGCACGAGGCTTCACCTGAAGGAAAGAAGAGGCAAGAAGTGCCTCCCACCAGGCTGTCAGGGCACAGGGATCTCATGGCTGAATTGAAATTGAGATAATGGCAGTGCCCAATCGGAACTTTAAACAGCTGCGAGGCAGGCAGCAGATAGAAGGATAAGAGTTTGTAACCAAAATCCCCTATTGGCCTAAAGATCACAAACAGAAGGGGACTCTTTGAGAAAGAGAACACCACGAAGCTTTTGTTCGCTTGAACTGGGTGGTGCCTCTCTGATAAAGGTGTGCAGATTCTGTTTCTGACTGTCTAGATATTTACTGTTCACCAGGTGTCTCTTGGTTTCTGGTTCACAAAAGAATTGCATTTTGAAACCCTATAAATATATAAATACATGTTCCCTGTGAAAAGGTCAAGGGCTGATTTCCTAGGGTGACACCACATCCAAAGTGAAGTGTCTGTACAGGCTCCTCAGCCCCAGCCCACACTGCACGGTCTCAGCTGAGTCTTATTATGTCCGCCGCAGCCCCTTTGCCCAGAGTACGGCCAGTAGGAGGTTGCAGGAACTGACGATAATGTATACTGGAGCACTGCTTTTCATTACTAATTTTGTGCTGCTTTGATACAAAAATCGGGATCTATTCACAAATGCGTCATAAACAAGGGCTTAACCACCAGACTGTGCTAAAACGACTGAAGGTGCCTCCTGAACTTGGGCGCACAGAAAGCCAGTTTGGAGAGCTGAGGAACAGAAAGCCCCGTTCATGTTTTACTGTTGTCTTGGGTCTACAGTGTTCAATTGTATTTCCCTGCTTCCGTGAATCCATTTCAAAGTGAAAACATGTGATTTGAGCTTAGCGGGCATTGCAAGCATGCATCTCTGTTCCATTGTCATTCTTATTCTGAACCATCAGCCAGCAAAACAGGCATCAGTCTTTGTGCCACTTCCACGTCAATGAGAGCATTGAAAGTGGTGAGACTGGGTCTCCTCCACACTGCCAATCCTTGTGAAGCCTCCATCCAGTCCTCTTCTGGGACTCCAGTCTACCTTGAGTCATCTCTTCACCCTCCTACTACATGACTGATCGTTTATCCCACGCTTGTGGATTCATTCCATTTCCCCCTAATTATCATTCTCCTTGTATTGCACATTTCCTCTCTGAAAGCACTTTGGACCGGACATTCCCCTCTACATGCCTTGTAGCATCTCCAGTGGGCTTCTCAGTGTGGGCTGCGAGCAAAGGTCTGGAGAGTCCCCATGCCTCAGCTGCCACCCCTGGGCATGGAAAATCAGAATCCCTGAGAATGAAATCCACACACTGGTGGTTTTTGACTAGCTTTGTTGTACAGTTAAGTATTTCGTAAAGTGAAGATTATGAAACGGAGTGCCTCTCAGGTGATCTGAAGGTGATTCCGAATGCTTTTCAAACCGGAAACAGTGACAGAATCCCTGAGCTAGTATTGTACTTAGAATATAAAGGCTGGGCTTGGTCTTGTCTGTGTTTAATTGAAAACAGCTCACATCAGCCTATAAATTGTACTGACAACCTCAGGAAGACAAAGTGAAGAGGCGCATGTTGTACTGCCCGGCTGTTCAAAGGTGGTGTGTGGACGGGCCTGGTCAGCACCACCTGGGCTAGGCAGAGCCTTGGGACTCAACTCAGTCCTATTTAATAAGAATCTCTATTTTCACAAAACCCTAGATGCTGTGAATACAAAACACACTTGGAGAAATTAAAATTTTCAGTGTCCTATTACACTACCAAGTGACATACAAACCCAAAATGGTTAAGAACTGCTGAAACGAGCCATTTGCATCCTTTGCTCCACCATTGATACTTGGCTTCTTTGAATGAAGTTTGAGAAACATGATCTATTGCAACTGGCAACATGGCTGTGAGGTAGAGACAAATTGTACTCAAGTTTCAAGAGATCTGAGATCTAATTTTCCACTTGTTTCACATAAACAAAAAATGGTTTGTTCATAATGAAATCACATAGGTATATTTGTGTTCTTTTAACCATTTCCTGATGTTTACAAATTGCCCAGCTAAAGGAAGTACCAGCCCACATTCTAGAGCCCAGATCCTACCCCTGCTCAATATGCGTGTTTGACTTCTGACATGGCAATGACTGCCCAGACACTGAGTGGATTTTTGTAAAGTAATCAAATATAACCTAATTTCCTTTCTGGTTTTTTTTTTGGGGGGGGGAAGGGAATAGAAATGTAATCAGAATTCACAATGAGCTCTGTTTCACCAAGAAACTTTTGGCATTGTAGACATTTGAAGACGGGTCAAAACTTAACTCTCCCATGCCTCTCACCTTTGTTAAGAAGTCAGACTACAGAGTCTGGAGATGTAGCTCATTTGGTAGAGTGCTCTCTTAGCATCCACAACCCTGGCTTCTATCTCTAGCATTGAGTAAACCAGATGTAGTGGCATACACTTGTAATCCCAGCATTCAGGAGATGAAGGCAGGAGGATCAGAAGACCAAGCCCATCTTCAGCTACATAGCAAGTTCAAAGCCAAACTGGAATACATGAGACCCTACCTCAAGAGAAATAGAGGTCTATTAAAAAAAAAAAAAAAACTGTCTCACTTTTGATGGTCATTAATGAACTTCAAGTATCTATCACTTATGAAGTTCAAAATGAATAAAGAAAATTATATATTCGTGTTTGGCTGTCCAATTAACCCAACTATTATGGAACAAATGTGGTTTCCATTCCAACTCATCAGTAGTGAAGCTAATTGTGGAATGTATGAAATCATAAAGATGGCAGATTGGTAGACAAGAATTAAGCATATATTTGAAAAAATATTTCATTTATTTATTTGCAAGCAAAGAGAGACAGAGAGAATCCAGCCACTGCAAACAAATTCCAGATGCTTGTGCCACTTTATATATCCGTACTAGGTACTGAGAATCGAACTCAGGTCATTAGGCTTTGCAGGAAAGCACCTCAACTGCTAAGCCATTTCTCTAGCCCCTAAGCAAATCTTTTTTACTGTCCATATTCTCCAATTAGGTAACACTCATCTTCAGAATATAAGACTATATTTTAAACCAAATCTGAATGGATAATTCCTGCTTGAAAGATGGCCTGTCCCTGAATCTTATGCTGTCAACTCCAGGGGTACAAATAATTCCACCAGACTCTCCATAGTAGGTTTTTGCTCACAGTAGTCATAAAAAAGAACTAGGAAGAGGAATAAGAAGGAGGAAGAAACATGGCATAGTACTCAGCAGAACAAAGGCACTTCTAGGACCAGCAGTAGCTTTTCTCTTATTAATATCCAAGACCTTATTGGGTTTCAGACCCTGGATACTGAATAAGAGAGGAGTAACAAAGACAAGGAAATGTAATTGGAAAAAAAAAAAAAGATGAGATAACCTAGAAGGTAAGATTATAGAATCAAAGAGGCTAAAAGTAAAGTGCTTTTCATATTAGTCACTATTCTTCCAACTTAATAGTCTCTGCAAGGAGAAATCACAAGCCTACACAGTGAAAATATATGATGTCATTAGTTTTTTCCTCAAAAAAATGCTAAAATGCTAACCTAGGGGCTGGAGAAATGATTTAGTGGTTAAGGCACTGCATATGAAGCCTAAGGACCCAGGTTCGATTCCCCAGTACCAACACACTCCAGATGCATGAGGTGACACATGCATCTGGAGTTCATTTGCAGTGGCTAGAGGCCCTGGCATGACCATTCCCTTTCTCTCTTTCTCTCTGTCTCTCTCTCTCCATGTGTCTCTCCCTATCTTTAATAAATAAAAATATAATATTAAAAAAATGCTAACATATTGTACAGCATATTGGGACTTAGAAGTACTAGATGCCAAGAAATTTATCTTTGTACTCTTAAGGATTCAGTTCATATACAAACCAACACCCACTCAGTGAATTCTTATGAGAAGAAAATGTTTTGCCCTGCCCGCCTCCCCAACCCCCGCCTCAGTTTAAACATGAGGAGGAAATTGTTTTTCAGAGGAAAAGCACTTTCTACACAATGTTTACAAAAAGAACAGCTAAAAATGGAACATGGTCCTCAGAACTGTACCTAAGAAATAGAGTAGTTTATGCAAGAGGCCATGCCTGAAAGACTCTCACATCAGACTGTCTGCCAGTGCTGTGAGGGCATTTATGGCAATCTTGCCACAGAGATGAAGATATTGTAAAATGAGATCAAAGGATATTATAAAATGAGAAGTAAAGCAAGCTTTTTAGACCTCCTGGTATAAAATAAAGGTTAACTTTGGAAAGAAAATTGGTCTCTTTAAAGAAGCAAAAAGGATCAGAGCTATAAGAAGGCATCTTGTAAGTTCAGGCAAGGTGTTTCAGGAAAGAAGGGATCCGTGGTGAGTGTGAAAAAAAACACATATGAAAGCAGAAAAAAGACAAAAAAAAAAAAAACCTGATTAGACACTCATGGTTATAAAAACAACCAATATCTGAGGCACTTTCATGTTATCATCTCACCTCATCCTCACAACAGCATCATGGGTTAGATGCTAAGGTTATCCTTTCTGTATGATGAGAAAGCAAAAATCTCAGAAACGTTGACTGCCCTTCTCAGAATCAGTCCTCTCCACTCTACGATGAGCAAACTACAGGTGAGAAAGTTAAGGGTATCCAGCTTCCATTACAAAGACTCTAGAGAAAGGCTAGAAGTGAACATTTCAGATAGCAGGAATGACATATTCAGCCCCTTACATTGGGGATGGAGAAAACCTTCAATATCAAGGAACACTGAACAGAGATCAGTGGCTGAAACAAAACCCCTGAAGTAGAGAGAATGGCCAACAGCACCTTGTAAGGCATGGGGGTGGGGCAGAGTAGACCCAGTGAAAGCCACTGAGGACATGTCCAGGATGTTAGGGTTTGTTGCAAGATGGGAGCCCACCGCAAAGGGTTAAGCAGGAAGAAGAGTTATTGGGTCTTTGATGTTGAAGCAGTTGAAGAGCGAAAAGAGAATTTTGTCAAAGTGGGGCTGATGAACATGGAGAAAGGGAGATGGATTTGAGAAATACTTAGAAGATGAAATTTCTAGTGTTTGGCCATAAAGAATTAAAGGCATGGGGCTATCAAAGAGGACATCTGGGCTGGAGAAATGGCTTAGTGGTTAAGACATTTGCCTGCAAAGCCAAAGGACCTAGATTCAATTCCTGCAGACCCAGTTAAGCCAGATGCACAAAGTGGCACATGCATCTAGAGTTCGTTTGCAGTGGCTGGAGGCCCTCGTGTGGCTATTCTCTCTCTCTCTCTCACTCTCTATTTATCTATCTATCTATCTATCTATCTATCTATCTATCTATCTATCTATCTATCTCTCGATCAAAAAAATAAATAAGAGGAGACAGGTATGAAGATGTACACCTTTAATCCCAGCACTTAGGAGGTATAAGTAGGAGGGGGGCGCCATGAGTTCGAGGTCACCCTGAGACTTCATAGTGAATTCCACATCAGCCTGGGCTAGATCAAGACCCTGCCTAAAAAAAAAAAAAAAAAAAAAAGAGGATATCTAAGTTTCTGGTTTATACAACCATGTATTAATGAAGCCAGTGACCAGGACAAGAAGCACTGGTTGAGTACTATAGGGAAGACTTTATCTTAAAGAGTTGTGTTTGAGAAGAAACACCTAGATAAATGTGACACATGAGTATCTGGTTTGTGCTCTAAAAAAGTGAAGTCTGGGTCAGGTCCCTTTACCATGCATTTCTCTTCACATAACACTTCATGACAATGATTAATTTGTGTGTCTTCTTTTCAAAAGACTACTCCACAGCCGGGCGTGGTGGCACACACCTTTAATCCCAGCACTTGGGAGGCAGAGGTAGGAGGATCACTGTGAATTTGAGGCCACCCTGAGACTACAGAGTGAATTCCAAGTCAGCCTGGACTACAGTGAGACCCTACCTTGAAAACCAAAAAACAGAAAAAGAAAATAAACCTGTTCCATAAACACTGGAGCATGCCAACCTAGTTTACTGCTATGATCTCCCCAACCAGGTTCAAAGACAACTGCCAGCCCCTGGCAGTACTCAATGAACTGAACTGAACATCCAGACTCGAAGTGGGGATCTTGTACACAGAGGCTCAGGCTTTGCTGATCTTCTTTAGTTTGACAATAATCCGCATTCACTTTTCTCCCTGGATCCAGAGTCTAATAATCTATGTACCCTGGCTTTTTCACACATTAAACACAGTGATTTCTATAGGGATACTGGAGAATTGATATATCTATCAAAATTAGTTTCCCACTGAATCAGTATTCAAAGAGTCCCATTTCAAGAGTAGGGATGAGATCTAGACAGGCAGTGGGATATTCCTGAGCACAAGATATTCTTGAACACAAAACCCAGAGTTACTGTGGGAAAGAGGCACAAAAGAGACTTGGCTGGGCCTGAGAAATAGAAGTTTGAACAGATAAGGTGGACAGAAAGCCTTGAGTAGCAGAGTGGAAAATCTGCATTTAAAAAGAATGGGAATGTGGAAGAACTGTAGATTCTTAACAGCAGAAGGACACAGAGCACAATTTAAGGGAGATTAATCTGGCAGTGGCCTACAGGATTAATTGAAGAGATAAGAGATCAAAGGCAAAGAGGCCAATAGAGAGGCTGTTGCAGTAATGCAGGTGTGAAAAGATAAGTGCCTGAGCCAGACAGTCATCTCGCAGATGAGGATAAATGGAGAGAACCTAGTGGATGGTAGGCTGGAAGGCAATGGAAGGTTCAAAAGCAGCTCCTAGGTTTAAAATCCTGGTGGTACCTGGGAAACTACTGTGTGCCAGACCCTACCTCTGTCAGCCCCCCGGGCCCCCCCCCCACACACACACAAAGTTCTGTTTTCTGTAAAGAAAAACGAAATTGCAGAAGACACTGTTCATTAGTGTACATTACTTTAGCTGTAGAATCATCTTGTCACAAAATTTACATTAGATTCACATCAGTGGTGACTTCTAAGAACATGATCAACTAAAGGCAGCTTGACTTAAAATACGTTCTTTATTGGGTTGCGGTTAGTGGGTTAGTGCTCAGGGGTAAAGCTCTTGTCTAGCATATGGGAGGCCCTGGGGTCCATTTTCAGTACCACTAAAATAGATGTTATATGTGTCAGAGTCTCATACTCCTCAGTGGTGCCAAAAACATGGAGGCTTAGGTCCTTTATCCCCTTTTTCTCATCCAGAATTTCCTAGTCAGACAGTTGATAGTACTCTTAATTTGTAGCATTTCAACCAACCTACCAAGTCAGAGAAGTGGAAAAAGAACCATCTCAGAGATAGGTAGGTCTAAAGCAATGATTCTCTTCATGGAGGCCACATTAGGTTTACAAGTAAAAAAGAGAAAGAAGCAGAAACTTTCCATCTAAGTAACTGTAGCCTTTAAATGAACTGATCGTCTTAATAGTCTTCAAAAGAAAGTTCCCATCTTATGGGAAATTCTTTGAAAGCTGTAACTCAACATTATGGTCACACTATAAATATTTAAAATCAATAGCAGTTAGGGGGTGGGGAGATGGCTCAGGAGTTAAAATCACTTGCTCACAAAGCCTTTCAGCCCAGGTTCAATTCCCGAACCACCCACATAAA
Organism: Jaculus jaculus; assembly: GCF_020740685.1. Lineage (NCBI taxonomy): Eukaryota > Metazoa > Chordata > Mammalia > Rodentia > Dipodidae > Jaculus > Jaculus jaculus. The sequence continues at coordinate 115,058,278 of NC_059107.1, forward strand.
GCCAGACAGCAGCAAGATATCCCAAGTGCACATGCTCTCATACATACACACACACACACACACACACACACACACACACACAGAGAGAGAGAGAGAGAGAGAGAGAGAGAGAGAGAGAGACATGTAAATAAAAGAAAAGCAGCATCAGCAACAAAAAATAACTGATATTACTCTGAAGGATTCATTTAAATCAATACTAACTCAGTTGAAAAATTCATAGAGATGAAATTTGATCCTGATGATACTATCACAATGATCTTGTAATAAATTCAACCCCAATCCTCTACTGAATCCTATGCATCAAACATTTCCAAACAGGGCTGCAGAGATGGCTTAGTAGTTAAGGTGCTTGCCTGAGAAACCTAAGGACTTAGGTTCAATTCCCTAGTACTCAAGTAAGCCAGATCCACAAGGTCATGTCTGGAGTTCATTTTCAGGGGCTAGTGCCCTGGCGCACCGGTTCTTGCTCTCTCTTTCTTTCTCTCTCTCAAATAAGATAAATAAATAAAATAATTTTTAAAATTTCCAAACAACAAAAATTTATCATACAGAGAATCTATATATTTTATTGAATTATTTTAAATAGATTTGAAAGTAGGTGGTTTTATCTTATTGAAAAAATAAGATAATGATTGAAAAATGCCTTAATTTCTCAAAATCTCAAAATATTCTAGTCCCCCAAATATCCAAAACTTTTTCAAAATGGCCTCACAGTATGTAAAACTGTGTGGACTATATGGGAGAGTTGGGTCATTTGTTTAAAATTTATGAGGGAAAATGCTCATCTTACTATGAAAAGGCAATGCCAGTCATAAACGTGCTCTGCTTGAGAACTCTGTGTATGATAAGAATCCTCACAGGCTGTATACTGCAGCTGCGACATTCTTCACACTTTTGGCCTCTTTTTCCTCTCAGCCATCCATGTTAATAATTGACACTATTACAGTCATCTAAGTATGGAAATAGCCAGGATCAATGGCTTATCTTTTGGCTAATGCTTTCTTCCTTGTAGTTAATGGCTCATCAAAGACATTCTCAAACAAAGATACAAGTTTATATGGTATATTGGCCAGGTGCCACAAGCAGGATATATAAAGGACCATTTTCTGGAACAACAGTAAGTGTGATCTCATGGAATCTATAATCCCCACAATAATGCTATTTATAAATCAATTTTTTTACAAGAGCATGGAGCAGATCAGTAAAATGTTTCTCTTCAAAAAGGAAAATTGGGGCTAGAGAGATGGCTTGAGGTTAAGGTGCTTGCATACAAAGACAAAAGACCCAGATTCTATTCCCCAGGACCCACATAAGCCAGATGCACAAGGGGGCATACACTTGTGGTGTTTGTTTGCAGTGACTGGATGCCCTGGTGCGCTCATTCTCTCTTCCCCCTCTGTGCCTCTTTCTCTCTCTCTCAAATAAATAAATAAAATAAAATATTTTTAAAGTATTTTTTATTTTTATGTATTTATTAGAGATAGAGAGAGGGAGAGGGAAAAAGGGAGAAGGAGAGAGAGAGAGAGAATGGGTGAGCAGGGCATCCAACCACTGCAAATGAACTTTAGATGCATGTGCCACCTTGTGCATCTGACTTATGTGGAACCTGGAGAATCAAACTTGAGTCCTAGATTTCACAGGCAAGCGCCTTAACTGCTAAGCCATCTCTCCAGCCCTAAAATATTTTTTAAAAAGAGGAAAATTGGGGACTGAAGAAATTGATCAGTAGACAAAAGTATTTGCCATGCTAAGAGGACCAACATTCAGATCCCCAAAACACACTGAAGCCAGACACAGTAGCATGCATCTGTAATCCCAGCTCTCCTATGGTAAGATGGGAGTTGGAGACAGAGAATTTCCAGAAGTTCATGGGCAGCCAGCCTGGCATACACAAAGGTAAAGAACAAGAGATCCTGCCTGAAGCAAGGTAGAAGGTGAGGGCCATTACCTAAGGTTGCCCTCTGACCTCTACACATGTGTTTTGGCATACAAGTACACAAACATGCATACACATATACACACACAAATATGAAAGAAAGATTCAAAGAGGAAATTTGCAGTTAACAGGTGATGTATAAAAGCATTAAAGTAAAAACTTCACATGGAAGGAAATTGAATTTACTGAGATGACTTATACATAAGACTAAAATTTTGCCTGCTATCTCATAGCTCTTTGTTTTGTACAACACACTGATGTTACAGACTTGCATTCACAGCGAACATTCAGCTCTGCTTTTATATTTATTTTACGTAAAATTGAGTGACATTCATGCCTGTTTTCCCATGGTCTTCATCAGCCTAGGTGTGCAGGCCAGAAGGCTTTCTTGCATCCCTCTCTGGCCATACCTGGTGAGTCACCGAGTCCTATCAAAACAACTGATTGGACATTCCTTTCACTAATCCCTTCCTTTCTACTTCCAACCCTCATCTTTCTCATATCAACTATTGTAGTTTCTTCGAGTCTTTACTTTTCCACATGCTACTCTAAGAGGGAACATCCTACAGTGCTATCTCCTTGGCAGATGTCTGCTCAGGAGAGAGTAGGACACTTCCAGTCCAGAGAAGCACTTTTGTGTAGCCCTTGAAGATTCCTTGGAGAAAGCTGGTCATTTCTCATAGGCAGGTGTCCCAGGATCCTTCTGGCATGCAGTTATCTAGACTGCAACTACGTACCTTGGGCTGGACATGGTGGCACACATCTTTAATAGGAGGATCACTGTGAGTTCAAGGCCAGCATGGAACTTCAGAGTGAGATCTAGGTCAGCCTGTGCTAGTGAGACCCTACCTCAAAAAGAAAAAAAAAAAAATACCTTGGCTTCTCAAAGTGCTTGAAATCTGTCAGGGTGACCTGGATGGTCTTGACCAGGTGATAGGGTGGGGAAAGGCAGCAAGAGTCCCACAGGAGCCAGTCCCTTGGGCCAAACACAATCTCTTTGGCACTTGTGGAACTCACTAACTTCAGGTCCTCTCTTCAGAGAACTGAATTATATTAACATGTGCCTGAAGGTAATGACAAAGTCATTTGTCATCAGCCAGAGCCCTCTAAGTGACTTTGCAGAGACTCAAACAGAATTCTGTTCTTGTACCCAGTCATATATTTTTCCTCAGGCATATTAGCCTTTTGAACCTCATTTGCCATTTTGCTGCCCTAACACAAGTGTGTGTGTGTGTGTGTGTGTGTGTGTGTGTGTGTGTGTCGCTATAGTGTAAAGCTTGCTATAACACTCAACAAAGTATCAGCAGAGCTGCTGGGTGTACAAACTAAGAGGTCTTCAAAGGGCAAGAGAATCAGCAGTTCTGCTTGTCCATCTGGCAAAAGCAATGCATTCCCCTGTAGAGGTGTGAAGTTACAAAAGGTTGAGGAACTACAGGAAAAAGAAACAAACTCTTTCAGGGGAGAAAATGACACTGTTCATTAACCTGAAAGTTTCTCTTAAATAATGAAAGTTATCACTTGTAGAATGCTTTACTGTTTTCAAAACATTTCCACATATAGTTCCCCATTCAACTCCCACACTAACTCTGTGACATGTGCTTTTACTTTATAGATGTGGAAATGGATACAAGAGAGATTAATCAATATGTCACCAGATTGCAGAACTAATAATGGGAAAACTCTTGACTTAAATCTGTCTTTTTTCTTCTTCTTGTTTTAGGTTCTTGTAGAGCTGTCAGTGGAAGTCAGAATCTAAGGCAGGCCAGGCGAGCTCTCCAGCACTAAGCTTCATCCAGCCCTTACCCATGTCTTACTTCTCTTCTCATCCAGGGCTCTTCCCAGTGTGTTCTGTGCTTGTTATCTATTGCCTAGAAAATGGACTAAAATCTGTGATTTCACTACCAATGATGAGCAACGTAAGGAATTTAAGGAAGTGCCACTTCCCACACAGTGAATACCCTTCAGCGTGAACCTACAGGTCATCATAAAAAGGCTTTATTTATACAAATGCAAAGTAAAAGCACTCCCACTGATTTTTTTACATATGTTATTTTTATGTATATTAATCGTATTTTATACAACTTATACATACCTGCCTACAGGTCCTGGATTGCTTTTTTTTTGGGGGGGGGGGGAATGCCAAGACCATTACTAGAACTTTCTCTGCAAAGGTGCAATTTCTCTATCACATCTCACTTCATTGATTTCAGAATGAAGATGTTATGTTCAGTGATATCATAAACAACATTCCACTTTCATGTGTATGTGTATTCATACAAACAGATACTTGGATGCACACACAAGCAACAGCAATACTAAAGACTAAAAAAGAAGTGTGACTTCTATTAAGTATAACTGCTGATGCTGCTTGGTCACTTATCTTACGGGAAATACAAAACATCCTGCATTTATCAGAACTAAAATTCACTGATAATCTAGCATATATTTTAGCTGACTTTCGTCTGGACAAACTTTGAGCTTACCACTTCATTTTTTCTTGTTTAGTGGTCAAAAGACAAAATTGTTAACATATTTCAGATAATGAAAACTTAAAATCATTAAGGCACTTTGTATTTGCAAAGCCCTGTTTCATTTTCTTCCATTATAAAGCAACCCTAGGAGATAGAGATAAATTATTCCCCAGTTTATAGATGTTGAAGATGAGGTCTGCTGACTCATCTATGGTTCCATGGCTATGGTCATGGTTTGAAATGGGACTTCCATTCCAAAATCTCTGTACTAATTCACAGATAGATAGCTTTATAGCTTTGTGATTTGCATGAAATAAAAAATAGAAATATAGCTTGAAAACTAGAACCATACACATCAGTAAAGACACTTGCCTTCACAGCCTAAGGACCAGAGTTTGATTCCCCAGTACCCACAATAAAACCAGATGCACAAAGTGGCACATGCATCTGGACTCCACTTGCAGTGGCTAGAGGCCCTGGCATGCCATTTCTGTCTGTCTCTCTCTCTTCTATCTCTCTCTTCTTGCAAATAAATAAGCAAAAATATATTTTAAAAAACTGGAGCCATATAATGTATTTTTGTTGCTCTCAACAGTATGACTGAGCCATGTTTTCTATGTGTGCTTTTCCTTGTTCGGTATAGTGATGTTTACCTTAGGCTTCACCACTTCGGTGTTACATTCTCCAGTCATGAACAGAGAAGTCTAACTGCCTGACAAGTCCAGATAGGCACAATTGAAAGTCCTTTGTTTACTCATTGAATGGTACAACTTGTGCCCTGCCAGATGCTTTGTCCAGTCCTAACCTTGTTTAGTAAAAACCACCTGTAACATGACTGGATAATTAATTCCATGCACCAATTTACCCTTGGGATATTCTGTTAAAAATAAATCAAATATCTAACAAGAGAGCAGAATGGTGGTTGCCAGAAGCTGGAAGGCTGCTGAGGGGAGAGGGGAGAGGTTGGTTAAAAGGTTTGGGAGTCTCAGTATGAATAAGTTCTGGAGATCTTAATGTACAACGTGATAACTATAATAATAATGTATTGTATATTTGAAACTGCTAAGAGATTAAATCCTAAATGTTCTCACCACCACCCCCAAAATGATAAGCATAGGAGGAACTGGATATATTAACCAGTTTGATTTAATCACTTTACATTATATATGCATAGCAAACTAGCATATGAGACACCATAAATATATACAATTTTTGTCAATTATAGTTTAATAAAGGAAGGTTAAGGCAGATAATGCCTTTGAGTGTGAACAATAAACTGCTTACTGAATTAGTTTGGAATGACTTAGGTGAGTGGATATTGACTCTAAAACACCATACTGAGAAGTATCAGCAAACACTCTGGCTTCTCCTCAGATCACCCGCTACCTGATTGCACACTGGAGCTCCTCTCCTCAGATCATAATAAATCTTTTGCCTTTTACTAGAAGTATCATCTCTTGGGAGTTTTTTCCATATATTTTATTAATGTATACTAATTGAATAAAGTAACAAGTTTCTTGGTGATAGTTTCATACATGTATATAATATGCCTAGATCCTGTTGCATGACCTCTTTCTTTTTATTAACTGGAATTTCTTAAATAAGAAACTGTTTAGTAGAAAAACATGTCCATACCTCTCCCAGGACATGATGAAGAATAATGGATTTTGGAGTATTCATTAGTATTTAGAATGTTTGGGGTATTAAATCATTAATTTGTTTTTGAAGTAGGGTTTCACTCTAGTCCAGGCTGACCTGGAATTCACTATGGAGTCTCAGGATTCATGCACCACCACACCCAGCTTAAATGATTATTCTTAAACTGGGTGGGGTGGCACACACCTTTAATTCCAGCACTCGGGAGGCAGAGGTAGGAGGATCACCGTGAATGTGAGGCCACCCTGAGACTCCATAGTGAATTCCAGGTCAGCCTGGGCTAGAGTGAAACCCTACCTCGAAACTCCCCCCTCCAAAAAGAATATATTCTTACTTAACTACAGATTTTTCCTTTTTTTTTTTTTTTTTTTTTTGAGCAGGGAAACAAGTGGTTCCTATAGGACAACAGTCCCAAGAAATGGATTTATTAACATAGGGGACTGATCTCAGGGCTTGTTCACATTAGTTGAAACTCTGTGACTCCACACTGAAGGAGCTTTTTCTGTTGATGTTTCTTAATCCCTAATGTGGCACTGGACTTTAAGGTTTGTCATGTTCAAGGCTTGTAGGGGCCAACTAAGCAACTAGCAACAATAAGACAGCATCCCCACTAAAACTCTGAAGCTCATCCTGTGGGCTTAGGTATAAGTAAGGAGCAACAGTGGAGGCAAGTTTACACGTGTGCTTTGCTTCTAGTCAGACAAAAACAATGACCAGTACTTTACTGAGGGCAGAGTGCATTGCTGCTAAACACGAGGGGGTGGGAGGGCAGGAAGTTTTCTAAGCATTTCCAGCTCACTTGTGGACAGCCCCTTGACATGTCAGCAAGCCATGATGCTTCTCCCTGCAGGGATGGTTATCCTACTGGAAATGTGTGTGTGTGAGCTCTGGAACCCAGCTCCTAAAATTTGTTACAAGTGACCTTATCTCATTTATTACCAAAACTTGGCTAAGGGCCTGCCAGGTGCTACTTGTTTTCAATGATTCAGCAGAAGGAGGCACCAGAGGACAACTGGAATGATATATACGACCAAAAGTGAGGACGCCTCTTTTCAGAGACATTATCTGCCACCTCAGAGCATTCTATTTCTAAACTGTTTAAGTTCGGTTCACAAGAGATTATGTTGTGATCCTCGTGTGCTTCCTGCGTGTGTTTAGTCTTAAATGCTTACAAAACATTTTTTGAAATCCTCTCATGGTTTTCTAAAATCCTTCTTAATACATGCACTGCATAAAAATGTAACTTTTGTGGCTTTTAAAAAAATCCTAGTTTTGCAAATATAAACAAATGTGTCTTAAAAATCAAGATTTCAAGAAAAAAAAAATGAGCAGCAGCTGTTGGAAGCACGGCTGAGTGGTAGTGCTTCCACTGCTCAGTGTTCACCAGAGAAAATGTCAAACTGCTCAGTTGTGTCGCTTCCATGAGAAACAGTTAAGGCATTTTATAGCTACTGTTTATGTGGGGTTGAGGCAAAATAAATGTGTTGCACTCCCTCTGCTGGCTCAAATGCTCATTAACCAAACCTATTTTTAGATGTATTTCCCCCTTTAAAAAAAAATAATAATAAGATTGTGGAAAAAGGAAGCAAAAGCTGGAAAGTTGTTAATTTTATTATTCATTTAAAATGTCAGAAAAACAAATGTCTGTCCAAGGCAAATGTCTAAGCTACACAAGACAGCAAGACAGCTAGCCAGCACACTTGCCTGGACTCTCCCAGAGGCATATCTAACAGCCTTTCAAAATTCCTGATTCCTTTCAAATATTGAAGTCATCTTTCCCCAGAGCTTAAGGAAAAAAATCAGATTACTGTGTTTATATGTTGCAAACAGTCCGGGAAAGTGAAGGCATTCATTTGGCTCAGGGTGGGAAAGAAGCAAGCAAGATGTCTGTCTGCTGGTGTCCACAAGGAGAGCTAAAATATCAGCCAGCTGAAATTTTACACCTCGTAGGCCACTTCCATGCATGAAAACATGTGACCCACAAGCCTAGAAGAGAGGCATAGCACCATGCAGTTTTACAGCCAAGGTTACCTAAGATGTAACTAACTATTCTATCCTTAAGGAGGGCAGTCAGAAGAGGAAACCACTCCAGGCTGTCTGACAGCCCTAGGCTGCTTCACTCTGGCTAATGGGCATAAGGAGGGGCTTCCTGCAAAGTCCACATTCTGCCTGAGCTTGGCTCTCCTTTCCATTCTGGCTTCCTTTCTTCCAGGCGTCTGGATGCCAACCACATCAGCTACGTGCCACCCAGCTGTTTCAGTGGCCTGCACTCCCTGAGGCATCTATGGCTGGATGACAATGATCTGACAGAAATCCCTGTCCAGGCTTTCAGGAGTTTATCAGCATTGCAAGCAATGACCTTGGCCCTGAACAAAATACACCACATACCAGATGATGCCTTTGGAAACCTCTCCAGCTTGGTAGTTCTGTAAGTGTTGTTTTTGCTCTTTTTTAACAGTCTCCAGGGCTGGAGAAATGGCTCAGCTGTTAAAGGTGCTTACTTACCAAGCTTGTTAGCCTGGGATTGATTCCCCAGTACCCACATAAAGCCAGATGCACAAAGTGGTGCATGTATCTGGAGTTTGTTTACAATAGCAGGTGGCCTTAGTGCACCCATTCTCCTTCTCTCTCTCTCTCTTTTTCTCTCTACCTCCCTCCCTCCCTCCCTCTCTTCCTCTTCCTCTCTCTATCTGTATGTCTCCTTGCAAATAACTAAATAAATAAAATTTGTGATTATGTAAATGACTTAAATATCACTTATAAAACACCTGATAAGTGCCAAGCATTGCTGGGCATACCAAGATGATAAAATATGACCTCTGCCTTACTAGAAACTATTGTATATTGTATATAACATCACTACAATACATAGTCAGCACAGTAGCCAAACTTCATTAAATTTCCTTATTTTTGTAATAATTAATAGTTCAGATAAAATTGAATGATGCCTTTATCATTTTATGTAATACATTGATATCTAATAAGTACTTTGTTGGTGATTCTGGGAATGGAATCCTGGACCTCACAAATGCTGGGCAAGCACTTTCATACTGAGCTACTCCCACGGCCTTAATAAGGACTTTGTAGGCTAAAGAAAGGCAACAGAAATTATTCTCAGGCTGGGAATGGGATGTAGCTCAGTGATAGACCACCTGTCAAGCATGCACAGCCCCTGGGCTTGATTCTTAGTACTGCCAAAAGCAAAACAAGCAAATGACAGCAATGATAAAGGAAAAATTAGAAGAGGAGGGAGAGAGAAAGGAAAAGGGAAGAAGGAGAAAATTAACCCTTGTCAATAAAGTGAATTCTACAATGTTTACAGCTTATTTCTTGCGGCCAATATTTTTTCCATTTGTTTGCTTGTTTATTTTTGTTTGTCTGTGACAGCCTTACGTAGCCCAGACTGGACTCTAACTCACTATATAGCCAAAAATGACCTTGAATTTCTGAAACTTTTGCCTCTACCTTTTAAGTGCTGGGATTACAGACGGGCACCCTCATACTCAACTCAAAACTCATGATGTTAGGAAGCCAAAATGATTCTTAAATAAGTAACAGTTTGGAAAACAATCAGTCTTCATTAAGTGAAGCGCCATGCCTCCCTGTGCACAACAGAATAGGCTGTCCCGTGCTGATGTTGGAACAGCTGCTGCCTGCCCTAAAGGCCATACATTCAATTTGTTTAGTGTGTTAGTCGGCTTCCCATCAATATGACAAAATCCTTGTGATAAGGCTGGCTGTGATCACTCAACACTTGTAATCACAGCATTTAGGAGACTTTGGCAAAAGGATTGCTGTGTGTTTGAAGCCAGCCAGGACTACACAGTAAGTGCCAAGCTACCTGGAGCCTCAAAAACTCAAAAAAAAAAAAAAAAAAGAAGCTGCATGTGGTGACTTTGATCTCAGCATTTGGAAAGCAGAGGTAGGAGGATCACTGTGAGTTCAAGGCCAACCTGAGACTACATAATGAATTCCAAGTCATCCTGGGCTAGAGTGAAACTCTGCTGCAAACCAACACCCACCAAAAAAAGACCTCAAAATAAATAAATAAATAAATAAGGAAAGACTTATTTGGCTCCCAGTTTTAGAGTTGTCAGTCCCCATCCTTGGTAAGGCTGACCATCACAGCAGGTATTTAGTTCGTGGTAGGTCAAGACTGCTCACCTCATGGTGACTAGGAAGCAAAAAGAAAGAAAAGGCTGCCATCTCTGTAGTCCCCTTCATGGACAAGCCACTGATGACCACCAGGTTCTACTACCAAGCCTTGAGCATAAGGGACTTTGGTGGACATTATAACCAAAACCACAGCACTGTCACTCTGAAGGAATTTTTTCTTTATAAATTATTTATTTGTTTATTAATTAGTTTTGTATTCAGCAAATACAGTCAGTTTGGTACCATTATTATGAAGGAATCTTTTTCTGCTCTGTTTATGCCCTTTGCTCCATGCCTGTCCTCTGACTCTACTGCTTTCACTCGGCCGGGTTCAGTACTGCAGTTGGGTACCTACCTGTCTCTTCCACTGTGGTATGTACTCCTTTGAGGATGCCAATATCTTATGCATCTTTGTTTCCCTCGATCCTGTCCATCATCTGTCACATGTAGGAACCCTTGATAAATATCACATGACCCTCCACTGAAACCAAAATATGTTAGAACAAAGATCTTAGTTTGTGGCTAGAGATCTTGGCATGCCCATTCTCTCTCTCTCTAATAAATAAATAAATAAAATATTCTAAAAAGTATCTTTTGAAAACAGATCTTTCATTATTTATTTGGGCTGGAGGGATTTCTTAGTGGTTAAGGTCAAGGCCTGCAAAGCCTAACAACCTGAGTTTGATTCCCCAGTGCCCATGTAAAGCTAGGTGCACAAGGTAGTACATGTATCTGGAATTCATTTACAGTAGCTGAAAGCCCCGGCTCACCCATTCTGTCTGTCTCCTATCTCGCTCTCTGCTTGCAAATAAATAAGTAAATATTTTTAAAAGATATTGAGAAGACATTAACAACCATCTGTACTGAGCTTAACATAAAAGGATGATACCACTGACTGTCTAGAAGCTGCTTAGGGCCTCTGAACTTTAATATTATTATCATTATTTCTCACCCTATCTACCTTGAACTCGTTTTCCAAAATCCCTTTGGGAGTTGGCCCAGTTTTCAGTTGTATACACAGCTGTTCTCATTGGCTCTGGCCTACCTGCTTTCCAATTGAATTAAAGGTGATAATTATGCACATCAATACTATGTCAGGATAGCTAATCTTCTTGGGCAGCTGAAAAACCAGACCACTATATTCTATAGTTGAAGTATTTTTCTGTTGACCTGTGAACCAACCATGGGAATATAGTCATTCTAAGGTGTCAGCTTTAAGAGAAAGTGTGCTTAGTATGCCTGTGACCTTCCTTTCCTGCATGTGTCACTATGGTACCTCTGCTCTCTGTCCCCACACCAGATTGAAAAAACCATGCTGAAATCCCTGATTTACTTACAATCGTCTTTACTTATATGCAATCACAATGCTCTTATTGTCATATACTCCCTTGTATTAAAATCCTCAGAAGTAAGCTGGGCATGGTGGCATATGCCTTTAGTCCCAGCACTCGGGAGGCAGAAGTAGGAGGATTGCCATGAGTTCGAGGCTACCCTGAGACTACATAGTGAATTCCAGATCAGCCTGGGCTAGTGAGACCCTACTGCAAAACCAAAAAAAGAAAGAAAAAAAAAAAAGAATAAAGCTGTGATTGTCTTTTAAATTCTATGACATAGAACCATCTATGATATGAGTAGATGGGGCATATAAAGTTTGTTAAAAGATTGTTCATTTCTTATAATTAGTGCACTCTTTATACTTTATGCTGCTTTAGTTTTAAGCAATGCAAACATGACTGGTAAATTTGCTGTGTGTGCAGTGTGCCCTCATGACTGTCTGAACTGCTCTTCTGCAGGCATCTCCATAACAATAGAATCCATTCCCTGGGAAAGAAATGCTTTGATGGGCTCCACAGCCTAGAGACTCTGTGAGTTGACCTTTTATTTGTTTCCCTTTTCTCAGTGTTTTCATGAATATTCTAAAGAAATCAAAACAGCCTTAAAGCCAAACTTGCTGTTTGGTTTGGTTAATTGCCTTGTTTTAAACAGATATTTACAGAGGTTTTTACATGCACACACGCACACATGCACACCCTACAGAGCTAAGCAATAAAACTGAGATGTGTTTTAATCTCATGAGAGTGATAAATTAGCTAGAATAATTAAAGTTAAATGAGTTGTTCTCTACTAAGCAGTGACTATTTGCTTAGGGATGTGTATTGTCCACTGAAGATCAATTCTGTGTTATCAGGCTCTCTATTCATGAATTGGGTTCTCTCTGCTGACTGAGGGTGCACACTAGACAATTTCAGATGATTTGGTGCTTTATGGCTGGCTGGGGAGGCTCACCCTGAAGCAATTCAAAGAACTGAAAAGTAACAGTAGCTACCATTTACTGAGCATGCTGAGGATCACTATCATATACTTTTTACATATTTTTTACAAGCACCCTATGACAATGACAGCAGCTGTTACTATCTGGTCTTACATTGTAGTGAGGTTATTTTACCAATGTTGCATATGTAGTCGGTAGCATGACTTGGAATTTCTTTCTTTTCTAATCTTATTCTGAAATCCATGTTTACCTCCAGATATACTTCCAAAGACTAGGTCAAAAGTTCTGCTGTGCCCAATAGTGTGAGGCTGTGGTGCAGCTATTCAGAAGGCAGAGGCAACAGATTATTTAAGCCCAGGAGTTTAAGATCAGCCTGGGCCGGCATAGCAAGACATCTGTTTCATAGAGAAAACAAGCCAACAAAAATTTGCTCCATTTATATTTGGCACCTATGAGGAAAATGAGTCCAGTCAGCTAACCATATTCTAGATCCTCTCCCAGAGCCAAGGGAGAGGTTCTCAATAGGGACCCTGTTCTTTTCCCAGTGGAGGAGCAGTTCTCTCATCCTCATCTCTACATATTTAATACTCAAATGCAATAAACTACGCAGAGCCACGAAATCTACACAGGACTCTGACCAGGACTGCAGAAAGAGGTGACAAAGACCACATCTCCCAGGATCTTAGGAACCATTGCTTATTTTCATACAAAGCTTAACAATTTGCACATGGCCAAATTTAGCTTCTAACAAGGTGCTAGATCCACCAGCTTCCTGGGAGACCATCTGTCCTGGGTCTTGTAGCAGATGAGTATTGACAGCCTTCCTTCCAAAGTGACTTAAGTCACTGTTTCCACATAGGTGTAAAGGATAAGCCTGTCCAGGCAGGATCTTGATGATATAGGCAAAGCCATTCACATTAGCTGCTAGGAAAATTAAAATTTCTTTCTTACCTAAAAGAGTTGGACATGGGATCTTAGCAATGAGAATCACCTTTTCAACAGAGGAGAAATAAAACATGAAATAAACTCTAATGTGTATTTCCATAAATAGTTTTCATTTTAGTCCCCAGTCCTGAGGAAGGAACTAGGCTTACATAAAAATACCTTATGAATACCATGAAGCAAAACATTCCAGGACAAAATTTGTGAATCTCCATGTCTGCCCCCACTTTGCCCAGGGCTAGAACAGATCAGTAAATTGGTTATTCCCAACCTCTTCCTTTCCCTTACTAGAAATCCAAGTAATTTATAATGGTCCAATCCTTGTTTAATCAAAACAGAGCATCTGGAGAGATTTACAAACAGGAAGAAAATTTATGTCCACAAAAGACAAGAGTTTCCTGCCTGCAGTATAGCTTAAGGATGGCTTGTGCCAGACAAGTAGGAATGTTTAACTCGGTCAAATTATTTTTCTCTTAAAATTAAATGGCAATTCTTCTCCACCGAGGAGGATCTAACCACATCTGATTGCCTTACCAAAAGGTTTTGCTGTATCATTTGGGAAATCTGCCATTCCCAGAGACAAGAAGGCAATGACTTTTTCATATGAAGATGTAGGTAAAAGGTGGAATAACTCTGTAAAATGGGATTGAAAAGCCATCTGTGACAAAATAGATAGGGAAATTAATGATTTGAGATGGTCTAGCCCTCTCATCTCTGTGTATGAGGAACAATACAGAGCTTTGACTTACAGACCAAGGAAAATGTCCAATTTCTGCATCACTAATAGTGACCCTGAGGAAATTCTAGACCAAGTGTCCTTGCTGAGAGTATTTTGAATCATATAAACTTCTCCAAAACCAGTACCCACCCTGGACTCTAGACTAGGTCAAATACCAGTTTTCCCTCGCTGCAGGACCAAAGCAGTCTTCTCAGATGTCCAGCCTTCAAAACAGGAAAGAGGGAACAAGAAAGGGGATATGTCATAGGCCCAAGGGTACAAGCCCCAGCTAGCAACTTAGAGAAACAGTTCTAGAGGAAAAGCTCCATCTGGAAGTGACCAGAGCCCCACCAAGTAAGAATCACTCATACCTAAAGTTAGAGCTGCTGCAGGTCCTTCCCAGTTTGAAGTAACCAAAATGCTATGGTACCTTGACTGAAATTTCTCTTCATTGGTATAATGGCCATTTCAATGCAGAGGCTTTGGAATGAGGGTGGTCAGCAAGCTAAGAAAGTCTTTCCATTGGGAAAAAAAAAAAAAAAAAGGAAGGAGGGGCTGAAGAGATGGCTTAGCGGTCAAGACATTTGCCTGCAAAGCCTAAGGACCCAGGTTTGATTTTCCAGGTCCCACAGAAGCCAGATGTATGTGGTGGCACATGCAGCTGGAGTTTGTTGGCAGTGGCTAGAGGCCTTGGTGCACCCATTCCACTCATTCTCTATCTCTCCCTCTCCCTCTCTGTCTCTAATAAATAAATAAATAAATAAAAATTAATATTAAAAAAAGAGAAGGAAGGAGGGCTGGAGAGATGGCTTAACAGTTAAGACAATTGCCTGCAAAGCCAAAGGACCCAGGTTCCATTCCCTAGAATCCATGTAAACCAGATGCACAAGGTGGCACATGCATCTGGAGTTCATTTGCAAGGCTGCAGGCCCTGGCACTTCCATTCTCTCTAATATATCTACTTCTTCCTCTCTCTCTCTCTGTCTCTCAAATAAATAAATAAAATAAAATATTTTTAAAAAGAAAAGGAAGGAGAGCCTGAGGTGGTGGCACATGCCTTTAATCTCAGCACTTGGGAGGCAGAGGTAGGAGGATCACTAGAACAAATTTAAGGCCAGCCTGGTACTATGTAGTTCTAGGTCAGCAGTGGCTACAGTGAGACGCTACTTCAGAAAAAAAAGAGGGGGGAAGAGAATTTATTTATTTGAGAGAGATGGAGAGAGATAGAATGGGCATGCCAGGACCTTCAGCCTCTGCAAACCACCTCGTGCATCTGGCTTATGTGGGCCCTGAAGAATCAAACCTGGGTCCTTTGGCTTTGCAGGCAAGTGCTTTAACCACTAAGCCATCTCTCTAGACCAGAAGGAGAATTTTTATCAATGATTTGTGTCCATTTTGTAGCATTTTAGCTTACCTTGCAAAAAGAGAAGGTGGGTTTTTTTAAATGAAGTACTAACAATACTATTTACTCATTTTCAGAGATTTAAATTACAATAATCTTGATGAATTCCCCATTGCCATCAAGACCCTTTCCAACCTTAAGGAACTGTGAGTATCTAATATAGTGTCAATGAAAGAATTCCATTATGTGTGAATTTATTTTTTAAATTAGTATGTGATTATTACATAATGAATTGCTGAAAAATTTTTAAGTTGATATCAATAATAATTAAATGTACTTGAAATATATTTGACTATATTTCTATCACCAGCAGATTTTTTAACTAATGAAAAGTGTCCCATATATGTAAGAAATACAATTTATATTTGGTAAAACAATATTCGTTTTCTCTAAGTTATACATAATCCCTGTAACATTTACATCCTTTTTATATTTATAGTGCAACTGTAACTTTGCATATTGTATAACTAAATACATAGTAGACCTCTGTTATTTGCTGAGCATGTCTAAGAATTCAGAAATTTCTAGATTGCATAAATGGGATAACTACATGAATAAAATTATATGAGCCTTGTATAATAATAGATATTTACATGTATGTTTTGTTAAATGAATTACTCCTTAAATGTTGTACTAAACTTATTTAATACTTTTCAAACACAATCATACTAAAGGAAAACTAATTTTTCAACCATTAGGTTATATAAATTGCTTTTATAGCTTAATGAGCTTTTATTATACTTTAAAAGATTAATAAGTTATGCAAGTAATGTTTTAACACTCGAGAGTAACCCCAGAAGCTTGTATCCCTGGCAGTGACAAGCAGGACACACAGCCAGAGAAGGCGGACAGTGCAGCGTGTTCACAAGGAGAAGCCTCAGGCAGTCTCCTCTGAAAGCTCCACATAAGGCTCAATCCAGCAGTCTTGATTAAAAAGGCTCAGGCAACCCTGAGACTGCCGCATCTCGGAGAGCTGCTGGCCCTAGGAGACCCAAAGATCCTGGCCTGTGCTCCTCCCTGTTCATTAGCCCCAACAGAGGAGACTTGTTTCACTATTGCAGACGTACTCAGTAGGACGGCTGCCTCAGTCAGGCAATGTTGCCCTCATAAAGAGATTACAGAAATCTCTACTTCACTGCAGTTTAAGCCAATTTTCTCTTCTGCTATCTTCAAATGGGACCTGGAGGAGTGATCCTAACCTTTTCTGTAAAGACAGGTCTCTCTGTGCCCAGGCTGTTAGACAAAGGTGCCATATTGGATATTAACAGATGGATTTTGTTTTTATACCATAATATTGTAAGGTCCCTAGTTAGGATTTGCAGGACCTCTATTCCTCTTTCAAGATGACAGCATGGGATTTCTTTTTCTCCTGGGTAGCCAATGCAAGTATGCAAGTTTTATAATACAGCAAGGAGTGAGCTACCCCGGGCTCTGGTTGCTGTGTTGATTATTCTTATGGTAGGGTAAGGAGGACTATTAAATCACTTTAAAAGGCACATGGCTTTCTATACTTTCTTTTTCTTTCTAGAGGATTTCACAGCAACAATATCAAGTCAATACCTGAGAAAGCATTTGTAGGCAACCCTTCTCTAATTACAATGTAAGTGATCATAGTCCTTCTTTGGTTGACCCTTCCTGAAACAACATATATTGCACATTTAAATATAATTCATTGAATCTTCTGCATTTGTTTGAGTGCTCTCTCAGTCACTGTAGTAATCTGTGTAGAGTTGTATATGTAGAAATGCTTGTTTTCAGCTGAACACTGAAATGATATAAAAGACTCATTTTTAAGATCTATGATGCCCATTGCTCTGTGCTTGGTAGAATGAGATGAACTGTCACATTTCACAGCTAATTAAACAAATGCTTTTGGTTATCTCTATTTTGTCAGGTGGGGTGGTGAGATGGCTCAGGGGATGAGCATGAGGACTGGAGCTTGGATCTCTAGCACCTAGGTGAAAGCCAGATATCACAGCATAGTCTGTTTCTGTAATCCCAGCAAATACTAGCATGATGGGAGGAAGAAACAGGAGAATCAGTCACGAGGGGCCAGCTAATCTGGTAAACTCAATGGCCTCAAGCAAGATGGAAGACAAGGACCAGCATCCAAAGTTGTCCTCTGACCTCCTCCCAGGCACCAAGACATGCATGTGTGTGTGCACATGAACTTCAACCAAATCATGCTAGAAGAATAAATTATTATATACAAATAGGGGGTCTTTGCAAGCAGCAGACTCCAGTCTAAATTGGTGAGAGTTGAGTGGAATGAATACTGTTTTACATTCTATGTCTTTTCACTATCAATCCCAAGCATTGATTTCCACAACTGGGGTATAATTCTAGAAAGGGATATATGAGGGTTTATATGCCATAAAATAATAAAACAGATTTATAACCACAAAGTGGAAGTAATTTTTTGTTACATGCTTAGCATAGACAGAATGTTTATGATACATCAACATACTGGAAAATTAAAATGTGTTAGCAATGGGCTGACTCTTAGTTAAAAGATGCTTATCCTGGGCAGATTTATTGGCCTGGGGTCATTAGTGAGGGGTCTTAAATATAGGGTGGGGAGACTACTAAATATGGCCCTAAGGGTACTTCCTGGCAGACGCACCTCCTGCAGCAATTTGATAGAGGGGCTTTCAGAAGATATGTTACATTTGTCACAAATGATCTGAAGTCCCAATTAACCCTAATAACAGGGAGAAGAAAAATGAACATGCGTGCACGCACACACACACACACACACACACACACACACACACACACACCTTTCATTATCTCTGAAATGTACTGGTAATGTTTTGGATGACTCAGGGCTTTAAAATCTATTGACCAGTAAACATTAGTTTTTATTAGCTAGTATTTACATATTACTGGCTGGCACTGTCCTTGCCACATTTCCTCCAAGCCCCTGGACTGGTTTATAATCACTTTTTTGACATGCTAATGAATCCTGGGGAAGACTAACAGCCCAAATAATCATTGCAACTCAGAAGTCCTCTCCACTTTTGACCCTGTTGCCCACCTTTTTTTTGTTGTTGTTTGTTTGTTTGTTTGTTTTGGTTTTTCAAGGTAAGGTCTCTAGCCCAGACTGATCTGGAATTCACTTATGTAGTCTTAGGGCGGCCTTGAAGTCACTGCGATCCCCCGACCTCTGCCTCCCAAGTGCTGGGATTAAAGACGTGCACCACCATGCCGGGCCCTACTTTCTCCCTGAAAAAGAATTCTTTGGCTTCGCCTGTGCAAGTGTTCTCAGCTCTAGTCACCACACAACCCTCCCAACTCCCTGCACTCTCTCTTGCTTTGCTTTCCAAACGCCGTGGGCTGGTTACCTGGCCTCCATGTCTTCCTTTGCAGCCCCCATCACAGGTCTTCTTTCATCCCCACCACACCAGCCCCACTACCAGACATTACTTTTCCGTGTTTACCAATACAGATTAGGCTGGGCTCCTTCCTCCCACTGTCATCAGGGCCCTTTCCTGTGAAACATCCTTCTTGTGGCTCTCCTGCTATGAAATAGACATCCGAGCTTGCCTATTTAATGAATTTCAAACTTCTTACCCTTCTTACCCCTTCACAGCCCTCCACAGCCACCCCTCCCTCCCAACTCCCCAAAGCTTTCCCCAACTAGTCCGTAAACCAGGCTGACTAAGCACTGTTTATATGATGAAGCTCCATTATTTAATTTTCTTTGTTCCAATGATTTCATCTCCTCACTGGCTTATTGGAACTCTGTCTTCTAGGTCCATTTCAAATGCCATTTTATGCATCTTTTTAAATCTCCCCATAAGAGAGAATTCCCTCCAAAGAACCCCAGAACTTCATTTTTAAAATATTTTATTTACTTATTTATGTGAGTTATAAAGAGAAAGAGAGAGAGAGAATGGACACACCAGGGCCTCTGGCCACTGCAAACTCCAGATGCATGCATTATCTTGTGTATCTGGCTTATGTAGGTACTGGGGAATCGAACCTAGATCATTAGGCTTCACAGGCAAGCACCTTAACCATTAAGCCATCTCTTCAGCACCCACCCCCTATAACTTCTTATTTATGTTGGTGATACTCCTACCTTATGCCTGTAAACACATATATTCATATCTGCCCATTGTATGCACATTTACACATGCAGATGAGCATAATTACATGCATGAAACTATAGAGTATAATTGGAGGAAAGTGTGATATTATGAGGAAAATTCCATTTTATTAATTATAAGGCCTGTATTCCAGTTCTACCTCTTTTACTAATTGTCCAATCCCAACAGAAAAGAAGTGGGAAAGTATGACAAAAGAGCACTTAGATATGCTGGGAAACAAATATGCCAGGTCCTAGGTGAGGCGTTACATGTGCTTCACCTTTCCAGTTATGATACAATCCTATGACTGAATATTGTTATCATAGTTTAACAAATTATAAAATTGAAGTTCTAGAAGGTAATGAGCTTTCCAAGGAAACTGAGCCTTAATTCCCTTTCCCCCGCCCCTCGCCGAGAATGAAGAAAATAGCACCTATACCATGGATCAACGTTTGTGCATGCCCCAATTTACACACACACACACACACACACACACACACACAGTGCTTTGTCAAACAGAAAATAATATGCTGTTATTTATTTTAACCCAACTAACTCCAAGCTCCTGTAGGTCTTATTTTTTATCTTCAGCCTCTAGCATCTAGAATAATGCCAGGCACATGGTAAATATCCAATGACAAATTTTTTAAAGAATGATTATTTTGATTTCTCAAAGTAGTGTCTCGCTCTAGCTCAGGCTGACCTGGAATTCTCTATGCAATCTCAGGGTGGCCTTGAACCCACAGTGATCCTCTTATCTCTGCCTCCTGAGTCTGGGGAAAAAGGTGTGTGCCATCACACTTGGCAAGAATGATTCTTTAATTCCCTGCAATATGTACTTCATCTCTGAGCACAGTAGACACTGATAAGTATTGGCTGGATTTGATTAAAGTAGCAGAATGCTTTAACTAAGAAGTCTGTGTGGGAGGGATTCCATTAACTAAATAATTCAAAGACATTTCAATTACACTATAAATGTCTGTGAAACACCATAGTGTTTAAATATTTTATTTTTAATTATTTATTTATTTGACAGAGAAAAAGGGAGAGAGAGAATGGGTGTGCCAGGAGCTCCAGCCACTGCTAATGAACTTCAGATGCATGTACCTCCTTATGCATCTGGCTAACATGGATCCTGGGGAATCAAACCTGGGTCCTTTGGCTTTGCAGGCAAATGCCTTAACCACTAAGCCATCCCTCCAGCCCCCACCATAGTCTGTAATTCTAATATCTCACCTTGTAGAGAAATAAATAATTCAAGAAAAGTCTAATGTTAGATAAGCCACAGAATGACTCATTTCTTCCCAAATAATGTAAAGAGTCTCCTGTGTGGTACAATGGTAATATTTGACCAGCATATAGAACCTTCAGAAGGTAGATATGTTTATTTGGGGTGTGTATGTTTTCATGCATGTGAATGAGGTTGCATGCATCATGTGTGTGGAGGTCAGAAGATAATGTTCAGCTTGTTCCCATGCCACTCGTGAGTTCTGGAGATCTGAACTCATGTACTCAGAATTGTCTGACAAGCACTTTATCCACTGAGCCATCTTCTCAGCCCCAGAAGATATGAATAACATACCTATAGACATGCATACATTCATACATATATATTCTTACTTTCTTTACTGATACAATTGCCAGTCCTTTGAATGACCTTTTTGTAACTTAGTGAATATTCCACAAGTAGTGAAGGCAGACCAAGTCTTTAAGTATAATGATAGTCAGTTCACTTGCATTTTACTTAGTAACTACAATTCATTTCTATCTTGTGGCTGAAATTTTTATTTTATTTCTCTTTTTAAAATTAATTTTTTAGCATAAAAGTATTGGATTTTATCATGGCATCTTCATCTATATGTGGGTCATTATTTGTTCACTATTGTTACTCTCCCCTGCCTAACCTCCCTTCAAATTTTATGTAGTGTTGACTTTTTACCCAAAAATCTCATATGTGAGTCTAAACATTCTTAAATAAAGTGTCAAGATTATTATATAATACAGTATAATAAAATAATTTCAATGCATTTAGTGTGTTTATTGAAATTTTGAATATATAGCTACATACTATTTAAGCTTTATATTAATATTGATGATTGTATTTTTTCAGACATTTCTATGACAACCCCATTCAATTTGTTGGATTATCTGCTTTTCAACATTTACCTGAACTAAGAACATTGTAAGTGTCTGTTTCTCTCACATCACCACCATTGCCCAACTTGCAGGATTGCTTTGAAAATTATGATTAAAAATTAGCCCTTTCTAGACTTTTCTCTCAATTGCACTTTAATATTCCTCCTTCTAGGACTTTAAATGGTGCTTCACAAATAACTGAATTTCCTGACTTAACTGGAACTGCCAACCTGGAGAGCCTGTAAGTACCACAGTAGTCCCTGAACTTTACCCAGAACATGCACTGGCCTTGGAACCTGATCATCAAAATATGCCACTATGTGATGCAGGAATGAAAGACCCATGTCTGGCTTGTGTTTTAACAGGACTTTAACTGGAGCCCAGATCTCATCTCTTCCTCAAACCGTCTGTGATCAGTTACCTAATCTCCAAGTGCTGTGCGTATCAGTAAGGCAGTCATGTTGTGTCAACAAGCAACTTCCATTTAAGAGTGAAATAGCAGACAATATTTCACTAGTTTTTTCAAAGCAGGAGAAAGTTCTTTTCTTGCAGGTCTGCAGAAGGTCAGGCCTCCTCTAAAGATTGTTCCCTGTAGGCCAAGCTCTGTGCCATGACCCTGGTAACCATGGTCACATACCTTTATTTTCAAGGACAGTTACCTATTATACTTGTACTTGGCACATTTTCCTTTCAGAAAATGGATATAAACAAGTCAAAACAACTGCTTTTCCCTTTCCCTTCTACACACTTTGCGGAGCAGAACAAAAATAACACAATAGATCAACAGTCCACGATGCATGTCACAAATCAGAACCAGAGCTATGAAACTGTCACCCACTTTGACCAAGGGGACAAAACATTCTTTTACTACAGTCGTGGGCGCAGTTTTCTAAAGGTACATCTGAAGGGTAAGCAGTGTGCAGAGGTCATTTCTGTTGCTTGAGGCGTCCCCTGCCCAGCCTTTTCCTGTAAGTACTTGAAGAGCCTTGTTCTGACGCTCTGATTTCTGCCTTCCTATTTAACTCCCACTCAACCTTACTATCATCCTTATAAGCATTGTTGGGATATAATAAAAGCCCCAACTTGCAATGCAAAAGTCCCAGCTTTGTATACACCCATCAAATCCAGCTACCTGTAATGTCACCAACAGCAAGCAGCACTGGAAGAATGCATGTCTGTCACATGACCGCCTTTCCTCGTCTCATCCTCGGCTCACCTGGTCACTGCAGTTGCTCAGCAACATGCTGAGGAAATGTCACCACATGGCAAACTTAGTCAGTCATACATGTCTAAGGAAGGCATAGAGAGCAAGTCTCTTCCTCGGTACCCAGCAACGCCCTACTAGTTGCATTGCAAATACAGACAAGAAAACTGAGAAGTAAAGAGCTTATGTCCATCTGTTAGTCACACTGCAAGAAGGCAGCAGAATTTTAAACAGTTTTTAAAAACTGGGAGAATGTGTGCATTCAACAGATGGTAGAAATTGGAAGGGGTGTCTTAGAACTCTGCTTACCACACTCAGAATACATATAATTATCCTCATCTCTAAAATAGTAGAGGGAAAAAAAGACTCCATCACTAGAGAGCTGGCTCAGCGGTTACGTGTGCTTCCTGCATGAGTATAAGGGCTTGAGGGGTCCGGAAACAGCCTGAGTTCCATTCCACCCTCACCCATGTAAACAGTTGCGTATGGCCATGCACGTTTGTAGCCCCAGTCCTTTGTAGGATTAGAGACTCCATCTCAAGGAAAATCAAGTGGATGAACAATAGAGGAGGACACCTAACATTCTCTTCTGGCTCTTGAAAGTGCGAGCCCAGTGCACCTCCTCAGCATGCACATATGCAGATGCACCATCGCTGACACATGCCCCCACCACATGTACTATCACATGTGAAATAAAACCTATGTGAGGACATGGTATTACCTTCTACCTACCTTCTTGCTCAATGATTTTCATGGCGGATGCAGTTCAATAACATGCCTAGGATTTCGCATTCTGAGGCTGATAAGGAGGGAGCCAGTGTGTGGCTCCCTCTGCCTCCTCTGTGCTGCAAAGGGGTGGCATATGCCAGAGCTGCATGGAGGAGACCAGCTGGCAAGCTGGTTAACAGCAAAGGCTCCAAAACCTGATTTTCTGGTTCAAGTCCAGGCTACCTTTAGTCACTTACGGTATCTTTAGTTAGTTACTGTCCCTTCCGGGGTTGTTTCCCAATCTAGAAAATGAATGAGGATCCACTGCCTGTGAAGGCTCATCACGAGGATTCAATGACTAATGTCAGTTTTTATACACCTGGGACAATGGAAGCACTCAGGCAATGTTAACTCTTCCATATTTCTCCTTTCATCACTCTTTCCTTAAGATATTATATTTTATACCAGCCATAGTGGCACATTCCTTAATCTCAGCACTCAGGAAGCAGAAACAAAGGATCACAAGCTGGAGGTTCAGCATGGGCTACATAGAAAGTTCCAGACTAATATAGGCTACACATTGAGAGTCTGTTTCAATGAAACAAGCAAGCAAACAAAACAAGATACTATTTATTTTTTGCTGGAACTTGAAAGAACGTTAAAACTCAAAATAAATAACAACAGTATCTTGCCATTTCCAAAGCTCTAACGAAAATATTCATTTTTCTTAATGACATCTCTGAAAGATGCGCAGGTCTACTCATTTAATAAAAGAACTGAGAAAAACATCAGTCAATGCTTCACTCTATGTATCAACCAAGTAGAATCAACTGAATTTGAAACTAGAACCCAGGACTCTTATGTCTACTATAGGGTCTTTTTAAAAAAATATTATTTATTTATTTATTTGAGAGAGCATGAGAGAAGGAGGCAGAGAGAGAAAGGGAGAGAGAGAATGGATATGCCAGGGCCTCTAGCCACTGCAAATGAAGTCTAGACACATGTGCCACCTTGTACATCTGGCTTACATGGATACTGGGGAATCAAACCTGGGTCCTTAGGCTTTGCAGGCAAGTGCCTTAACCACTAAGCCATCTCTCCAGCCCCTACTATAGGGTCTTTCTGTTCTTGGTAGAGCTGGATTGAGAGCTCTCCTTCTGTGGACGTATCATCCATTGACAATTGAGGAAATGTCTCTGATTGTCCCCACATTGCTTCACCCTCGTGGACACTCCTTGGCCCACCATGCAGGCTTACGTGTGCTTTCCTCCACTTACTAGCTGATAATCTTAGGTGAGTCATTTCATACTCTAAAAGGGTAACCATAGTGTCTCCTTCAGTAAAGTGGCCACAGGATTAAATAAGTCAAGTAAAGCTATAAACATGGTGCATTTATAGAAGAGATACTTATTTGTGTTAACTGTGAAGATTCATGTACACTTTTTTTTTGCTATGTACATGAGAAGCCAGGACTATTAGCTCAGCCTATCATCTCAGCTACTAGAAAAGCTGTAGCAGGAGGATCTTAAGATCAAGGTCTGCCTATTCTATACAAGATAAACATAAGAAAGAATGGGCCCCCTTGGCAACCTGAAGATCATCTTTGATAATATGTGTCCTTTTTTGGTTTGTGCAGAAGAAGGGGGGGGGGGGTTCCAGGTAGGGTCTCACTCTAGCCCAGGCTGACCTGAAATTCACTATGTAGCCTCAGGGTGGCCTCGAACTCACAGTGATCCTCCTACCTCTGCCTCCCAAGTGCTGGGATTAAAGTCATGTGCCACCATGCCCTGCTAATTTGTATCCATTCTAATATGTTCACTGCTTCTCAAAAATAAATATATTGTTAATCAGGTATAGTTTTTCATAAGTATGGAGTTTATTTGTTTTTTTGTTTTGGTGTTTTTATAGGAGAGAGAGTCATCTTTTAAACCTCTAGAATAAACTACAAGTTTGCATTTGTAAATAGCATCATTTGAACTATTTATGTATAGTAATTGAACTCTATCCCTACATAAGCCCATTTATTCAGTAAATGTAGGATAAATTGATCAATAATTTAAAAGCCTGCTTACAAAATAGTAAGGATTTTTCAGTTGCTTAGTGGTTTTAAGAATTAGGATCAGGCATGAAAACGGGTGAGTTAATCAGCTGATAACTTTTAAAACATGAGACAAGATTTTTTTTGTATGTCTATGTTGCTTTATCTACCGGCTTTCTTTTTTATAACTTTCTGCAAATTACCATGGCTTGTTTTAGATTAGTTGTATTACATTATAATTATGTCCAGATGTCTTTGTTATTCTGTAATTTGTTGAGTTTTAGCTAAAGACTTTCTTAGATTTCCCCCATCATGGTGATTGATTTCAAAGTTAGTGCTGTGTTTTGAGTTGTTGGCTTTTGTTTTTAAGTTGATTAGAATAGAGCCATCAATGATTGCTGCTAGCTGTAGAGATATAGCAGCTTTTAGAGACAGAGGAATAATTATTTAATTTAATTTGTATCTACTTCAGTTAAGATAATGTCTAGAGCATTGTAGACCTTCACTAACAAACTAGAAATAAATTCATTAAGTAAATTATTTAAATCAATTAAAGAAGTATAGCAGTTACATTTCACTAAGCATTTGAATCTATTCCTTAATCCAATATTGCTTGTGTCTACCTGCTCCATGTCAGGGCTGTGGAAATGTCCAGAATCAGCCATTGAGGAGACATAGCATCTTGAAGGGAAAAGAAGAGGAAGACATGTTTTCTTATGACTAACGTGTAACAGGATTTTCTCTTTCTGCACTTTCTGTTTTTCAGAGATTTGTCTTATAACCTGCTTCAAGAATTACCCAGTTTTTCTGCCTGCCAAAAGCTTCAGAAAATGTACGTTTGTAACAATCTCTAAGTCATGCAGAAAAGAAAATTCCTCCTTGCACGCACAAGATGTGGCAGTGTGGAGAGACTAAAAAAATGGGAAACAGACAGGATTATTTTATCATACATTGTACTGTGATATGAGTGAAGCAGTTTGTATACATCACCAATTTTGTTATTTGTTTGACCTAACTCAGTCTAATAGTTAATTGAATTAATCTGAGTTAGTTTAAAATTCTTTTTATTATTTATTGGTAAGAGATAAAGAATGGGTGTGCAAGGGCTTCCAGCCAGTGCAAACTAACTCCAGATGCATGAACTACTTTGTGTGTCTGGCTTACATGGATCTTGGGAAATCAGACTTGGGTCCTTTGGCTTTGCAGGCCAGTGCCTTTACTGCTTAGCCATTCCTTCAGCCCTTGAAATCTTTTTTAAAAACATTTTTTTTTAATTTTTTATTTATTTATTTGAGAGCGACAGACACAGAGAGAAAGACAGATAGAGGGAGAGAGAGAGAATGGGCACGCCAGGGCTTCCAGCCTCTGCAAACGAACTCCAGACGCGTGTGCCCCCTTGTGCATCTGGCTAATGTGGGACCTGGGGAACCGAGCCTCGAACCGGGGTCCTTAGACATCACAGGCAAGCGCTTAACCGCTACGCCATCTCTCCAGCCCCCTTGAAATCTTTTAATTGGCTTTTTGAAACAGAGTCTTATATATCCCAGGCTGGCCTTGTTGGGAAACGATGACTTGTGCTCTGCCTGCCTCCACTTCCTGAGTGCTGTGATGACAAGTGTGCACCACCATGCCTTGTTTTACGTGACGCCGGGCCATCAAACCCAGGGCTTTGTGCATACGAGGCAAGCACTCTGCCAACTGAGACACATCCCCAGCCTTCCCCTCAAATGTTTTGTATGATGACAACATGTTTGGAATATTGTTGTATGTTCTCCCAAGAGAACCAGCTTCTTTGAAAGCAAGGCAATACTTATTTGAGTATATAAATTGCAAAGTTCTTTTTCAAACAAATAAAGATTGATTGCTCATTAGATAGTCACACATCCTGTGCTCCTTTGATTAAGGTCAAGTAATGCTTTATACAAAAAGTTTTCTGAAGTCATAACCATTGAAACCAGTAACCCTGAAATCAATCTTTGGGACTCTTTCATTGCAGTGACCTCCGACATAATGAAATCTATGAAATTAAAGTTGATACATTTCAGGAGTTGCTCGGTCTCCGATCTCTGTGAGTACCATCTTCCACCATCCCCCTACCATGCAGGATACTTTTTCTCTCTACTGTGCCTTTTCCTAATATTTTTCTTCACTATGTTCTTGTATTGATGGGTCTTTGTACATATGTTTGTTATAAAAAAGGCAAGTATTTTGTTCCTGACAATTTCCAGAACTAAATTTAAAAGTAGTAAATCAGTGATTATGTTCTCTACACATCTGCAAAACCATACTTTGGATAAAAATGAAGAGACCACTTCTGTTTTCAAGATCAAGACTAAACTTCCCAACATCAGCTTCAACATTTGATTCCAAGCTCTTGGTTCAGTTCCATCGCACTCCCCTGCATCCACAGGCTCCTGACACAGGGGCCACTGTTTCTTCTCTTCCCCTTGCCTGTTAGGTTCTTCCCAATATGTGCTAAACTCTCCTGTCTCTGAGCCTAGGCATGCACTACCATACCTAGCTAAAATCTCATTATTTACTTCAGAATTCATATATGTTTTGACCAAAAGATCAGACTTTCAAGTCACTGTGATTCAGTTTGAATCCACCTCCTAAGATTACTTTGTGACTTTGTGTACACACCATCTAGCAGTATTTGGATTAATGCAAAATGAACACCCAACACACAAAACAAGATTTAAAGGAGGGTCAGGGAGTTCCCTGGAGAAAGAACCCTGTACTGACTCGCAGCTTCTATTTAAGATTAATCAATAGAAAATTATGGGAAGCTATAGCCAAATTGGAAAAAATGTTTGTAATTACTGACATGTGACATATCACAAGTAGATTGACTCATGTATGTCCTCATAGACCTCAAGTTGCTTGACACATGTTTATCAGTTCAGATCACAATCACAAGTTGTTTGGTTCATGATCATTTCATCAGGAAGTCTTTGGAGAGGCTGTGAGCTCCTGCCTTCAAGCTACTCCACCCAAGGTGCCCAGCCTTCCATGTCCTCAGGCTTGTCTTGTGCAGAGATTAGCCTTTTGCCAAGTAGCTTGCTCTCCACAACTTTGGGCAATATGTTCCCATTTCCTCATCAGTGAAACTGTATGATGATAACACCTACCTCTTCTGGTTGTGTGGAGAGTTAGGAGAGACTATATGCTTCTTAAAAACTTCATTGTGCCAGGCGTGGTGGTGCATGCCTTTAATCCCAGCACTCAGGAGGCAGAGGTAGGAGGCGCAAGGTGAGTTTGAGGCCAGCCTGAGACTACATAGAGAATTCCAGGTCAGCCTGGGCTAGAGTGAGACCCTACCTTGAAAAAAAAAAACAAAAAAGAAAAAAACAAAATAAAAACTTCATTGTACCCACCAAATACAATTATATAACAAGTAGAATAAGTAAGTATCTTTGTAGGGTATGTCCATGAAGGTCCTGGCAGAAAACAGCATTCACCCTAAATGGTTCAGATAAAGGTGTAGCAAGAAAGGGACAGGTATGCAGAGACCAGCACCTCACAAAGCCCAGAGCCAAAAACCAGGGAGAAAATGATGTTCCTAAGTTCACAAAGAACAGTGGTGGAGAAGGAATGCAGCTGGACTGGGGATGTAGCTTAATGGTAAAACTCTTGGCTAGTATTTGCAAGGCCCTGGGTATACCTTCAGCAGGAAAAAAAAAGAAAGAGAGAAAGCAAGGAAGGAAGGAAGGGAGGGAAGGAGAAAGGGAGGGAGGGAGGGAGGGAGGGAGGGAGGGAGGGAGGGAGGGAGGGAGGGAGGAAGAGAAAGAAAGAGGAAAGAAGAAAGAGGAGGGAAGGAGGTAGAGAAGAAGGAAGTACTTAAATTCATAGTTATTTTTTAAAATACAGTTCTTGTTATCTCTGATGAATTATCTATATGTTTTTGCAAAAGCCTTTATTCCTGCTAAATTTATCTTCATGCATTATATATGTATGGGAAGCATATTTTTATTTCTTCATAAACCATAATTTTTCTTTGCTATCAAAGGATTTTTTTCAAACACATGTTTGACCCTATTTTACTCATATCCTGTTTAACAATTAACTTGTCAGTATCTTTTACCGAGAATTTTCTTGAAAACTTCTCTGTGTTTATTTAAAGACTGACATATATGGGTAATGTGCACAAAAAATTTTTGTTGAGTTTCATTGTGTCCAGAACATTTCATAATCTAAAAATTTGCTTTCATGTCAGAAGAAAAACCTTGAAGTTTGTCCCTTCCCACTCTCCTACTGTCGTTCATTTTAGGAAAGCCCTAATAAAATTTTACAACCATGTTAAAGTCAAGGATTTTAACCAGAAGAGAATGACAGTAAAATAACTACCTGATAGCTTCAAACAAGGTTGATTTCAAGTCTCTAGTCATTTTATTCCACCAATATCTTTATCCAAAAGATGATATGATAAACTAATCGCTTCTAACCTGAATGGAAATTAAATTTTGGTAGAGGACTGCATGCATATTGCAAACTTAATTTCTTTTTTTTAACATAACCCTCTCATTTGCCTTTTATTTTATATAGGAACTTAGCTTGGAATAAAATTACCATTCTTCAGCCCAATGCATTTTCTACTTTGCCATCTCTAATGAAGCTGTGAGTATCTCATTACTTGTTTACAGCATATTTTTTTTTAATAATTGGGGGCTATCTAGTAAATGAAGGTGTTGGTTTTGCTGGAGACACAATGCAGACTGCCCATACTCCCTGCCCCCAACACCTGGAGCTGTATTCCAGCCAGGGAGGAGCTGGCCCACTCCATCTGAGTCCTTAGGCAGATAATGAAGAAAGAGCTGGGTGACAGCTACTTCCAGCTATCCTGGTGAAGTCATCTATTTTTGTTCAATAATCAGGTAGAAGAGATAAGAAGTCAATTCATCTCTAAAGGGTTTCTGTTTCCCTAACTCACTTCTCCCTTCCTCTTTCCAAAATCCCTTGCACCTTCTCCCTCTCTTTTATCTAATAGGGATCTAAGAAATTGGTCAAACTGAAGTTAGGAGACAGAAGGAAATACCCCCCACACACAATTTTTACTTCTCACTCCTATTATTTTTGTTTAAATATAGTCCCTCCCTTTGGTTTTAGATATCCCCACTTGACAAAATGAAACTATATACAGAAAAATTTGGATGCAACTAAAACTCCACCCTCCCCTGCAATTCTGATTGTAAATATAAAGGCTATCAGAAACTAAAACTAAAATGGTTACTTTTACCACTAAGAGTAAGGACCCTACTTAGAAGTTTTATTGAGCAATTTAATCATATTTAGGTTACCTTTTTAAACAAACATTTTATGTTAACATAGAAGAAACCCAATTGTTTGATGTTTTGCAGGGACCTATCATCCAACCTCCTGTCGTCTTTTCCTGTAACTGGGTTACATGGTTTAACTCACTTAAAATTAACAGGAAATCGTGCCTTACAGAGTTTGATATCATCTGAAAACTTTCCAGAGCTCAAGTGAGTTTGTCATTGAAACTAATAAGATACATTTGTGGTCATGTGAAATAATAGACATGTTATAGTGGTTTTCCAAATTTATGAGGTCATGAGACTTTTGAATTGCATTTTATGCCCTGAAGTCCCCCACCCCTGGAACATGGTTAGGGTAAGCCCTGAAGTGGATGAATGTATCTTTCTGACCACATTTCCTTTCCTTCCAAAGATGCCTCCTAGAATCAGAGCTCATGGAAAGAGTTTGAAATCCATTGATCCATGAGATATAAACTAGACCATGTAATTAAATAACGTTATTGTACTCCTGGTACAATATTTTTTTTTTGAGGTAGGCTTTCACTCTAGTCCAGACTGATGTGGAATTCACTATTACTCTCAAGGTGGCCTCGAACTCATGGTGATCCTCCTACCTCTGCCTCCTGAGGCACCATGCCCAGTCTGGTTACAACTTTTAATTTACCTAGCTTGTATGTGTTATAATAAATGTACAAAATCAATATTTTTGCTCATGAAGTAGTGCCCTTTAAAGCCTGTTGTGCTTATTAACAATGAAGCCGTGTCATGAAAGACTATATACAAGTATATAAATCTTAAACCACATTCTTTCTTACATACTTTTTAAAATATTTTTAAAGTTTTTATTTATTTGAGACAGAGAGAGGCAGCTAGAGAGAGAGTGGGTGTGTTAGTGCCTTCAGCTGCTGTGAATGAACTCCAGATGCATGTGCCACTTTGTGCATCTGGCTTACATGGGTCCAGGGTAATCAAACCTGAGTCCTTTGGCTTCACAGGCAAATGTCTTAATCACTAAGCCATCTCTCTAGCCCTAAAATATTTTATTTGTTTATTTATTTGGCAGAGAGAGAGAGAGAATGGGCACTCCATGGGCTTTCCATTGTAAACAAACTCCAGATGTATGTGCTACTTTCTGCATCTGGCTTTACATGGGTATTAGGGAAATGAACCTGGTCCATCAGGCTTTGCAAGTACCAGCCCTTACATACTTTAAAACCATAAAAGTAACTTAACTCTAAAACATAATTCAGAAAATAGGAAAAATTAAAAATATCTTTTTAAATGTTACCTTGTATTGCTTCTTTCTAGATTTTGTTTCATAACAGTTTAATTATTAGAGTCAAAGTATACATAAAAATTTATATCCTGGGGCTAGGCAGTGACTCAGCTGTTTCCCCAATCTCTCATGTAAAAGCTGGAAGGACGTTCATTTGCAGTGACAAGTGACCCTGGCATGCACATTTGTGCACACACACACATACACACACACACACACACACACACACATACACACATACACACACAAATAAATAATTTTTTAAAAAACTTTATATCCTATGCTAGTCATTCAGCATTATGTCATAATGTTGCTATAATTTTCCTGCCATTCAATTTTAACCATTTTATTATGGAAAATTTCCATGATCTAAATTATGTAACTTAACTTTAGCAATTATAAACATTTTGGGGTGATAATTTTTAACAACCGTTATTACAAGTAACACTACAATGAACATCACTGTGCATATAACTTATTTTTTGGATTATTTATTTAGGCTAAAGACCAATGGTAGACTTGCTGGATGAAAAATATAAACACTATATTTAATGACTTGCATTTTTAAGTGTATATTTTTTGTTTTTGTCTTGTCTCTTTAAAGGGTTATAGAAATGCCATATGCTTACCAGTGTTGTGCATTTGGGGTGTGTGAGAATGTCTATAAAATTTCTAATCAGTGGAATAAAGGTGACAATGACAGTGTGGATGATCTTCATAAGAAAGATGCTGGAATATTTCAAGTTCAAGGTAAGAACTGCTATGTCATTGTGAGGAAATTGTAACTATTAGAGACTTAAAAAGTCATCACACAGATCAACTGAAGTCCAGAAGTACCTGTGCAGTTACTCCAGTAAGTGGATGGTCCATACCATTTGTTAAAGGTCACAGAGAAAGAGAATCTCCCTTAGGATTTATTCCAAAGTTGTTACATTTTCTGTTAATTAATTCTAATCATTTATATTTCTAATTAGATCCTCTTTCACATAGGTGATCCTCAAAGGCAATTAAAGGGTATCATCCCTGTGAATTTTTTTTTAAGATATACATGTAAACCTTTTCTCTGAAGGAGAAAATTCCATATCTATTCTTTTGGCCTGGGGAAAACGAAGGATATAGACATTTCAGGAGTCCTCCATATTCCAGTAGAAGGGCTTCAGAATTCACCTTCTTATCCAACCAATTTTAAATCATTCTCTTTTCATCCCCCACAGGGGTATCTGTCAGGAAGGTGAAATGAGATCATGTCTGTAAGGCCCTTGTCTTCCCTTGAAGTAAGACATTATGTAAGCACACAGTAATGCACCTCCACCACACCTGTGGTGATGAGGCAGTGCCTTTGGGCGGCAATCCTTCCTTTCCCTGACAGCCCTGCAAGTTTGCACAGGATCGAAGTAGAATGGATTCTCATTCTTTGGGCCCTAATGGTTTGTTGATTCCAAAGCAAGTGTGATTCAGTCTGTCCGCAGGCTACCTTAACCTTCCACATTGCATACACATTTAAGGAGCTACTGTCCTGGTGGTTGACTTTTTGTTTTAGGTTCTTGCTATTCTTGCTCTCATTCTAACTTTAGGTTTGCTCTTCCTAACTCATCAACTCTAATTTCTACAATATCTTTTATTAAAACTTAACTTCAGGGCTGGAGAGATGGCTTAGTGGTTAAGCGCTTGCCTGTGAAGCCTAAGGACCCCGGTTCGAGGCTCGGTTCCCCAGGTCCCACGTTAGCCAGATGCACAAGGGGGCACACGCGTCTGGAGTTCGTTTGCAGAGGCTGGAAGCCCTGGCGTGCCCATTCTCTCTCTCTCCCTCTATCTGTCTTTCTCTCTGTGTCTGTCACTCTCAAATAAATAAATAAATAAATTTAAAGAGTGTGGTAGAATCAATTAAAAAAAAAAAAAACTTCAGAGCCAAGCATGGTGGTGCATGCCTTTATTCCCAGCACTCAGGAGGCAGAGATAGGAGAATTGCCATGAGTTTGAGGTCACTCTGCGACTACATAGTGAATTCCAGGTCAGCTCAGTTTAGAGCAGGACCCTACCTTGAAAAAAAGCAAAACCTTTAACTTCAGGACTGAAAAGGTTGCTTAGTGGTTAAGACACTTGCCTGCAAAGCCTAAGGACCCAGGCTTGATTCCCCAGGACCCACATAAACCAGATGTACATAGTGGCACATGAGTCTGGAGTTTGTTTGCAGTGGCTAGAGGCCCTGGTGTACTCATTCTTTGTACCCCCTCTTTCTCAAAAATAAATTAATAAAAATAATTTTTAAAAACTTCAAATAATAGAGAGCCAGGAGCTGAAGAAATGGCTC
This sequence comes from Jaculus jaculus, assembly GCF_020740685.1. NCBI lineage: Eukaryota > Metazoa > Chordata > Mammalia > Rodentia > Dipodidae > Jaculus > Jaculus jaculus. Next base: position 115,092,870 of record NC_059107.1, read on the forward strand.
AGTAGTTGGTACTTTCTTACAAAGTTTACTGGCCTGGGTTCAATTCACCAACACCTGCATAGAGCCAGATGCAGAAAATGGTGCATTTGTCTGGATTTCATATGCAGTAGCATGAGGCCCTGGCACACTCAGTATCATTCTCTCATGCACAAATATATATATATATATATATATATATATATATGTATGTATATATGAGAGCCTACTACATGACACTATATCGTCTACTATAAGCTACACAATGCAGATAAGGTCCTTCATGGAACTTATTTTCACTATCAGTGATTCTCAACCCTAGGCTACATATTAGAATAACAGCAAGGCTTTTTAAAATACTGAGGGGCTAGAGAGATGGTTCAGTAGTTAAAGGCACTTGCTTGCAAAGTCTGCTGGCCCAGATTTAATGCCCCAGTACCTACGTAAAGCCAGATGCATAAAGGGACAAGTACATCTGGAGTTCGTTTGCAGTGGCTAGAGGCCCTGGTGCACCCATATTCTCTCTCTCTCTCTCTCTCTCTCTCTCTCTCTCTCTCTCTCTCTCTCTCGCACGCCTGCAAATAAATTAATGAAGGTATTTAAAATAAATAAAAATACTGATGCCCAAGTCTCACACAACACCAATTAAGTTTGCATCCTTGGGAAAGAGTATTATATCATGAAACTCCTTTTCTGTGGACAGCTAAACCAAACTTCTAGTAGTTAACTTTTGTCATCTGTTAGGCAGAGTTCCCCAGGGAATACCAAAACTCAACTCTGCCTGATTTTCCATCTTGTGCTCAGAACACTTGCATTGTGGCTATTGCAGTATTAGAAAATGGTCTGTCGTCTTCTTGAAGAGAATGGCTAGAGAATTTGGGGTGGGAATCAAGCTTAGGACCTTGAGCATGCTAAGCAAATGCTCTACCACTAAGCGACAGTTCCAGTCCTTAAAAGATTGGATAAAATGGTTGCTACTCTGAATTTAGGACAGTGAGATGTGGTGCCTCCACCAGCTCTGGGAACCTAGAGTCTGGGCTCACTCTCCCTCACCTCTAGCTGAGCTGGAACACTGTGCCTTAGTAGCTTTTGTAGCACATCCACAATGGACTTTCTAATGGATCTGTAAGACAGTCAAAAGCCTGGAGAAAGCACAAAGTCTTGCCTTCATTTCTCTTTGTGATAATTCACATCTTGAAAGCAACTCAAAGTGTTCCTCATGGGGATTTGGTCCCTTAGAAAGACAGAACTAATAATTCCAGGATTTCTCATTCCTGCAGAAGAGCGTGACCTTGAAGATTTTCTGCTTGACTTTGAGGAAGACCTGAAAGCCCTTCATTCAGTGCAATGTTCACCTTCCCCAGGTGAGAAAGAGATCAAAAATGCCTTGGCAGCAGAATTCACTGTGAACTCTGAGGCTATCATTGCCACTGTGGCTATACTTCAAAAGCAAAATATGTGTCACCTATTGACTCATCAGTGTCCCTCCCCATGGGAATTTGTAAAATGCAAACAAGTGTTCATTCCCTGGAGTTATTCACCACTTGTAAATAGAACCTGGCGTTTGTGTGTGTGGTATGCATGCATGTATATATGCATGTTCATACATGTGTGCACATGCACTTGCACATATGTGCATGTGGAGTCTAGAGATCTGTGTGAGGTATTTCATCAGTAGCTCTCCTCCTTAATTAGTGAGACCAGGTCTTTCATGGAACCCAAAGCTGACTGATTGGCCGTTTGCTCCAAGGTTCTGCGTGTCTCCATCTCTGGGCGCTGAGATTACAGGCCCTAGCCATCTCGCTGAGTCTTTATGTGGGTGCTGAGTAGCTGAACTCAGGCACAACAAGCAGTTTACTTACTGAGCCATTTCCCCAGTCCCACAAATAAAACTTTTGTGGGAAACTGTTGATTCACATTAATTCAAACTTAAGAGTAAGCACATAATTACAGGTAAATATGATTTTCAAAACATTAGCTATTTGGCTTGGAATAGCATGCTGCAATCTTGCTCTGTGTAATCAATTGTAGTTGAAAGTGATTTAATTCTTCTCTATAAATAACTATTTGGGGGCTAAGGATATAACTCAGGAATGATGTGCTTTTTAGCATGCCCAAAACTCTGGTCTCAATCCCAGCAAAACAAATTTTAAAGAACTAAGTAAATGCATAAATATTTGGTGAAAGCTAACAACAGTTCATACAGATAAAGAAAGAAAGAAAAAGAAGGAATGAAAAAGGAAGGGAGAGATGGAGGGAAGGGAAGAGAAAAAAGGAAGAAGGAGGGAAGGAATAAAGGAAGGGAAGGAAGGAAAGAAGGAAGGAAGGAACGGAGGGAGGAAGGGAGAAAGGAAGGAAAGAAGGAAGGAAGGGGATTAATGCAATTGTCTCATTCCTAGAAATAGGATGAGCAAGTTGGAGGGGGCAGCTGGCAGTTGTTAATATTTTCAGTAGTCCTTGCTCCCTAATACCAAATGTTAATCCAGAACTAAGGTTAAGAGTTTCCTAAAAGGTATATTCATGCTACCTACCCATAGTTCCTTTCTGACTATGGACTATTTCCCTAGGACTATTTGTCCTTCCCTTCCTGTGGAAATTAGTGGAACATTCTGTTAGAATGAAAAATCGGGAAAATCTGGCTTTTCGCTTGGTCCCATGACATCTGTAATTTGGGGACTGTAATGAAACGAGTGCAGTTCCCCGTTTTCATTTTCTGTATATCCCCCGGGGAACACAAAGGTCTGGGCCTGCTCTTCCAGTCAGTGCTGTAGAAACCCCAGGGCATCCTGATGTGATGGAGCATGCCACCTTGGGCGCAGCAGGTTACAATACTGGCCTGTATCTCCTGCTTCTAGGAGAGAAATAAAAGAGCAACTTGGCTAAGGTGCCAACCCTGTGTGACGCAGTTTTCTCTTCCTTGGCCTGCCAGGTCCCTTCAAGCCCTGTGAGCACCTTCTTGGCAGCTGGCCGATGAGAATTGGAGTGTGGACCATAGCAGGGCTGGCACTTTCCTGTAATGCCTTGGTGACGTCCACAGTACTCGGCACCCCTCTGTACATGTCTTCCATCAAACTGTTGATCGGGGTGATTGCGGTGGCGAACATGCTCACCGGCGTCCCCAGCGCTGTGCTGGCCGGCCTGGACGCATTCACTTTTGGCAGCTTTGCGCAACATGGAGCCCAGTGGGAAAATGGAGTCGGTTGCCAAATCATTGGTTTCTTGTCCATTTTTGCTTCGGAATCATCCGTTTTCCTACTTACTCTGGCAGCCCTGGAGCGTGGGTTCTCTGTCAGGTGTTCAGCCAAGTTTGAAACGAAAACTCGCTTTTCTAGCCTGAAAGTGATCGTGTTGCTCTGTGTCCTGCTGGCCATGACCATCGCCACGGTGCCCTTGCTGGGAGGCAATGAGTACAACGCCTCCCCGCTCTGCCTGCCCCTGCCCTTTGGGGAGCCCAGCACCACGGGCTACATGGTGGCTCTCGTCTTGCTCAACTCCCTTTGCTTCCTTGTCATGACCATTGCCTACACCAGGCTCTACTGCAGCCTGGAGAAGGGCGACCTGGAGAGCATGTGGGACTGCTCCATGGTGAAACACGTTGCCCTCTTGCTCTTCACCAACTGTATACTCTACTGCCCTGTGGCTTTCTTATCCTTCTCCTCCCTGCTGAACCTCTCCTTTATCAGTCCTGAAGTCACTAAGCTGGTGCTGCTCGTGATTGTTCCGCTTCCTGCGTGTCTCAATCCTCTTCTCTACATCCTCTTCAACCCTCACTTTAAGGAGGATCTAGGTAACCTGGGAAAGCAAACCCACCTCTGGATGAGCTCAAAGCCCCCAAGCCTCATGTCCATCAACTCTGATGATGTGGAGAAACAGTCCTGCGACTCAACCCAAGCCTTGGTGGCCTTTACTCAAGCCAGCATTGCCTACGACCTGCCTTCCAATTCCAGGTCATCACCAGCTTATCCAATGAGCGAAAGCTGTCCTCTTTCTTCTGTGGCATTTGTTCCATGTCTCTAGTTAACCTGTGACGGGTAAAGTTTTCAAAAGCTGGAGACTTGAAAATGTGAGATCGAGGACATTACAATAGTAGCTAAGAAGAACTGAGCTGAAACGTGGTTTAAAAACCAAGTAAGCATCTCTAAGACAGTGTGGAAAAGCAGATACTTGAGAGGGAAATAGAAGCATAAACACTGCTTGTATAATTTGTTCAGCCAAGAAGCGAACCAGACAAGTTATTTAAGTGAAACCAGATCAAAAACAGTGGATTGAAACGTTCTTCAAAAATAATTTTCAGGATTTCAGTTGCATCCTCTTTATAATTGCATCATTATGATCTCTAGGCATAGACAGATTCACTTGCATTTAAAAAAATGAGTCTACTTAAATCCCACAATTCCTTAAAAGATGGTCAGAGGTATTAGGAGAAATAAAGTTTGAAATGGATGACATTACTAAGGTTGTAGCCTATAGAATTTCACTTTAATGACACATGGCGATATTTTAGTCTTCTTTTGGCAGAAATGATCCTTCCAAGACACCAGTTTGTGAAGTGCTAATAGAAGACATTGGTTTATTTATGCATCATTTAAAAGATCCTGGCTTTTATGAGTAAGCAACCAGGGCTTCAATCCTTGGTAGAATAAAACTGAGTACAAATATTTTGAAAGGAAAACAAACTGAAATTCTTAAATTGCCCCTAAGGCAATCAGGTATAGGTGATGTTGGTCTTGTGTAACTCATTTTTAACTTGTTAGTGTCCAAAGCTCAGAAAGAAAGTTCATTGCTGGCAATGGACATACCTGGAAAAGATAGTAAGCAGTATGGGATATTGTTTATTTGTTTTGAATGAGTGCACATGTTTTGTAAGAGGTGTTATCATTGATTCAAGTGGATGGGCATCTTAAGATAATCAAATGCAGATATGACATAAATGAAGCCCATGGATGGAATCCTCACACATTCATCTCTAGTAGCCTGAGCAACATGCCTGACAACATTTTGGGCTCAAAAAAAAAAAAAAAAAAAAACTTAGTAAAACATTATTCTGTTTATTTAGCTTGGTTTTAGCTGTATCCATTTTGGATCAACTACTTTATATGAGGAACAGTCCTTCTCTGCTTATTCCATATTAACACAGATATTAGATACTTAAAAATTATTAAATATGAAGAGTCAAAGGATTAATTCTTAACTTCTGTGATCCTATATCACTTCATTGAACCCAAATCAAAAGGCTGTTAGGTAGATTTATTTTTATATAAGCATGTTTATTTTGATCAGATGTTTTAACTTGGAATTAAAAATACATTTATGAGATGTTTTATAAGATGTGTACATATAGAATTGTATTTATTACTATAGTAAAGATTCAATGACATTAAAAACCATGACAATAAACCATGTACAGTGGCATATTCTTCCATTTATATTGTCTCTCTGCCCATTTTCCTTAAATGCATTAATTGTCTGTAATATATGTAAATATATAGTACTTGTAAATACATTCCAAGCTTGCTTTTCTATTGGGTACAAAGAAATTTGTAATAAAATGTATGACTACAAAACAAAATATTTTCAAGTCTATTTATTGAGATTATAGGCATATACATATATGAGCTAATGTTTTAAATTTTTGGGATGCTTTTGTTACATAAGTACTTGTGCTCTAATATTTAGATTGGATTTATTAAATCTTTCATATGAACAAGTCACAATATCTTTACTAATGTCTGCATTATTTTAAATGTGATTGAAAAATCATTCTGTCATGACCTTGGTGAAATTTATTGTCCTCAGTAATGGCTTGGATTTTATAGCCATGACCTATACTTATCCCAAACTAGTTCTGCAATGTAAAATGTGTGTGTGTGCACATGCCCACACACATACACAATTAGAAAGAAATGTATGAATAACAAGTCAATCTTAAATTAGTCAACATAGACATGGGTTTTCTATAAAATCTTTCTTCAGTGCAAACACTTTCATGACAATGTTATAGCCAAAATATGAGAACATAAAATTCCAAGGGCAAAAATATACTGTTCCTTTCCCATCCCTGTCATTCAAAAACGTAAGAAATGAAATGAATTCTCTAGGTATCTTCTTCCTACTGATGCAGAGTTCTGGGGTTCAGTAAGGGTCCCCCAGAATTTATGAACCCCAAGTTTTGAGTTCTGTCCTACCTTTAATAAAAATTGATAGATGGACTCAAGAAGGATAGATTATGAATTATTAAGTTTATTAGGGGGAAATCACAAGTTGTGTGGTTCATTTTTTAATATTTTTATTTATGTATTTATTTGAGAGAGAGAGAATGGGTGTACCAGGGCCACTAGCCACTGAAAATGACCTCCAAACACACGTACCACCTGTGCATCTGGCATTATGTGGGTACTGGGGAATCAAACCTGGGCTCTTAGACTTCACAGGCAAGTGCCTTAACCACTAAGCCATCTCTCCAGCCCAAATTGTGGGGTTTATTTAAGGAAGATTGGGATTTAAGAGAAACTGAGGACTTTAGAGAGATTGGAGTAAAGCTTCAAGCACATTAACTTAAAAGAAACTGAGGCTTTTAAAGAGAGATTTGAGCCGCAAATGTGTGGAAGGTAAGAGAAATGGAGGCTTTTAGAGAGGAATCAGAGTAGAGCTGCAGGCATGTGGGAAGCTCACCTGAGAGAAACTGAGGCTTTTTTGTATTTTTATTTATTTTATTTTTATTTATTTATTTGAGAGAGGGATAGAGGAAGAGAGAGAGAGAATGAGCACACCAGAGCTTCCAACCACTGCAAATTAACTCCAGACACGTGCCACGTTGTGCATCTGGCTTACATGGGTCCTGGGGAATGGAACCGAGGTCCTTTGGCTTTACAGGCAAATGCCTTAACTGCTAAGCCATCTCTCTAGCTCCGAAAATGAGCCTTTTAAAGAGAGACTAGAGTAAGGCTGTAAGCATGTGAAGGATAAAATTTAGGAGCTTGTGTAAGGAGACTTAGAAGAAACACACATGATATTTGCCTTGTGCTTTCCTTTAGAGGGAAGTTAAGAGGGCAAACAGTGAGGCTCAAAAAGAATAAGAGGGGCTAGAATGATGGCTTCGAGGTTAAGGAGATTGCCTGTGAAGCCTAAGAACCCATGTTCAACTTCCCAGATCCCATATAAGGCAGATGCATAAGGTGATGCCTGTGCAAGGTTGCACATGCACATAAGGTTGTGCACGTGTTTGGAGTTCAATTACAATGGCTGGAGGCCCTGGCGCACCAAGCATCAAATCAGAGACCAAGAAATTCAGAGGAAAACTGAGAAATGGAGAGAGTTATACTCATGGTTCCTCCAAGTTTAAGGAAACTACACAGGTTACAGGTAGTTTATTTCAAGTAAAGCAAGGGCTCTCTCTCCTCTTAATCTCATTCTTCTAGCTCAGGCAGCAGACACACAGCGGATCTCAGTCTTTCTTCTCACTATACTTACTTTTGGAAGACCAAACTTAGGAACAAATTCTGGTAACCAATTTCTGCCTTTCTTGCTCAAGAAAGTATAGGTCAGTGATGTAATTTTTTAAAAACGAAAACATTTATATCTACCTTAGTTTTTTTATAAATAAATCTACATGCTTCATTATTTTATTAGCAAAGCACATACTGTTCTTTAAAGCATCCGATAAATATCCTCCACGATTATGCAACATAAAAAGAAGTGGAGTTGCATCACAAATGAATAAGTCAACAGTAAGAACAGGGGAAACATACAAATGTTAACAGGTTGAACAGTTTTGAAAAAAAATAAAGCAATTTTTAAATAATTTTATTTATTTATCCATTTTGTTTATTTATTTATTTGAGAAAGAGTCAGATAGAGAATGGGTACACCAACGCCTTCAGCAGCAAACAATCTCCAGACTCATGTGCCACCTTGTGCATCTGGCTTAAGTGGGTCATGAAGAATCAAACCTGGGTCCTTTGGCTTTGCAGGCAAGTGCCTAAACCTCAAAGCCATCTTTTTAGCATTGAAACAAAATTGTAAAAGCATAAACTTCTACCTCTGCCTCTAAAGTGCTGAAATTAAAGGTATATGCCACCACGCCTGGCTTAAAATAAAATAAAATAAAATCCTGCTGGGCCTGGGGCTGCATAGTCAGTTCCAGGTCAGCATTAGATAAAGTGAAACCCACCTTGGGAAAAAAAAAAAAAATTCCTACTTTCTGATATGGCAAGAAGTTCTAGTCTGCAGTCTGGTTTTGTGTTTCCTAATCCAGATCTGGAATTAACTATTTCTCAAGGGAGTAGTTCTCAAGTATGGAATAGGGACAGAGATTTCCTGTGATGCTTTTGTGCTCAAATTATTTTCATAATATTAAGATGCTACTTTCCCTTTTAAATTATCATTCTCTCTCAAATATACCAGGAGTTTTTCAGACACTACAATGTGTAGATTCTAACTGAATACAGAAGCAGTTATAAGGCCTCAGATACCATGTCAAATAAATACTAAAGAGATTTATAAAAATGTAAAAAATATTATTTTCAAAAATGAATTTTTTCATTTCACAAACTCAGCATGCAGATAAAAACAAAACAAGACCTAGAATTTCTATTTCAATAGGAGGGAGATGATTGACAGTACACAAATATAAACAAGGAAACAAACATAAGTGAAAGAACTGAAGATCTTCAGGAGTGAGTAACAGTCATCTTCTTTAGATGCAGAGCTTGGGAAAAGTTCCTTTAGAAAGACATTGTTATCACTGAGAATTTAATTTTCAAGTGCAGCCATCTCTGCTTTCGCATTCAACCGGTTGCATCAAGATAGTCATCGTTTTTTGTCACTCAGTTCAAATTTCACCTCTAACTCTGTTTTGAATGACATTTCACTAGAAAAGTCTATTAGATGGCTGTTACTACACATCATTTTGTTCTTGATTGTTCCTAAAGAGAAAACCGTTCTTATATTCAATGCAAAATAGTTTTTTTTAACTTAGTTTTGGCCAAAAAAATAATAAGATAAAATTAATAGCACCTTTTTCATTTTGAACTAGAAAAGCTCCAACAGCTGAAAATTTAACAATGTCCTGCTGCTTCCGTTATTGCATTACATTTAGCTCAGAGCCCATTAGCTAGCACGAGAATGAATCCTGGATCAATTAACAGGGCTCATTGTGACCATGGTAGTGCCATCCATGCTAGTCAGCATTCGGAAAGTTTATTTTACAGTTTAACTCCACAGATAAAAGAGACCCATCTCCCTTGAGGCCACGGAAGGCAGGCTGCAGAGGCCCTTAGGGACAATTATGGCTGCTTCCTCTTGCAAGTGAACTGATCCGGCTGTAACCCATCTGCTTCAATATTTTCCTTGTAAGCATTCCGAAAGATGTGGAACTCAAATCCTACAAGGACTCACTCTTCTCTCAGGCAACTTCCAACAACTGTGGCCCTTTCTGCCTACAAGTTAAGATGGTAAACTTCAGCTTGTCAGTATTCAGAAATGGTTTTAAAAATCAAAATGTGTTGAGCAGAGAAACACTGTGGACAAGTTATTGTGGACATGACTTTCTATTCTGCTCACTGCACTTTTAAAAAGACAATGATGGCCAGGTGTGGTGGTGCACGCCTTTAATCCCAGCGCTCAGGAGGCAGAGTTAGGAAGATTGCCATGAGTTGGAGGCCACCCTGAGACTACAGAGTGAATTCCAGGTCAGCCTGGGCTAGAGAGAGACCTTATCTCGAAAAACAATAAAAAAAAATAAAAATAGAAGCCGGGCGTGGTGGCACACACCTTTAAGCCCAGCACTCGGGAGGCAGAGGTAGGAGGATCGCTGTGAGTTCAAAGCCACCCTGAGACCACATAGTGAATTCGAGGTCAGCCTGAGCCAGAGTGAAACTCTGCCTCGAAAACCTAAAAAATTAATTAATTAATTAATTTTTTTTTTAAAAAGGACTCGCGGCTCTTGCACGCCCCTGGGCGCCCGCTGTCCTTTCCGCTTCCCACACACTGTCCGAGCAGGTGGAAGGGCGGCAAAAACACAAATGCTCCGCTGCCCGGGGTTATGCCCGCTGCCCGGGGTCGTGCCCGCCGCCCGCAAGGCCACCGCCGCAGTTACCTTCCTTCACGGACCGGGAGATACTGGGCACGGATGGACAGAAGCGTTTGCAGGTATCAGAAGTTCACATATCAAACATACCTGCCCGCAGGCGCCAGTCATGCCTGTGACCTTAAATATGAACAAGGCTATGCCTTCATGGTTTGACATGACTGGGCTTTCACCAGATTCTCAGGAGGATGAATCTGGAATTAACAGGCAGCAGAAAATGTAAACACCTTGATAGATCAAGAGGTAAAGAAGGGCATCCCTTCGAACGGAATTATTGTGGGAGGATTTCTCGGGAGGAGCTCTCTCCCGGTCCGCGCTGCTCCCCACGCAACAGAAAGGGGCGGGCGGCGCTGCACTCAGTTGTTTCCTGGCTTCCACTTCCATCTGCGTCTGCACAGGGTCCTATCAGTGGCTCCAACAGAGAGATTTCTATCCTCCAGGGTCGTGGAGATAGTGACCCTTTAGTTCTCTTCATGCTTGGTTCTCTGACTGTTGAAAATATAAAACCATTGGCAAATACAGATAATGTAGCCTTCAAATTCTATGAAGGAATGACGCTCACTTAGTGTCAACAGGAAATGATGGATGTCAAGCATTTCATTGATAAGCTCCTACCTCCAATTGATTGGCGTTACTGAGAGGCCTTGTGTACATTACACCAGCATCATTGTACTAGAGTATAAATCTTTTCCTTTTTTTTTTTTTTTTTTTTTTGTTTTGTTTGTTTGTTTTTCGAGGTAGGGTCTCACTCTAGCCCAGGATGACCTGGAATTCACTATGGAGTCTCAGGGTGGCCTCGAACTCACGGTGATCCTCCTACCTCTGCCTCCCAAGTGCTGGGAACAAAGTGGTGCGCACCATGCCCGGCTTCTTTTCCCATTTCTGATCTTTAAACTCCCTAACATTTGCAGTATTAAAATGTTTTGCAATTACATGCCTATGATACAGACTAGGTGATGTCTCCTGGTGGGAAGCTTATGATCTTTAAGTTTCTATACATATATTTGTATATCCAGAACATACTACTATTAAAGTAGGTGAAACAGCTAGCTTCCTTTTCCCAAAGTAATTCAGCAGAATACTGTAATCAGAGTTCTTATTATCATTTGAAAATTACTAGTATGCTTAAAGAAAATTTGTTCAAGTATAGGTAAGTGGGTCAGATATAAATGACTTGTTCATGCTGTGGCCTAGACTATGGATTAGACCACAGTTGCATAGTGACTGTGCAGTATCTGTATTTTTGTATATGCATTCATATATATGTAAGGATTGTAATACATAAGAGTTAGATGCCATTATATTATTCTTTATACTAGCTATAATTCTTTTCAATGTCAAAAAGAGTAATATTTTCTTCAAGTAATGGTCCTTTTATTGGGGGACTAGGCTTTTCTTTTCTCAGATATTTCTATTTAATATTCTTTTGTAATTACAAAAAAAATTACTTTCTAGATTTTCTATAGCAGATAGAATACCACTTCCCTACCATAGAAATCCACCAATATATACTATAAGTTCACATTCTAAATTACAAACATATGATATTTAAAATCTAAGTACACTTCAAAAGAAACCAAATATTTCTTTATGTATTTCAAATAACTACACCTCAGTCCAAATTCAGACCTCTATAGTTATTAAAATCTTCAATACAGGTAATAATAATAAGTAAATGCTTTTTTCTGTAAACAACTGAAATGTTAGATCATGTTCTTGTATGTTTAGAACTATTACAAATTTCTAAAATAATTAGGTCTACTTATATTGTAGAGTCTAAGTTTATAGATGTTTAAAGCCATTTTACTATAGAAGAGCAATCTACTAGAAGTTTTTGCTTTATTTTTATCTCTCAAGGAAATAATTTAAATTTTCATTTTAGACAAATGATTTTTTTAAGATCAGTCTTCTTGTGCAGACATAAAATAGCAATTAATTGATTTTTCAATTGTCAGTGTCCAGATTACTACTAAAAGTATTTTTAAAAGTTATGGGTAATACTGATTAATCATAGCTGGGTATGGTGGTGCACACCTTTAATCACAGTACTCAGAAGGCAGAGGTAGGAGGATTACCATGAGTTCCCATTCACCCTGAGACTACATAGTAAATTCTAGGTCAGCCTGAGCTACAGTGAGACCCTAGCTCAAAAAAAAAAAAAAAAAATTAATCAGAACCTTAATACAATACTTACCACACCGTTTAATATGTAGCAGAAATGCACAGTTGTTATTTTTGGACTGTGTTAATTTTCCTGCTGTATTTCAACTTACCAAAACAATGTTATGATTGCATCTCTGTAAATGGGTGCTAATTGATAATGGAAATAATTTAATAATGGACTAGATAGGATATTAGTAATGAAGCCATATGTTTGTCTCATTTAAAAATTTTTAAACAATCATTTAATATATCATTTTGCTTTACCTTGAAGAACATAAACATATTTCAGTTATGCAAATCATTAAGTTCTTATTTATAGCAAGAAATATTTTGTTGACTTGTGTGCTATAATGTGGGGAAATGTAAATTTTTTCATGGTTTCTATCAATGTGAAACAAATTTAATTCTGGCTCTTCTGTGGCTTTTTCTTTTTTTTCTTACAAGTTTTGTATTGACACAGGTCAGGCCTCATTTATGTAGCAAGGCTGCCCTTGTAAGCATGATCTTCCTGCCTCTACTGCCTAGGTGCTAGAATTACAAAAGCCTATGGCAGAGGAGGTCATGAGCCTTAGGGGCATAAAGTCTACTCTTGTCTGGATAAATGTATATATTATTCTCACCAAACTGCCCTGAAAGCACTACACTTAATGTTCATATACATATATTAATGCTACTCTCACTTCTGATTAGAAAAGCTTCTTTTTTTCAGATGGCAATGACCACTGGGATGACCCAAAAGGCAACATAGTGCTGAGAAGAAGGGACGGAGGAGTGTCCAGCACCAGTCACTTTACACCCTCTAAGGCACAGGGTCCATTGCAGAAGAGGTGGACAAAAGAATGTAAGAGCCAAAGGAAAGGTACCACTCCTTACATACAACTGTCCAGACAGAAATTGGCCTCGATATGCATGACCTCACTGTGCCTAACAACACCATCACAAGACCCTCATAATAGGAGAAAAAGTTGATGACATCAAATTAGGAGAGAGACTAATGGAGAGAGGAAGGGGATATGATGGACAGCAGAGTTGTGAAGGGGAAAGTGGGGGTGGGGAGGGAAATATCGTGGTTTATTTTCTGTAACTATAGAAGTTGTCAATAAAAAAAAAAATGAGGAAAAAACTACAAAAAAGATAAAAGAAATGATAGTCCACTGAAGAATAGTTGAAAGAGTGAAGAATGTTTCATCTATAGAAAAAAAAAAATGCTAAAGGAAAAAACTGTTTAAAATATTTGAGTAGGGCTAGAATGATGAATTAGTGGTTAAGGCACTTGCTACAAAGCCTTAGGACCCAGGTTCAATTCTCCAGTACCCACATATACTAGATACACAAGGTGACGCATGTGTCTGGATTTCATTTGCAGTGGCTGGAAGCCCTGGCACGCCTATTCTCTCTATCTGCCTCTCTCTCTCTCTCTCTCTCTCTCTCTCTCTCCCTCCCTCCCTCCCTCCCTCCCTCCCTCTCTCTCTCTCTCTCTCTCTCTCTCTCTCTCTCTGTCAAATAAATAAATAAATACAAAACAGAAAGTCACCTAAGTCAGTCATAGGTCAAAATCACAGAAATAGCAACACTAAAGATAACAAATAACCAAGCTGAGATGCTGCAAAATATATTTTCTCTTTGCCTATTTAAAGTCCTTATTGATCATCACTTTGTGCCTGTCTTTCTTCTCTTCCTCTTTTTTTTTCTTTGTTTTGTTAGTTTTTCGAGGTAGGTTCTCACTCTAGCCAAAAGCTGACCTGAATTTACTTTGTAGTCTCAGGATGGTCTTGAACTGACAGCAATCCTCCTACCTCTGCCTCCCGAGTGCTGAGATTAAAGGCAAGAGCCACCACACCTGGTTCTACTACCACCACTTTTTCTTCTCCTCCTCCTCCTTTTCCTCTTCCTCCTTCTACTTTTTGTTTTGTTGTTGATGTTGTTTGAGGTATGATTTCCCTGTAGCCTAGGCTGACCTGGAACTCACTTTATAATCTCAGGCTGGTCTTGAACTCACAGCAATCCTCCTCATCCTACGTCAGCTTCTAGCATGCTGGGATTAAAGGTGTGTGCCACCACACCTGACCTGTATTTCTTCTTCTTTCCCCTCACTTTAAAAATTTTTTTTCTGATCTATTTTTTTAAATTATTTATTTATTTATTTATTTATTTGAGAGCGACAGACACAGAGAGAAAGACAGATAGAGGGAGAGAGAGAATGGGCGCGCCAGGGCTTCCAGCCTCTGCAAACGAACTCCAGACGCATGCGCCCCTTTGTGCATCTGGCTAACGTGGGACCTAGGGAACCAAGCCTCGAACCGGGGTCCTTAGGCTTCACAGGCAAGCGCTTAACTGCTAAGCCATCTCTCTAGCCCTGATCTATTTTTTATCTAGTTATTAGAGACAGCAAGAGAGTAAGAATGGGTATGCTAAGGCCTCTAGCCACTGCAAATGAGCTCCAGATGCATGACCATGTGCATCTGTCTTACACAGGACCTGGAGAATTGAACCTGGGTTCTTAGGCTTCACAGGAAAGCACTTTAACCACTAAGCCATCTCCCCAGCCCTCCCCTCACTTTTTTATTTGAATTTTAATTTTTGCTTTTTTGAGTGAGAGAGAATTGTCATGCCAGGGCCTCCAGCCACTACAATCAAACTCCACACTCATGAGCCATCTTGTGTGCATGTGGGACCTTGTGCACTTGCTGCATCTATATGTGTCTGGCTTACATAGAATCTGGAGAGTCAAACATGGGTCCCTAGGCTTCTCAGGCAAGTGCCCTAACCACTAAGCAATCTCTGCAGCCCTTTCACCTCATTTTTCACCTCAAGCTATAAATACCACAATACTGAGGTATTCTGTCTAAGGTAATATAGCCAATAGCTATATTAGGTTCTTTTGATCATAAATAATGAGAAAGAGTAGATAGTTATTAGGAGTGTAGCAGACAGATTCAGGTTCACTGAGATGAACTTCCAGACCAGGCACAGTTATGGAGGAAGGGATTTATTGAAGCTTACAGATCCAGGGGAAGTTCCATAATGGCAGAAGAAGCTGGCCTGCCTTTACAGGCCCAAGCGTACACAGAGAGAGAAGCACAAGCCAAAAAGCCAAAAGCCACAAAGCACACTTCAGGAACTCCAGATAGGCACACTTTGCATATTTTTAGATTGAAATCTGAAACCTACCACCATACCTTAAGATCCACGCAATGACACTGCCTCCAGCCAGGTGGCTGCAGATGCAAGCTACAAACAATAAAAAACTGAATATACTGGGGGCTATCTATTCAAATCACCAAAAGGAATGACCCTAATAAGAAAATATTCTAAATAAGAAAAATGAAAAGTCAGGGTTGGAAAATTTGAGGCTTGTGACCCATAGTATTGAAATGGAAGGCTTTACCTTGGCCTAGAATGAAATATTCTTCTTGTCCCTGATATGGCTTAGATATGGTTTATCACCAACATGAGTCATCTTCAGATTTAATTTTCAATGGAATGGTATTGAAAAATGATAAGAGCCGAATAGATGGTTCAACGCTTAAGGCACTTGCCTGCAAAGCCTAAAAACCCAGATTCAATTCCTCAGTACCCATGTAAAGGCAGATGCACAAAGTGGTGCAAGGATCTGGAGGCCATTTGCAGTAGCTAGAGGCTCTGGTGTGTTCTCTCTCTTTCTCTCTCTCTCTCTCTCTCTCTTTACAAATAAATAAATAAATTTTTGAAAAAAAGAAGCTGGGCATGGTGACACACGTCTTTTATCTCAGCACTTGAGAGGCAGAGGTTGGAGGACCTCCATGAGTTCAAGCCCACCCTGAGACTACATAGTGAATTCCAGGTTAGTCTGAGCTAGACCAAGACCCTACTTTGAAAAACAAAAACTAAACTAAAAAAAAAGAAAAGATGGTAAGAGCTTTAAGAGATGACCAATTTGAGATGAAATAACTCCTTTCCTGAGATAGAAGTTGCTAGTGAAAAATCAGATTACCATAAAAAATGAGCTAAGCTTCACTGATGTTCTCCTGCTATCTCTTCAATGCATACTCATTCATTCTTTTGCTTCTACCATGAGTGGGAAGCAACATAAGGCCCTCACTAGCATCATGCTCTTAGACTGCCAGCCTTCAGAGCTATAAAGCAAAATAACATTGACCCCAAAAATTATCCCATTTCAGTTATTTAGGAATAGCAATAGAAAATAGACTAAAGTATTCTCTTAACTTCCTAGATCTTCTATTAATATGGTGACCCAGTTTTTGTCTTTGTTTCAACTATTTATGTTGATACCAGTTGTAATCTCTGTTCTGTAAGTTCTCTCTGAGGCACAGCTTTGCTTGTATATTCACTCTTACTTATAGATATATCACCTCTTTCACCACCATTTTCCTCCAAGATCTCCTCTTGAGGCATGTGCATTTTACTAACCTGCTTGCCTCACTTGAAATCTTCCATTCCATATCATGCTCCTACACAACAGATTAATCTTTGCACAGGCTAAGCCTGGGGATATAGAAAACTATGCCTTTTGGGGTGTGAGCTCTTAGGACACAAGGAACTCAACAGCTTCTACAAAGATTTCCTGATGTGACAAGCATGTTCCAAAACAAAATTTTTTAAAGTTTTTTTACTATGTTTTATTTATTTATTTGACACAGAGAGAGAGGGAAAAGGAAAAAGAGAGAGAGAATGAGCACACTAAGGCCTCTAGCCATTGCAAACAAACTCCAGATGCATGTGCCACCTTGTGCACCTGGCTTAGGTGGGTTCTGGAGAACCAAACTTGGGTCCTTAGACTTTGCAGGCAAGTGCTTTAACCACTAAGCCAAAGCTCTAGCCCTATTTTTAAATTTTATTTATTTATTTTATTTTTATACTTATTTATTTTTGGTTTATGAGGTAGGATCTCACTCTAGCCCAGGCTGACCTGGAAGTCACTATGTAGTCCTAGGCTGGCCTTGAACTCATGGTGATCCTCCTACCTCTGCTTTAATCCTGAGTGCTGGAATTAAAGGCATGCACCACCATGCCTGGCTTTTTAAATATTTTTTTACTGACAGCTTCCATACTTATAGACAATAAACCATGATAATTCCCTACCCTCCCAACCTCCCTCTTTACAAATCCACACTCTATCATATCCTCTCCCCCTTTCCATTAGTCTCTCTTTTATATTGATGTCATCATATTTTCCTCCTATTATGAGGATCTTGTGAAAGTCATCCTAGGCTCTGCAAGGTCATAGATCTCGAAGCCAATTTCTGGGTTTGGATGATTGCATTGTAAGCAGTCCTCTCCTTCCTTTGGCTCTTACATTCTTTCTGCCACCTCTTCTCCAATGGACTCTGAGTCTTGGAGGGTGTGATAGAGATGTTTCAGTGCTGAGCACTCCTCTGTCACTTCATCTCAGCTTTATGGTGCCTTTTGGGTCATCTCATTGGTCACTGCCATCGGAAAAAGAGAAGCTTCTGTAACCAAAAGTGAGAATAGCATTAATATATGGGTATTAATGTTAAGTAAAGTGCTTACAGGGGCTGGAGAGATGGCTTAGCAGTTAAGGCATTCGCCTGCAAAGCCAAAGGATCTTGGTTCAATTCCCCAGGACCCACATAAGCCATATACATAAGGTGGCCCATGTGTCTGTAGTTCATTTGCAGTGGCTGGAGATGCTGGTGTGCCCATTTTCTCTCTCTCTCTCTCTCTCTCTCAAATAAATAACAATAAAATATTTAAAAATATAGTGCTTACAGGGCACTTTGGTGGGTATAATATAGGCATTTAGCCAGACAAGAGCAGATGTTACACTCCTAAGGCTCATGACCTCCCCCACCATAGGATTTTGATTAGGTTTTCAGTACCAGGCATGTATTCTCTTCCATAGAGTGGGCCTCCAGTCCAAATTATAGAGCAATTGGTTTCCCCCATAACAGACATGCCACTATTGCACCTGTTTGGTCATTTGGCCTGGCAGGCCAAACTTGAAGGTTGCAGTGTCCACTGTTTTCACCACTGTCTCACGTAGGGTTGAATGCAGTGTAGCTTTTTCCAAATTTCTGTCAGCTGAGCCACAGGAAGAAAGTTTTCAGCTCAGCCCCAGTTTGATTTCTCAGTGACATTGCAGCCTAGGCATGGGGAGTCAGCACTAGGGTCTTATCATCCATTCCTTATGGGAAACTGTGGTGGTTTGCTTCAGGTGTCACCCATAAACTTAGGGTGTTCTGAATGCGAGGTTGCCAGCTGATAGAGATTTGGCAACTAACTTAGGCCTCCTGGAGGCAGTGTATTGTTGGGGGCAGGTTTATGGGTTTCCCCTTGCCAGTGTTTGGCACAGTCTCCCGTTGCTATTGCCCACCTTATGTTGTCCAGGGGGTGATTACACCCTCTGATCATGCCATCATTTTTCCCTGCCATCATGGAGCTTCCCCTTGAGTCTATAAGCCAAAATAAACCCTTTTTTCCAAAGCTGCTCTTGATCAGGTGATTTCTGCCAGCAATGTGAACCTGACTGCAACAGTAAAGTTGGTATCAAGAGTGACATTGTTGCTAGACTGTGTGGCTTTGGCCTTTTGGAACTGATTTTCAAGAGGAATGTGGAAGGATTTGAAACCTTGGCCTAAGAGATGCCTTACAGTGATGTAAGAACAGTTTGATGGACTATTCTGGTCAGAGTTGAAAGACCTGAATGCAGCAAGAACATAGGACTATGAGGTTTGGCTTTGGACTGTGAGGGTGAGAAAGGGCTTTGTCTGGACTGGGCTACAAGCAATTTGTGTGAGAGGCTTGCTGCTATTGCCATGTCCTGAGAAGTTGTGCAGCGTTGCATTTCGTGGAAATGGAGTGGCGTGAGCAGAGGGATATGGCACAGAAAAAAATGAAATCTTTGGGCTGAAACTGCTGCCCATTCAGCTGCAATTGTATGAGAGATTGCAACCATTATGATTAGGCCAGTTGGCCTTCATTGGGGCAACAGGAGGAACATAGGCTCTTTTGAAGGGGTCTGAGTCTGAGTCTGAATGCTCAAGTACTGTCCTGTTCTTCAAAGTCTGCTTTATTCCCCCCTGAATTAACAAATTGGTACCCTACCTGGTATTGTGGAATATAAGAAATTCAGGAAAGAGGGCTGGAGAGGTGACTTAGTTGTTAAGTGCTTGTCTGTGAAGCCTAAAGACCCGGCTTGAGGCTCGATTCCCAAGGACCCACCTTAGCCAGATGCACAAGGGGCGCGTCTGGAGTTCCTTTGCGGTGGCTGGAAGTCCTAGTGTGTCCATTCTCTCTCTCTCTCTCCCTCCCTATTTCTCTCTGTCTGTTGCTCTCAAATTAATAAATAAAAATAAACAAAAAAAGAGAAATAAATGCAGGAAAGAGAGGGTCATTGAATTTGCAACATGGTCTTGTGTTTTGGAAATGGCCATGGGCAGCATGAAACAGGTTTGCTGGATGCCTGCGTGGAGACCCAATGGAGCTGTGAGGATGAACTGTGGGTTGCAGTGGAGATGCTGGGGTCATGAGATAGCTGCTAAGGAAAGCTGTTGGCCTGATGAAGTGTTCCAGAACTGTACGTAGCCTAGCTGGAGAGGTGGAATTGGAACTCCAGAGACTTGTTGCTGGTTAGAATTATTGAACTTACAGATTTGATACTGACTAGAGTTGCCTTCTTTTGCAGTGTGAATGTTTACTCTGTGTCATTATGGGGATTTGGGGATTTTGTTGGTATTATGGCTCAGTTGGATTATGAGGATGTTTGTACATCATTAGGATTGATAAAAACTATGGGGATTTTTAACGTTGGACTATGTGGTGGTTTGATTCAGGTGTCCCCCATAAACTTAGGTGTTCTGAATGCTAGGTTCCCAGCTGATGGATATTTGGGAATTAATGCCTCCTGGAGGGAGTGTATTGTTGGGGGGCGGGCTTATGGGCTTTATAGCCAGTTTCCCCTTGCCAGTGTTTGGCACACCCTCCTGTTGCTGTGGTCCACCTTCTGTTGGCCAGGGGGTGATGTCCACCCTCTGCTCATGCCATCGTTTTCCCCTGCCATTGTGGAGCTTCCCCTCGAGCCTGTAAGCCAAAATAAATCTCTTTTTCCCAGAAGCTGCTCATGGTCAGGTGATTTCTGTCGGCACTGTGAACATGACTACAACAGAAACCAAGAGCCTTGGCAATAATAGCCTGTAATGCAAAACGAAACTTTTAAGTAAAATTCGTGATCTACCTTATGCTGAGAATCATAAACATTTTCCAGTTCAGCTTAAACTCTCCATAACTTTTATTGCCTTAAACTCTTAATAAAAGCTGTGAGTAAGGTCAGCTCAGGACTTCACTCCAGTGGAGTCCCCAGCCCTCCTTAAACTTATTTGTGTGTTGTGTGCCACAGGATGGTACTGACACATTCCTACTTCACACAGAAAGAATGGTTGACCATTGTTGTCCCTGTGAGGCAAGGCTGGACCATCTGGGGCTTGGGGAGCCACTGCTTAGACCTTACTTATATGGGCTTCCTCTCTGTCACATGATACTATCTCATGCACTTAAGAGGAAGAGTCAGGTTCACAAGGTTAAGACCGTAAATAGGTACTTTTCTCTTACTTGCTTCTTCAATGATCATGAAAACAGTTCTTTTAGAAGGGCTAAGGGTAGCAGCATCTTTTTTTGACCTTTTCTGTTTATATGTCTCACTATAAAACTCAATGTTTATGCTCCCCACACATAAATTTATCTTGTGAAACCGAATCCCTGACGTGATGGTATTTAAGGTGGGACCTTTGGGAGCTGATTATGGTTTAAGGCAGAACTCTCAAGAACAGATTTAGTGGTACTATAAAAGAAATCCCAAAGCTCTTCCTTCTCCTTCTGCACATGGGGGTAGCAGGAGGTGGTGTCTTTGAGGAGGAAAGCAGACCCTCACACAGCAGACACCTAATCTGCTGCTGCCTTGATCTTCAACTTGCAGCATCCAAAGCATCCATTATTATCATTTTAGTCAATATTATCATTTTAGCAAGTCAGATAGTCCAAGACAGAGTAATTTTGATTTTTCTTACTAAGGGAGGCAGATTGGGAGTACTCTCCAGCTCATGTTCCCATATTTGCAATTACTTCCCAGCCATAGACTCTAACAAATCCCGTCTGGACATGACTCAATCCAGAACTATCAGATTCCCCCAAACACACACACCCCAAAAATTTCTTATTAGGATACTAAGGAGCATTCACTTGGATCAGGAAGGGAAAAATATCAAAGCCGGGTGTAGTGGTGCATGCCTTTAATCCCAGCACTTGGAAGGCAGGAGTAGGAGGATCGCTGTGAGTTCAAGGCCACCCTGAGACTACAGAGTGAATTCCAGGTCAGCCTGGGCTAGAATGAAACCCTACCTTGAAACTCAAAAATACAAAAAACAAATAACAACAACAAAAAAAAAAGTAAAAGAGGTCTAGCAGCTTCATAAATGACAGAATTTCTAAATGTTCTATTCCCTGGATGGCAGGGCTTTTATCCTGTTTTATGTCTGTGAATTTGTCTTTTAAAAGGTTCCTTTATATCCGACCTAATTTGGGAAACTTTTTGTTATGAATGTTCCTCCCTCACCACCACAAAAAAAAAAAAAAAAAAAAAAAAAATCTTCCCAGGAACTGCAGAGAGGGCTCATTTGTTAAAGGCACTTGCTTGCAAAGCAGGTTTGATCCTCAGTACCTAAAAGCCAGATGCAAAAAGAAGTGCATGCATCTGGGATTTGTTTGCAGTGGAAAGAAGCGCACGCACGTATACACACACACACACACACACACACACACACACACACACACACAGACATAAATAAAAACCTCCTCCTGTATCAGACAGCTTCAGGTTCACTGAGATGAACTTCCAGACCAGGCACAGTTATGGAGGAAGGGATATTTATTGAAGCTTACAGATCCAGGGGAAGTTCCATAATGGCAGAAGAAGCTGGCCTGCCTTCACAGGCCCAAGCAGACACAGAGAGAGAAGCACAAGCCTAAAGGTCAAAAGCCACAGCACACTTCAGGAACTCCAGGGAGGCACACTTTGCATATCTTTAGATTGAAGTCTGAAGCCACCACAACACCTTAAGGTCACCCAGTGACATTGCCTCCAGCCAGCAGATGCAAACTACAAACAATAAAGAACTGAATATATTGGGGGCCATCTATTCTATTCAAACCACCACACCTCCCCAATGAAAATGTCCACTCCCAATATCCAAAATGTTTTTCAATATAGCTTTGTTTTTTTTTTTTCCCCTGTGTACTTGGATAAGGTCTGTGATGATTTGATTCAGGTGTCCCTCATAAACTTAGGTGTTCTGAATGCTAGGTTTCTAGCTGATGGTGATTTGGGAATTAACACCTACTGGAGGGAGTGTATTGTTGGGTATCATAGCTAGTTTCCTCTTGCCAGTGTTTGGCATATCGTCCTATTGCTGTTGTCCATCTGATGGTGATCAGGAGGTGATGCCCACCCTCTGCTCATGTCATCGCTTTCCCCTGCTATCATGGAGCTTCCCCTTGCATCTGTAAGCCAAAATAAACCTTTTTTTCCACAATCTTCTGTTGGTCAGGTGTTTTCTGGCAGCAATGAAAACCTGACTGCAACAGTAAGATTGGTACCAGAGGAGTGGAATTATTACTGCTAGAAACCCATCTTGTGTGGCTTTTGGCCTTTTGGAGCTAATTTTTGAGGGAGAAATGTGGAAGGATTTGACACCTTGGCCTAAGAGACACCTTGCAGTGCTATAAGTACAGCTTGATGAACCTGAATGCAGTAAGAACTATAGACTATGAAGTTTGGCTTATGAGAGTGAGAAAGAGCTTTGCCTGGCCTGGACTAGAAGCAGTTTGTGTGAAAGGCTTGCTGTTATGCCCTTGTCCTGAGAATTTGTGCAGGGTTGCATCAAATAGGAATGGACTTGTATGAGCAGAGGGATATGACACAGAAAAAAATGAAATCTTTGGGCCAAAACTCTGCCCGTCCAGCTGCAGTTGTTTGCAAGATTACAACCATTGAGGTTGGACCAGCTGATCTGCATTGAGACAGCAGGAAAAATGCAGAAACTTTGGAGGGGGCATGAATGCTGAAGGAGTGTCTTATTCTTCAAAGTCTGCTTTATTTGCCTCTAGAGTAACAAGTTGGTAGCCCATCTGGTACTATGGAGTATAACAAATGCAGGAAAGAGAGGGTCATTTAATTTGCAACATGGTTCTGTATCTTGGAAATGACCATCGGCAGTGTGAAATAAGCTTGTTGGTTATCTATGTGAAAGCCTGATGAGCCATGACGATGAACCGTGGGTTGCAGTTGAGACTCAGTGGAGATGCCAGGACTATGGGATGGTGCCAAGCAGAGCTGCCAGCACTGGATGAAGTTTTCCAGGACTGTGAGTAGCCTAGCTGGGGGGGCCGGAATTGGAACACCAGAGACTTGGTGATGGTTAGAATTATTGGACTTGGAGCTACAGAGTTTGATGTTTGTCCTGCTTGTTTTAAAGCTTGTATTAATTGAATATTTCTTTGCTATGTTCAATGCCATCTTTTGCAGTGTGAATGTTTAGTCTGTGCCATTATGGGTTGTTTTTTTTTTTTCCTTTGATATTATGGCTCAGTTAAAAGTTCTTGGACTATGAGGATGTATGAACATCATTGGGATTGATAAAAACCATGGGGACTTTTAAAAGTTAGACAAAATGCATTGCATTTTACATCCTGGATGGTTATCAGTTTTTGAGGGCCAAGTGCAGAATGTGGTGATTTGATTCAAGTATCCCCCATAAACTTAGTTGTTCTAAATGTTAAGTTCCCAGCTGATGGTGATTTTGGATGTAACACCTCCTGAGGGCAGTGTATTGTAAGGGGCGGGCTTATGGGTGTTATAGCCAGCTTCCCTTTGCCGGGGTTTGGCATACTTTCCTATAGCTGTTGTCCATCTGATGTTGGCCAGGAGGTGATATCCACCCTCTATTCATGTCATCATTTTCCCCTGCCATCATGGAGCTTCCCCTCACATCTGTAAGCCAAAATAAACCCTTCCCCGTCGTCCCCCCCCCAATCTGCTCTTGGTCAGGTGTTTTCTGCCAGTAATGTGAACCTGACTGCAACCAAGGCTTTATCTCTCCCCTTCAGCTCAGGTACAAGGCTCATAGCAAAGGGGAAAAATACCATTGAAACTCTGATACACCCCCCAAGTCATCATTCTTTTCTTCATTTATTACTGTCAATTATCCATTCTACTAGACAGCTTCCAAAACAATGTAGATATTTGCATGAAACACATACAGCTCATACACCTAGAATAAAACTCTATTTTAAAATGTTCCTTTCTGTGCTCACATAGGATATGTGGACAAAGAGAGCAGTAGAAAGAAGTGCAAGAGCTCTGGGGCCAGATGGCCCTAGGGATTATATGCCAGTACCACCATTTATCAGCTGTTGTACTACAGACATGTTGCCTCCTCTTGATAGCAATTTCCAAATCTATGAAATGGGAATGCCCTTGTCCCACAGCTTACCACCTTCTTACAGAGGAATGAATACACAAAGTGTCTAGTGTATCATAAGTGCTCAATAAATGTATAACTATTGTTAGGAATTGAGGATGGGCTAAAAAACAGAACTTCTTCTCCATGCCTTCTTTGGGCCTATTGAAAACCAGGACAAACATTAGGGGGAAATGGATGTAAACCATCACCATGTTACTAATAAAAGTTAGCAAGGTTTTTGTCTGTAGGCAAATAGGCTTCCCAGTATTTAATATGAAGATTAGATAGACTTGCCAATTGAACCATCACAGAGCCTCACCCACATGCCTAGAAATATTCTGTTTTTTAGATTTATTTTTATTTATTTATTAGATAGAGAGAGAGACAGAGAGTGAGGGAGAGAGAGACAGAGAGAGAGAGAGAAACTGAGAATGGGCCTTCTAGGGCCTCTAGCCACTGTAAATGAACTCCAGATAAGTGCACCACCATGTGCATTCAGCTTACATAGAACCTGGAGAATCAAACCTGAGTCCTTAGGCTTTGCAGGCATGGGTCTTAACCACTAAACTATCTCTCCAGCCCTAGATATGTGGTTTAAAAAAAATAGCAGGAAAGAATAGAACCAAATGTAACCTTCTTGAGGCTAGTAAAAGGAAAGAACAAGGGCTGAGAGATTGCTTAGTGGTTAAGGT
Source organism: Jaculus jaculus (assembly GCF_020740685.1). Classification (NCBI taxonomy): domain Eukaryota; kingdom Metazoa; phylum Chordata; class Mammalia; order Rodentia; family Dipodidae; genus Jaculus; species Jaculus jaculus. The sequence goes on from NC_059107.1 coordinate 115,118,261, forward strand.
GCTTGCCTGCAGAGCCAAAGAACCTAGGTTTGATTTCTGAGGACCCAGGTAAGCCAGATATACAAGGGAGTGCATGTGTTTGGAGTTTGTTTGCAGTGGCCAAAGGTTCTGGCACACCCATTATCTCTCCCCCCACCCCTCTCTGTCTCTCCCTCTCATTCTCAAATAAATAAAATAAAATTTTTTAAAAAGAAAGAAAAAAGTAAGTTCTTCTAAATCCTAATAAGATGTATCACAACATATGTATTATCTGCTGTGTTTGGCTATGGTTTGTCCCTCCCCCCACAAACCAGGGTCATATGTTGGAAGGTTGGCCCCCAGTGAGAGATACCAACAGTGTTCAATGGTCATAGAACCTTTATGAAATAAAGCATAGTGAAAAGTTGTTAGATACCTGGTGATGTTGACCTCAGATGGAACCCAGGTTAGTTCCAGTAAGAGCAAGTTATTATACAAAGGACAAGCTTGGCTCCTGATCTCCCTGGCTTCGTGTCTTGTCATATGATTCCTCCATGCCCCATGCATTCTCAGCATAAGTCCATCTGCTGTTTTGGGGGCATATGAAAGTATTATACTAAGTTAGGTAACCCAGGCCCAGAAAGCCAAGCGCCACATGTTCTCTCTCATATGTGGATCCTAGCTACAGATGATTGGGCTTCTGTGTGAGAAGGAAAATACTTGGTAGCAGAGGCCAGTAAGTTAAAAAGGAGACATAAAGGGAAGAGAAAGGAAGGGAGGAGGATACTTAATAGGTTGATATTGTATATATGTAATTACAATGATTGTAATGGGGAGGTAATATGATGGAGAATGGAATTTCAAATGGGAAAGTGTGGGGGTGGGGAGGGAGGGAATTACCATGGGATATATTTTATAATCATGGAAAATGTTAATAAAAAATTTTTTTTAATGTAAAAAAAAAAAAAGAAATTATTTTCTGAGCCAGGCGTGGTGGCATGCCTTTAATCCCAGCACTCGGGAGGCAGAGGTAGGAGGATCACCGTGAGTTCAAGGGCACCCTGAGACTACAGAGTTAATTCCAAGTCAGCCTGGACCAGAGTGAGACCCTACCTCAAAAAACCGAAAAAAAAAAAAAAAAAAGAAATTATTTTCTTATGTTTCTTAGCCTCAGATATTTTACTAGGGGAACATAAAATGAACTAATAAATTCTTACTAAATAAAAGTCAATAACTGGCAAAATACTAATCTGCCAGGTAAGATGTGACCACTACAATAATGGCATGATGGTTAAATAAGGGAACCGATAGCTTTAATTGGACTTGAAATCAGCTCCGCAGGAGGGAATTCACATTTAGTACTATAAAACTAGTCAAAGGGAGGTCATAGGCCACCTGGAGTAGACAGGTCCGTAATGCTGGGACTAATATACAACCAGACACAGTTTATGGGAAGAACAGGATTTATTTGAGGCTTGTAGATTCAAGGGAAGTTCCATCAACAGTGGCATAAGCTGAACCCCTTTCATAGATACAAGCAGGGAAAAACCACCAGCAGCCAACAAACACCAAAAAGCCGCAAGCAAGAGCCTCAGAGCTCAGGCTTCTTTGCATCCCTTTGGGCTGGAATTCAGATCCACCCCCAATGGTGACAAGCCCCCCTGTAGCAGGAGTCTGTCTGCTAGGAGCTGAAGCTGCAAACACAATTTTAATAAGACACCTGAGTCTATGGGGCCATACATTCAAATTATTACCCCCCCCCATGGAGAAGCTATTGCTAGTTATTTGCTATATGGATATGAGGTAGCTGCCTTTGAAATATTTGAGTTAATACTCATAGATTAGAGCTGATGTCAGCTTTTTTGTGAGGAGGGGGATTCAAGGTAGGGTCTTCTCTAGCCCAGGCTGGCCTGGAACTCACTATGTACTCTTAGGGCAGCCTGGAACTCACAATGATCCTCCTACCTCTGCCTCCCAAGTGATGAAATTAAAGGCATGCACCACCACAACCGGCTTGATGTCAGCTTTTGTGAGAGAAACTTTTTTTGTTGTGAGCAGTAAGATTAATGTAAGAATGTAAAAGCTGGCATGGGGAGATGATTCTGTAGGTGAAGTGCTTGCCATGAAGGCATACGGACCTGAGAATTCAGTCCCCAGCACCCACGTAAAAAAATGCCAGGCACAGTGGCACATACCTGTAATTCCGGCACTGGCTTGCTGGCTGGCTTGTATAGCCCATTTGGCAAACTCAAAAAAGTAAGGCAATGAGTATTCCAGTAAGACAGGTGGTGTTGACCTCTGGCCTCTATAGGCACACACAATACATATATACACACACTCATGCCTACCACTTCCACACATACATGTAAAAGAATGTAAAAGCCAGGGGATGGGGGGGAGTGTTGTGGAAACTGCCATCTGAGTATGACATGACCACTGCACTTTTGAACTATGAACAGTTATGATTACCTGCACAATATCGGGCCCATCAACATTATGTCATGGAGGAGGGAGTAGCTCGTGAGCTTATACAGTCAGTTAATACTTGCTGGAGGAGGCAGAGATATTGCCTTCAGCATTTTAACCACTGATAAGTTACCCAGACTCCAGTAAATAGTCCTCTGCCATGCTCATGCAAGCAGCACTAATTACATTCAATGCAATAGTACCAAGGGTGTTACTCTAATAGATCCTCCTAAAGGCATGCACCATCATGCCTGGCAAGAATGCTAGTAGCTATCCGCTTGTTAAATGTTACTTCCAGTGCCCAGTCATAACAGTTGCTATGAGAATGTGGACCTTGTCAGGTGTTAGGCACTTTATGTATAGCAACTTAAGTAGGACGCAGCCCAGGAGACATGTCTTGCTGCCATGCTTGCTCTGTAAACAAAAAGTTGGTTTACCAAGGTTAAATTTTCCTACCACCACTTGCCTAGGAAATAATGAACATGAGTCTCAGAAATTTTTCTGTGAATATCTAAACCAAAGATTGTTAAAGTACAGTCCCTGAGAACCAATTGGAAATTAATTTTCAAGTTCACTCCAGTCTTTCAAAGCAGCAATCCAGAGGTGTCATCAAGGAATCTGAGTTTCACTGTGCTATGTAGGCAACTCTGATACTGGCAAACATTCAAGAACCCCTAACTCTATTGTGTACAGGAGCGAGGCTGTATTGAGGGATTGAACCATCATTCTGAGGGCAACAGGAAAAGTGGTAATCCTGAGGCTAAGGAAAAGGGGAGCAGTAAGGACAACAGGAAGCATTGTTTTTTAAAAAATATTTTTTATTTTTAGTTATTGTTTATTTGAGAGAGAGAAAGAGAGCTGGAAAAAGAGAAAGAATGGTTTGCCAGGGCCTCCAGCCACTACAAACAAACTCCAGACATATGTGACACCTTGTGCATCTGGCTTACGTGGGTCCTTGAGAGTGGAACCTGGGTCCTTTGACTTTGCAGGCAAGTGCCTTACTTGCTAAGCCATTTCTCCAGCCTCAGGAGCATTGTATTTTACAATAAAGAAAATTGACTGCTAATGCATTGACTAGGAAGTTTCTAGAACATGGTAAACAGCTCAACCCTTGTTCACATTTGTCTTCGGGGAATTTAACACACAAATGGATTAGGAAGATTTTTTTCAGAATGGTTATTTTGAGGAGTAGTATAAATGGCACACAAGGAACATGTGACCTGAGTTCAATCCCAACTGTAATCCTTAATAACTGTATGACCTTGTTTCTTTAGTTACCTTCCTGAGAGTGGAAAATAGGTCATAGAGTTACACAAAATAGGGTTGACCAACCATTCACCTTATACTACATCTGTCAGCAAAGTTTCTTTCCAATTACTATTGTTTGCATTTGTGTTCTTCCAAAACACACACACTATACAAGGTATGGTGGTGCATGCCTTGAATACCAGCTCTTGGGAGGGAGAGGCAGGAGGAGCACTGTGAGTTCGAGACCAGCCTGGAACTACAGAGTTCCAGGTCAGCCTGGGCTACAGCAAGACCTTACCTCAAAAACAACAAAAATCAAACAAGCTGAGCATGGTTGCATACATACCTTTAATCCCAGCATTTGGAAGGCAGAGACAGGAGGATTGCCATGAGTTTGAGGCCACTCTGAGACTACATAGTAAATTCCAGGTCAGCCTGGGCTAGAGCAAGACCCAACCTTGAAAAAACAAACAAACAAAAAAGCACACTGACTTTTAGGAAACCTTGTAGGTCTCTGATCAAAAACTTATTGTGGATGATAGCCACAGGCTGGTACTGGGAGTTACAGGTCAGTGCCCACTAAGAGAAGGAGGAAAAAGATAACTAATATACAAGAATTAGAGAGAAGAGGGGGGGAGGGAGAGGAAGGGAGGGAAGATGTAGAAGATTAAGGTAAGTCTTCATCATACCCTCTCCGGTATCTTGTAGTTCAGGTGTTCCCTGTAAGGGTCTGGTGCAAGTTCAGCCATTTGGTCTGCCTTTTAGGAAGTAGAATTTTGTCGTACCATTGCCATTTGGTTCTTGTTTTGTGTTTCCCACCCTATCGATGCCCTTCCCCCCACTCCCCATCCATCCTAATGTCTAGTCCACGAGATGCTTGCTGGGTATGTAAGGTATCTTGGGTAGATTCAGGTTAGGTGCTATAGATGAGTGAGACTATGTGGCGATTTGTGTGTGTGTGTGTGTGTGTGTGTGTGTGTGTGTGTGTGTGTGTGATTGGGTAAATTCACTGAGAATGATCTGTTCCAGGTTCAACCATTTTTCCTCAAATTTCATTGTGTCATTTTTTCTTACTGCTGTATAGAATTCCACTGTGTAGATATATCACATCTTAGCTATCCATTCTTGTAGTGGTGGACATCTGGTTTGATTCCAGCTTTTAGCTATTACAAATTGAGCCGCTACAAACATGGCTGAGAAAACCTCTCTGGTCTGTGGTTTGAAAGTTTTAGGGTAGATGCCCAGTAGGGGAATCACTGGGTCTGTTGGTATCTCTATAGTCAGCTTTTTCAGGAGTCTCCATATTGCTTTCCAAAGTGGTTGTACCATCCTACATTCCCACCAACAGTGGATGAGTGTTCCTACTTCTCCACATCCTCACCAGCATTTATTTTCATTTGATTTTTTGATGTTTGCTATCCTTATTGGGGTAAAGTGGAATCTCATAGTTGTTTTAATTTGCATTTCTCTGATGATTAGGGATGATGAACATTTTCTTAAGTGTGTGTTTTCCATTTGTATTTCTTCCTCTGTGAACTGCCTGTTCAGCTCTTTGCCCCAAAGGTTTCCTACAAAGACAGGCAGATTTCTGTCAGAGTACTTGATGACCCACCAAAGGTTAGTGGTAAGACCCTATTGCTGAAGACACCTTATGAGGTTGACATATAAAATGGAACAGCATGGCTGAAAGTTGGAAGAGAATCAGTCCCCAGACAGTCAGTGCGTCTAGTGCCAGAAGGTGCTACATGGGCGACTGGGGGAAAATGACCAATATCTGTCCAAGCAACTCATTGTCTAACCTACTTAGCAGCAAATAACCTGTTGTGATGCCCACACAAGTGCAATAGTGGCACACAGCCATGGTGGGGAATCAACTGCTCTTGATTTGGCTAACTGATTCCCTCAGTGGTATGGGACCCATAGCTGGAGCTGGGAAACAAGTCAGAACTATATTCAAACATAAACCCTCTCTCTAGTATCCAGCTACCATCAATCATGGGCTAGAAGAGGGCCTACACCTATTAAATTCTCTATAAAAAAAAAGTAAGGGTTATCTCATTTGTCCTGGTGCTAACCTACTCCCCGCTGGAGAATCTGTTTCTCTTTTTCAGATAGATGTAGATCCTAAGGAGAGAGCCACCCCATCATACCTCAAAAGGGCCCCGGCTGAAACTAAGAAAAATTGGGGAAACAAGCAAAGGTGCTGTTTTCCTGATGAACCAGATACCAACACAAGGGGGAAGGAGACCAACACAGAGAAAAATCAACGCCTACGAAATCAGAGAGCCAGAGCCCCAGAGGCCCCCAACACCTCATCACTGAAGCAGACCAAAAATGAACCCAACATGGCTCAGAGAAATTTTGCGGAAGGGGGGGTGGAAAGAATGGCAGAGCCACATGTTGGGTCATGATATGCAGAGACATTTATCGTACCAATAACTGTGGGCTAACTCCACAATGCATAACCCATATACCTCAACAAGGAGGGGCCAAGGAGAGGGGGTAGGTCACGGATGAGCCTAATAATGGTACCAAACTGACTGTATTTACTAAAAACAAAACTACTTAATTAAATTTTTAAAATTAAAAATAAAGTACATGAAAAGATTAAAAAAAAAAAAAGCACACTGACCTATTAAACCCCAAGATAATGGCAGTAGGTGGTAGGGGTCTTTGGGAAGCTCTGTACTCATGAATGGGACTAGTGTCCTTAGCAGAGTCCTCAGATAGCCCATTAGCTCTCCCACCACATGAGGACACAACTAGAAGATGCCATCTACACACAATGAGCTCTTAGCAGACACCAAATTTGCCATTGTCTTGACTGTAGGCTTCCCAGCCTCCAGAACTTGAAATGTGATTGCTTCTAAGCCACTCAGTTTGTAGTATTTTTGTTACAGCAGCCCAAAAGGATTAAGACAACTATTAATTATAAAATTCAAAACAGAAATAAAAGAAGTCATGGGCTCTAATTATAGGAACTCTATCTTCACTGGGTGTGTTGGTGAGGGGATACTATTCACATACATCTGATCTTTATGTGACTCGTACTTCAAATTTTAAATCTGCTTCATGGTAAGCCAACCATCTCACTTGACATTTTGGTCAAAACTTGCTAATCACTGACAGTTTTATTTAAAACAACAATAGAAAAATAACCTGCAAAAAAAAAAAAAATGAAGAGGTGCTGAGGAGATGGCTCAGCAGTTAAGGCTTGCAAAGCCTAATGACCTGTGTTTGATTCCCCAGGACCCATATAAATCCAGATGCACTAAGTGGTGCATCCATTTAGAGTTTGTTTGCAGAGGCTAGTGGCCCTGGTGTACCCATTCTCCTCCCCCCCCTTTCTCTCTTGCTTTTTCTCTGCTTACAAATAAATATTTTTTAAAAATAGAGAAAAAAGAAGATTTGTACTTTCCACCCAAGGCTTTTGTTGTAGCAGGAGCAGAACTGCCTTTCCAGAATAAAGGGACCTTAGTCATTCTTTCTGACTAATATAACTTTGTTTCCCATTGGAAAAAACAAGAATTCCTGATATGTTGCTTTGTTACAATAATTACAGAAAGATTGTGTAGCTGACTTTTGCCCACTACCACCTCTGGAATATTCAGCTTTCCCTTGGGTGCTTTTGTAGTATTAAGGGAAATTTACTATTCATGTATAACTGGAGAACCCTTTTTAGGGTCCAAAAACTTGGAGCCAATGGGAACAGTCAGAGAGTAAAGAGGGAAAGAATAAATGAAGTGACTAAAATAGCCCTCAGAGAGAACAGGAGATAGCTTAGTGGTTAAAGGCACTTGTTTGCAAAATCTGTCAGCCAGGATTCAATATGCTGAGGGGTTTTGGCAGACCTGAGTGACTAAAACCAGTATGTAAATTGAGTACATAAAGTGGTAGAGCAATCAAGAGGAGGTTAAAAAAAAAAGACAAAAAAAGAGAACAGCTCAAGTCACTCAATCAAATGTAGTAAGATCTGTATTGAGCTAGAATTCCAAGGGCAAAAATTGACAGGAAGCCAAATGCCTTTGTTAGTGAGCTTCTGGAAGGTTTTAAAGCTTGGAGAACAGTTCTCCAAAGGCATAATGATAAGACAGTGTATGTGAGAAGGTCTAAGCTTGTGAGCAATTACCCCCCCCCATATATATTTCTCTCCTGCAAAAAAGAGAGAGGAAGAGAGAGAGAGAAAGGAAGGGAAGGGAAGGGAAGGGAAGGGAAGGGAAGGGAAGGGAAGGGAAGGGAAGGGAAGGGAAGGGAAGGGAAGGGAAGGGAAGGGAAGGGAAGGGAAGGGAAGGGAAGGGAAGGGAAGGGAAGGGAAGGGAAGGGAAGGGAAGGGAAGGGAAGGGAAGGGAAGGGAAGGGGGAAGGAAGGAAGGGAAGGAACAGATACACTGCAAGTTTTTTTCACCTAAACTGAAGCCCTCTCAATAGCCAGATGTGGCCAACAGAGAGAAAATAGTTGTGCCAGCCTGGTGACTGTCAGATCTGAGCAGCTACCCAGAGTGTCAGGAGGAGCAAGTGAGACTGAGGACTTACTCCCACCTGGCCTAATGGCTTGAGCCAGCCCCCCTGGGGAGATGTATGGAGGCCCCACAGAAGCACACAAGGATAAGGTGGGTGAGATGGCTAATGAAAATTGATTAATGATGACAGAGAGTTAGATAAAGCAGCACCTCTCATCCATGCTACTATTCCCAGTTGTTCCTTGAGGTATAAATAACTGATACAAACAATGGAATTTTTCATGTTGTATTAGACCTTGCTGATGGTTTTCTTTAGTAGTATCCCCTTAGCTGGTGACTCCTGAGATCACTCACTTGAAATAGAATAGTGGGCCTTCAGAGATCCTGCTTATCCTGTGTATAAAAAGGTTTCAAAGCTGGGTGTGGTGGAGCACACTATTAATCCCAGCACTCAGGAGACAGAGGTAGGAGGATTGCTGTGAGTTCGAGGCCACCCTGAGACTACATAGTGAATTCCAGGTCAGTCTGGGCTAGAGTGAAACCCTACTTTGAGAAAAAAAAATCATTATATAGAAGGTTCGGTACTTTTTTGTTTTTGTTTTTGTTTTTTTAAGGTAGGGTCTCTCTCTAGCCTAGGCTGAACTGGAATCACTATGTAGTCTCAGGCTGGCCTCGAACTCATAGCAATCTTCCTACCTCTGCCTCCTGAGTACTGGGATTAAAGACATGTGCCATCATGCCTGGTGGTACTAACTTTTTGAATGTTTTACAGATTTAGAAAAGCACTTGAAAGATCTGAATGTACAACTAAATTAGCAAGAATGGGAAATTGGTCCACATGGGGCGGGGTGGGGGAGGGAACAGCCAGGCACAGCTGTGAAATTCGTGGGAGATTTATGGTTGGCAAAGAAACAGATGCCACCTAACAATGTGATTGAGAAAATTCTACAACAACCTGTGGCTGTAAATATTAAAGCAATGGTTAGAGTTATTACCCTACATGGATGAAAAAAAGGCATGTCACCAAAGCTGTAATGTTGTTAAGTTTAAATCCTAGTGCCAGGAAGAGGTTACCTCTGTGAGTTGTTGTTGGCCAGGGAGGCTCCTAAGGGGTCCCAAATTATAAAGACCATATCATTGCTATTGGCCACATGCCATATCTAGGTGGTTAAGATCCTACTGCTGAAGATGATGCATGCTCTGGTTCAAGACATGGGGGACCAACTGAACTGCGCTCAGAGCTGCCTCCCTGCTGGCTGGCTTTCACAGTGCTAGAAGGCGCGATGAAGGCTGCCGGGGGAGGATTGTGAGCCAGCAGTCTCAGTCAGCTATGGGCCTTGCGTGCTACATTACAGACTTACCAGGAGCGGTGCCCAGTGGTGCGATTATGGCATTGTTGTGGGTGCAACTCACAACTTCCCCATTAGATTAAGGCCTGCTCCACAGGAAGAAGCACATGTCTGGCACTGTATATCATGACAAAAATTTGTGGACAGGGTGGTCAGAGGCCCCAGTGGGGAAGCAACTACTGTTGCTTCATTGGTTGGAAGTGGTATGACTCTCAAATTGTCCTCTAGTTCCCTTGTGTTTTTTTTTTTTTAATTTTTTTAATTGTTTATTTATTTATTTGAGAGCAACAGACAGAGAGAGAAAGAGGCAAACAGACAGAGAGAGAGAATGGGCGCGCCAGGGCCTCCAGCCACTGCAAACGAACTCCAGATGCGTTGCACCCCCTTGTGCATCTGGCTAACGTGGGTCCTGGGTAGTTGAGCCTCGAATCGGGGTCCTTAGGCTTCACAGGCAAACGCTTAACCGCTAAGCCATCTCTCCAGCCCCCTCGTGGTTTTGTTTTTGTTTTTGTTTTTAGTTTTTTTTTTTGGTCTTTTTATGATTTTGTCCTTTTTTTTCAGTGCTGCGGACTGAATCCAGGGCTTTGCGTTTGCTAGGCAAACGCTCATCCACTGAGCTAAATCCCCAACCCCTCAAGTTGTCCTCTAAATATGTGTGTTTATTACAGCTACTGCCACTGTGATTAGGGACACTTTTTGTTTTGTTTTTTCTTTGAGATAATGGTCTCACACTAGCCCAGGATGACCTGGATCTCACTCTGTAGTCCCAGATTGGCCTTGAATTCATGGTGATCCTACTTCTGCCTCTAGAGTGCTGGGATTAAAGGCATGTGCCACCATGCCCAATCTGATTAGGGACACTTCTTTTTGTTTCTATGTACTTTTTTAATTAAAAAAAATTATTTGCAAGCAAAGAGACAGAAGCGGGGAGGAGAATGGGTGAGATAGGCCTCTAATTGCTGCAAGTGAACTCCAGATGCATGTGCCACTTTGTGCATTTGGCTTTATGTGGGTACTAGGGAATGGAACTGGGTGATTAGTCTTTGCAGGCAAGCACCAAAATGGTTGAGCCATCTCTCCATCCCAGAACACTTCTTTTTGCAATGAATGGTGCTTACTGAAGAGACTTATACTCAGCCAAGCTGCTGATGACTACTGATGTAGCACAGTGGTCCAATGCTCAGCCACAAATGGAAGAAAATGATCAGACATCTAAGTCAACTTCTCCAAGGCTCAGGAGACAATGCAAAAGAAGAGCACAGAAAGAATGTAAGAGCCAGAGGGAGGGATGTAGTGCTGAGGAGTCTTCCAAGCATGACAGCCAGTTATCTTCATCAGAAGCAGCTATGGCCATAAACAAGAGGGCCTCAATATTGGGCCTGTTGAGGTTCCCTCATGGAAGGAAAGGGGGAAGAGTCATCAGAACTTTACTGCCCACTTCCCCCTTGCACCTCCCAGCTAGCTGTGATTCTGCCCCAGCTGCACATGGTCTCCCCCTCAGGAGGTGCTAGATCATATAGTGTTGAAGGTTCACTGAAGGCACTGCATCTATGCAGTTATGGGGAAGCCGTCATCCATGCTGAGGTGAGACTGTCCAGTGATTACAGCTGCTTTGGAGTCACTTACACTCCAGTAAGGAACCCCTAGTCCATGCTCTGTAAGCAAGCATGTTAAACTCATTGGTTCACCAAGCTGAACTTTGGTGTAATCATCTGCTGTTGGAGCCCTGTTTGGGGTGGGTGGGCAGGGAGCAGACATCTCCTCAGGGAAAGGCCCATGACAGTATCCACAGGAGACTTGTTATTTGTATTGCTAATGACGACAAAAAGTGTATGTTTGGTTAAGATACATCTTTTACTTTTTATTTTATTTTTGGCTTTTGAGCCAGGGGAACTTGATGTGTAGCTCAGGATGGCCTTGAACTTGGAATAATCATCCTGCCTTGGCATCCTGAGTGCTGGAATTACAGGATTGCATGACTGTGCAAGCTTGGTGGATTTTCCAAAAGTATTTTTTAAACATTTTAAAAAATTAAGCAGTTTTTAAAGTATTTATTTTAGAGAGAATGAATGGGTACACTAGGATCTCCTGCTGCTGCAATATGCTCCAGATAGATGCATGTGCCATTTTTGTGTTTTTACATGAGTACTGAGGAAATGAACCTGGACCATCAGACTTCATAAGCAAGCACCTTTAACCACTGTGCAATCCCCCTATCCCTCTAAAAGTACTTTATTTCTTTTATTTATTTATTTGAGAGAGAGATAATAAATGAATTGGTGCACTAGGACCTCCAGCCACTTCAGTCAAACTCCAGACACCTTGTGCACATGTGACCATGCCCACTTGCATCACCTTGGGCATCTGGCTTATGTAGGACCTGGAGAGTAGAATGTGGGTCCTTAGGTTTCACAGGCAAGCATCTTAACCACTAAGCTATCTTTCCAGTCCTCTAAAAGTACTTTCATTCACAACTGAACCCATGGAAGCTGAGGACATAGCAGACTGATGAGACAAAAAACCTGAAGACCCTGACTGGCATCTACTATGCCCCAGACATTACAATTGATGTCCAGGTGACTGGAACCAGGACTTTCCATACTTCTGAATTTTCAACTGTGGAAAACCATGCATTTTTTCCCCAGCTTAGAGCTTCTCAAATTTTAGGGGATCTTATTAAAATACAGCTTTGGGGGCTGGAGAGATGACTCAGCAGTTAAGGCTCTGACTTGCAATGCCTAATGACACAAAGAGGTTCATGCATCTGAAGTTCGTTTGCAGTGACTAGAGGCCCTGGTACACCCATTCCCTGTCTCTCTCTCTGCTTGCAAATAAAAAAAAATATTATTGCATTTAAAAAATAAAATACAGCCTCTTACTTAATGGTCTGGGCAGGGATTGAGAACTGAGGTGGTTTGATTCATGTGTCCACCATAAACTTAAGTGTTTTGAATGCTAGGTCCCCAGCTGATGGAGATTTGGGAATTAACACCTCCTGGAGGCAGTATGCTGTTGGGCACCAGGCTTATGGGTATATAGCCAGTTTCCCCTTGTGTTTGGCACACTCTCCTCTTGCTGTTGTCCAGCTGATGTTGGCCAGGAGGTGATGTCCACTCTCTGCTCATGTCATCATTTTCCCCTGCCATCATGGAGCTTCCCCTCAAATCTGTAAGCCAAAATAAACACATTTATCCCCCAAGCTGCTCTTGGTCAGGTGGTTTCTACCAGCAATGCAAACGTGACTGCAACAGTAAAGTTAGTACTGAGAGTGCTGTGATCGCTGCTTGAAACCTGACTGTGGCTTTGGTCATTTGGAGCTGATTTTCAAGAGGAACATGGATAAATTTGAAATCTTGGCTTAAGAGACACCTTGCAGTGTTTTAAGTACAGCTTGATGGACTATACTGGTCAGAGTTGAAAGACCTGAATGCAGTAAGAACTATGGACTGTGAGATTTGGCATATGATGGTGAGAAACAGCTTTGCCTTGACTGGGCTGGAAGCAGATTTGCTGTTATGGACATGTCCTGAGAAGTTGTGCAGGGTTGCATTGCATAGAAATGGACTGAGCAGAGGGATATGGTACAGAAAAAATGAAATCTTTGAGCCAAAACTTCAGCCCATTCAGCTGCAATTGTATGAGAAATTACAACCACTATGAGTGGCCCGGCTGACCTGCATTGGGACAACAGAAAGAACAGACACTTTCAAAGGGGCCTGAATGCTGAAAGAGTGCTCTGTTCTTCAAAGTCTATTTTATTTCCCCTGGATGGAGTATAAGGAGTGCAGGAAAGAGAAGGTAACTGAATTTGCAGCACAGTCTTGTGCTTTGGAAATGGCTATGGGCAGTGTGAAGCAGGTTTGCTGAATTGCCTACATGGAGGCCCGATGGAACCATGAGGATGGACTGTGGGTTGCAGTGGAGAAGCTGGGACCACAAGATGGCTGCTGAGGAGAGCTGCCAACTCTGGATGAAGTTTTCCAGGACTGTGAGTAGCCTAGCTAGAGGGGTGGAATTGGACTCCAGAGACTTGTTGCTGTTAGAATTATTGGACTTGGAGATTTGTCACTGACTAGAGCTGTTGGACTTGGAGCTAGAGTTTGGTGGTTTCCCTGTTTAAATCTTGTGTTGGTTGAATATTTCTTTGCTATGCCCAATGCCATCTTTTGCAGTGTGAATGTTTAGCTTGTGCCATTATGGTTTTTTGTTTGTTTGTTTGTTTTTGTTTTGTATTATGGCTAAGTCAAAAGATCTTGGACTATGACAATGTTTGGACATCATTAGGATAAAAAAACTATAGGGACTTTTAAAGATGGAGTAAATGCATTGCATTTTACATTATGCATGGTTATCAGTTTATGGAGGCCAGGAGCAAAATGTGGTGGCTTGATTCAGGTGTCCCCATCAACTTAGGTATTCTGAATGGTAGGATCCCAGCTGATAGAGATTTGGGAATTAATGCCTCCTGGGGGCAGTGTGTTGTTGAGGGCAGGCTTATGGGTATTATAGCCAGTTTCCTCTTGTCAGTGTTTGGCACACTCACCTGTTGCTATTGTCCAGCTAATGTTGGCCAGGTGATATCTGCCCTCTGTTCATGCCATCACTTTCCCCCGTCATCATGGAGCTTCCCCTCGAGTTTTTAAGCTAAAATAAACCCATATTTCCCAAAAGCTGTTCTTGGTTGGGTGCTTTCTACCAGCAATGCAAACCTGACTGCAACAAGAATCCTTTTTATTTTTCCTAAGTAGGATCTCACTCTATCCCAGGCTGACCTGGAACTCACTACATAGTCTCACGGGGGCGGCTAACTCACAGCAATCCTGCCACCTCTGCCACCTGAGCACTGGGAATAAAGGCATGCGCCACCATGCCAAGCTGAGAATCCCTATTTTTAAAAAGCTCCCTGAACTTATAGATTCAGATCACACTAAAGAGCACATACCCTACACTGGGGAATCTTCAGTAGGGAAAGAAAAAAAAAAAAAGTCATAATCATCTCTTTGCAAGTGTCACCCACTTCCATCAACACTATTTTGCTTCCAAACCTTCACTAGAGTGCTCTTCTGACAATACAGGTCCAGACTAATTTTTTTTTTTTTTAATCTTTTACTTTCCTTTATTTGAGAGAGAGAGAATGGGCATACCAGGACCTCTAGCCACTGCAGATGAACTCCAGATGCATGCATTACACTGTGAATCTGGCTTACATGGGTCCTGGGGAATAGAACCTTAGTCTTTTAGCTTTGCAGGCAAGTGGGTTAATTGCCAAGCCATCTCTCCAGCCCCTAATTTTTTAAAAACTTATTTCCTAGGAGTTGACTTTTCTCTGTGTTATCTCCTTCACCCTTGTGTTGGTACCCGGTTCACTAAGAAAACAGCACCCTTGCTTGTTTTGCCAATTATTCTTAGTTTCAGCGGGGTGGGGGAGGATGGAGAAAACATAGGTGCAGCAGGGCCTCCTGCAACTGTAGACAAACTCTAGATGCATGCATCTCACTTTATGTGGATATTGGGGATTGAACACAGGCCATCAGGGTTTGCAAGCAACACCTTTACCACTGAACCATCTCTCTAGCCCCCTTAAATCCTAAGCCACTGTTCTTGTTCTTCAGATCTCCCACTGCTGAAGCATCTCTTGCTACACTGAAACACTAACCCATGTATTAGTCTTCCTTAGTTTCTACAATCACACATCTGGTGTGGCTACTGATCATGTTCCAGACTGCTTTAAACCCTTAACCTATGTTATTTTATCCTCATATCACCATACACTGGTACTGATCCTTACAAATGAAGAAATGTGGGTCAAGAACTCTTAGGTAAACTTTCTTGTGGTCATAGGGCCATGTTTGGTATCCAAGGGAACTAAAGAAAACTTAATGGAGAGATAGCATAGTGATTAAGGTCCTTGCCTGTGAAGCTTAAGGACCCAGGTTTGATCCCCAATACCCATGTAAACCAGATGCACAAGGTGGCACATGTGTCTGGAGTTTGTTTGCAGTGGCTAGTGGCCCTGGTGCACCCATTCTATCTGGCCCCACTCCACTAAATAAATAAAATCTCACCATCAATAGAAAGTTTTACTTCAAATCCTTGATTTGTCTAAGAGCTCACTCTATTCTCTATCCTCAGTGTTGGAAGTGGCCTCATCAATGTTACATTTTCAACAGATCCACTAATGTTTATCTGAAAATTCAGTTACTAAGCTCTTTTCAGAAGGCAAAACCCTAAACTGAATCTCAGAAACTCAATTCCCCCCCCCCCCCGCCCCGAGGTAGCATCTCACTCTAGCCCAGGCTGACCTGGAATTCACTATGGAATCTTAGGGTGGCCTCAAACTCATGGTGATCCTCCTACCTCTGCCTCCCGAGTACTGGGATTAAAGGTGTGCACCACCACGCCCTGCAGAAACTCAAATTTTTAAGGTGAGATAGAAGAGAGGCAGTTGCTAATGAAAAGAATGTATCTGAAAAAAAAAAAAAAAAAAAAAAAACAACAACCAGGGTATAATTCTAGATTGTAAAGCCAGTGTTGCTGAGTTGTCCCTTTTCACCTCTCAAGTCTTTCAAGTTTCATTCTCAGAAGGCTCTAGTGGTATATTGAAGTTCCAGGCCTTTATTTTACTAGGTTGATAATAACAAAGTCTCTCAGTGATTCCTTCAGAGGCCTCAATGGATCAACTTCACTTCAGGGTTTTAAAATTTTTTAGAAAATATGAGAGGGAGAAAGAATGGGCATAACAGAGCCTCTAGTCACTGCTCTAGCATGTGCCACCTGATGCATATGGCTTCACATGGGTACTGGAGAACTGAACCTGGGTGCTTAGGCTTTGCAGTCAGGTGCCTTAACTGCTGAGCAATCAAGGGATTCATTCAGCAACCACCATCCTGGGTTTGTCATTTGCTTTTTGGTTTGCATCTGTAAAATGGGGATTGCAACAATATAGCTAGGGGTGTGAGAGTTTAAACCTCAAGCACATGGACCTGCTAAAACCACGTATTCTTAGTAAATGTTCATTCCAGCAAAATGTTTTCAGCTTTCTTATTCCAAACTAAAGAACTGTAGAGAATTACAAAGGAATGGGACTTTAGTGGATTTAAAAAAAAATGTAGAGCTACATGCTAGGCTCATGCCACTAACTTCTCTCTACAGTGTTTACTGTTTTTGATGGTAGGGTCATAGTTGCAGCCCAATACTACACTTACCAGCACACATTGAAGCAGCAAAGTGTTTATTCTAGTAAGATAAAACAGAGGTGTTCACTTCCTGCAAACTACTCTTTAAAGAGTGTCCCTCCCCCCCATTTTTCCTAGTTGCTAAATAGGATGTGAGCAGTTAAGACTTGAAGAAGCTCTAAGAATATTCAGGACCATCAGCCCACATAGTGATGTTGTACAACTGGAAACTGACCCACTCTTGCCAAGTGGTTTCCTTGCAAACTGGAAAACAGCTCTCCTCCTTGCACGCTGTTAATAGTGTCCTGGGTAGCTTGAACCAGCACACTAAGTACACTGGCTTAGCGTCAGTCCCCATTACAGCCTATTGGCCATTGTACTCTTGTACAGGACATGACTACAAAACACCGTAACAAACCCCCTTTTGGAATGATGGTTACACGGGATGGAACAAGAGAATGTGTCTAAGTCTCTGTCATGAAGAACCAGTATTCAGCCTCGATCCACTGACTTCGACTTTTACTTGATGAAACTTTTAAGCTACTGTTACTTTTTGTGGCTGTTAGATGTGTGCACATATGTATGGCCCATGTGCATGCATGAGGTTAGAGAACATCAAGTGCCCTTATTGCTTATTTATTTGCATGAGCTGCTGTTCATCAGTGAGTCCCAGCAATTGTCAAGTATAAGCTCCCCAACTTAGTGGTTATAGACATAAATGGCAACCCCTCAGCTATTTACATGGGTTCTGACTAGTCAAAATTCGTGGTCTCTGGCTTGAGAGTTCATGCAGCAAGCCTCTAACAACTGACTTTTTGTCGGACCCAGTACACAAAGCTTGCAGTGAACTGGCTATTCTGACTGCTGTCCTCCCTATCCCACACATAAACCCTAAACCTTTTGTTTGCAATCAACAAATGGAGCACTACAGATTACCTTCTGCTCTGCACTGATTTTTATCTCCATCACTAGACTGGTGGCTTCAGCCAAGTTTGGCCTCATTACAGTAAAAGTATGTTCTTGGGTGTTATCTACAAAGCAAAATTTATGAAAGCTTCTTGGCTGATGAGGTCATTTATGACTCCTGCCTACAACTAGGCTTATATTTGTCAACAGTGCCATGCCCACAGGCAACTCCAATAAAAGTACACAGTGGTTGGATTGGCAACTCTGAGTACTGAATTAAGGGACTTTAATCCTCTATTACACCATAAAATGGGTTAACACCAAGAATTCTAGTTGAAAACAGGAAAAGTTCAACCTGTCTGACTTAAAACCCAAGGTCAAGAACATCCTCTAGCAGAGGGTGGGGAGATGATCAGAGGAAAGCACTTGTCATGCAAGGATGAGGATCAGACTTCAGATTCTTAGCACCCACATAAATGCTGAGCAGGCATGGTGATACCAGCACTAAGGAAGCAGAAACAGGATCATCAGGGAAAAGTGACTAGTTCTAATGGCCAAATCAGTGACAGACCTTGTGTAAGCAAGGTGCCAAGTGAAGACACCCAACGTCAACATCTGCATGTGTCCACAAACATGAAGATGTGTACATATGCACGCATACCACACCTCCCCCAAAGTCTTTTAAAACTCTTTGTTGTTGTTTCCTGATGTAGGGTCTCACTCTAGCTCAGTCTGACCTGGAATTCACTATGTAGTCTCAGGGTGGCCTCGAACTTACAGCAATCCTCCCACCTCTGCCTTCCGAGTACTGGGATTAAAGGCAGGCACTACCACACCTGGCATTTTAATAGATTTATTTTTTTTAATTTTTAATTTTTATTTATTTATTTATTTGAGAGCGTCAGACACAGAGAGAAACACAGATAGAGGGAGAGAGAGAGAATGGGCGCGCGAGGGCTTCCAGCCTCTGCAAACAAACTCCAGACACGTGCACCCCCTTGTGCATCTGGCTAACGTGGGACCTGGGGAACCGAGCCTCGAACCGGGGTCCTTAGGCTTCACAGGCAAGCACTTAACCGCTAGACCATCTCTCCAGCCCTTAATAGATATTTTTATACCAGAAACTACTGAATTTTAAAGTAACATTCTGGGTGTAGTTTGCAATGCTAGGAATCATACTCATACTTCATGAAAGCTAGGCACGTACTCTACCATTCAGCTGTGCCCTGGGACCCCTTCTGCTCTATCTCTTAAGAGACCAATAAACTCTTGCTGAAGCACTGGTCGGATCATCTTTGACAGTAATGAACTTCTGTCTGTGAGAAGTAAACTGCTACTTTGTAACATCCCTGCCCATTTTGGAAAATCACCCTGAAGTCAAAACACTACTTGTTAAAAATTTCCACTGCAAGACCTCTTACCAGCCCCGGGGTAAGTGCTTTATTTCCAAATTTTGTAGTTGTGGAGGTGGAAAAAGAAGTAACTGGTAATGAAGTGACTTGTCAGTCTGCAGCTGGTTATTTAAATATAACACACCCTCCCAACACTCACTGCTTAAACTCCTGCATTTGCTTTTGTAGCTCCCTCTAAGCCATCCTGAGATGCCTCCTCTATCCAGAAGCAATCTCATAAATCTCACTGCACGATGTCCCAGTTGAGCGTTTTGGCATTGGCAGCAGACGCTCTGATTATCTTCACTAACGTAGACTCAGCTCCCTCAGTTGGCGGCAATCATTCTTTTTCACAAGGCTTACCTCACTAGGTAAGAATATGCTCAAGACTTTAATTTGTTGGCTGACCAGGCAATACTGCAAATTCACATTTGCTTAGTTGTCTTGGTAATCAGTTTTGAAGCTTTCAGGTTACTGACTCAAAGGGGAAAATGCAGTATAGACTTCAATGATTGGGCAAATTATTTTCTTATTTTGCTTTAGGTTTTAACTCAACATAGAAGACAGCCCCTAAGTCACACACACACACACACACACACACACACACACACACATATTGTTTTGTTTTGTTTTTCAAGGTAGGGTCTCACTCTAGCCCAGGCTGACCTGGAATTCACTATGTAGTCTCAGGGTGGCCTTGAACTCATGGCGATCCTCCTACCTCTGCCTCCCGAGGGCTGGGATTAAAGATGTGCACCACCACGCCCGGCTACATTTTTATATAATTTGGATGGCCTTTATAACTTACTAAAGTCATGTATAAACACATTATTGACATATTTAAATACCCTATTTGCTTTCCTATGTGTTACATTTTTTTCTTTAAACTGCAGAGAAAATCCAGATCCCATCAGCACTAACAACAGTCATATAATTTAAGACCAATGATATTGCCCTCAGTCATTTTGGAAGCTCTGCTTTCTTGGTGAAACCAAGAGGCACACCTTTCCATCTAATGCAAATTCTTCGGTCTAAGAGAAACATTTTACTTCTGTATTTATTTAGCTTCCAGTTTATGGTAAACATTTCTGGTGCTGACTAAAGTCATTTGGAAAGCTTGGTTAAAAGTATTGAAAACAACTCTGGGGACTTTTCATTTATTCATCTTAAAGGAATGCAAAACAAGCATGTGACTTTCACTGAGACTGAAATAGTGTTCTACGTGCGGTAGATACTAACCAATGTTGAAAGCAGCCTTAGCATTTTATTCATGAACTGCCCACAAAATGGGGGGGGGGGGGGCAAAATGAAGCTAGTAGCAATTATAATTTCAATCACACTTTCCTTAACAAGGTTGTTTAAAATTAGGTCTAAGAGTATCCCTTAGTCAGTCAGATTCATGTGGCCTTACAAGCTCAAGATGCCATGCACGGTGATGCATGCCTTTAATTCCAGCACTTGGGAGGCAGAGGTAGGAGGATTACTTTGAGTGAGTGAGAGGTCAGCCTGGGCTAAAGAGAAATTAAAAAGTAAAATAAAAGAAAATAAAAAAAACAAGACGTTCCTGAAAGAACTGGAATTCTTTTCTAGTCAGTAATGGTGTTTTGGTATTTGATACATCTTGTTATGTCCAACAAGTTGAGCCTGACCTACAAAGTGAAAACAGTTTTTTTAAGGAAAAAACGTTGCTTTCTTTCTTTTTGAGATAGGGTTTCACTTTGTACCAAAGACTGGCACTGAACACTCAGTCCTGCTGCCTCGATCTCCCAAGCACATCACTATACCTGGCCTTACAGTTCTTAAACATGCAAATTGTTCAACTATACTCAACTTTTAGTGGCACATCATATTTCAAAGAAACACTTCAATGATTCCTCCTTGAATTTATGACATAAAATACCTCACATTCAGGAAGCCTTTGTTGAATAAAGTGTGAAGCTGCTATGAAGATGTTTTCTTGGCATATTCTCTTCTGTTTTCGTTAGACAAAGTATGACCCCTTTATTTTTATCTAAATTTAGCACCAAGCATGAAACTCAAACTGATCATTGAAAAAAAAATACCTGATTCTGTTCTATATGAGGTTTCTGAAAAACTGTGTTGTGGGATCCCTATTGTGAGAACCATTAATGAAAAATAGAGACAAATTCCCTATTTTATCATCTGTTAAAGATAAATATAGTCTGTATTATTTACCTCAAAGGTTAAAGAAAAAGTTGAAGTTTTTCACATTTATTGCAGATATTTTAATCAAGTTGTGCCCAGATGTACTGTATAATTACTACTGAGAAGGGCTACATGAGTAGTAACAGAAACTAGCAATCAGGGCTGGGTGGAAAAGCAAACCCTTTGGTGGCATTTCACCATCCCCTTCCTCCACAGTGAAATGTACAACTCAGAAACACTTGCAGAAAGTGGACATAAGAGTGGCAGGTAGGAGGGAAAAGAAAAAGAAAGGAAGAGAGGACAAGAGAGACAGAGAATGATGTGTTTGCAGGAACAACTTTAAAGAAGTCACTGAATTCTATTTCCCTACTCTTCCCTCCCTACCACTAATGTGAAAGCATGCTTAAGGAAAACTGGACCTGTTTTATATTCTAGCAACTAGTTCCTACTTTTTCAAAGTCCAAAAGTATAAATATTTGAACTGCACTCTCCAATAAAGTTACTCTATATTTGCTGTCAGTCTTAATCACCTTGTACTTGTCTGCTTTGCGCCTGTACCTCTTAGATGTTGCACCTGGAGATTCTTGCTTACTTTATGATGTGGGTTTATATGCCTTTTAATTGAAAGCAAACCGCCCGAGATAATCAAGTGACAACAACATTACAAGGTCCACTTTCCGTTAAAAGACAAATAGAACTATTAGGCTGTTCTCTAAAATGAAGAAAAACACATAAAAACATAATGTAAGCTGGGCGTGGTGGGACATGCCTTTAATCCCAGCACTCAGAAGGCAGAGGCAGGAGGACTGCTGTGAGTTTGAGACCACTCTGAGGCTACATAGTGAATTCCAGGTCAGCCTAGGCTAGAGTGAGACCCTACCTTGAAAAACAAGTAATAATGATGATGTAATCTACTATTCCATTTCTTTTATCAGAGAACAAACCCAATGATAAAATGCCTCTTTTGTGTGCCTTTCATTTTCCCTCAGGCAGGGGAAGGGAATACAAGAGATTGTAGTTCTCAATGAGCAGGGGTTTTTTGTTTACTTTTGTTTTTGCTGTATGATACATGTTCACCTAAAGATTTTAGCAACAAACTATTTGGTAAATATTTCTATATACTGGTTCTATATTCTGGGCAATACAGGGAAACCCTAACAAAACAGGGTATCTTTACGGCATTAAGATACCTTCCAGAGTAAGCAAAATACGACAACTGATTAAAAAGGCAATGACCTATTCCTGAGTAACTATGCCTGCCATGTGACAGTAACCCTGAAACTGCTGTGGCGTGCATCTTGCAAGGATGAAGTCTGGAGCAGATGCACAATCTGTCTGGAACTCTTTATACGATGGAAAGGAGTCTATAAAAAGGGAGGAGGGACAATAAAATAGTCACTGCTGATGAAATCATTAATGCAAAACAACTTAAAACTTGGCACTGCCTTCTAAAACATGTTGAGACATTTCAATTAGTATTATAACTACTCAACCACAAAAATACAGATTGGAAATATTTTCCCAAGCACCTAGTAATTTGCAAATAATAAGAGCAGGAAATGCTTTTAAGGTTAAATATTTAAATACATACAATGAAGAGATACCCCTTAAGATTACTATGTTCTTTACATACAAAATATATCCATATCTAATAATAAAAAATAATACATATATATCTACGTGTGTGTATATATATATGCATACATATATATATATACACACACATATACACACATACACACACGTGTGTGTGTGTGTGTGTGTGTGTGAGAAAGATTACTATGTTCTAACCAAATTTCTTTGGTTTAAGAGAAAACAAAAAGCCTCCAGTTCTCTTGGGGTGAAATGAAAGATATCAAACAAATAGGATCTGTTCTTGAGCTAACCAAACAGCACTCACTACAAAGTATGTGCATCTAGCAGGCACACATGGTGGCTCAGAATATGACTTTATTTAGAGTAAGCCCTATATAAATGAAGGATTCACCAGTTTGCCTTTCATTCATGGGCTGTTTCTCTTGCCTGCAACAACTGCATGAAGAGAGCTAGCTGCAAGACCAAATTTATAGCAGTGTGTGTGTCAACATTGTTCTACCAAGGTGCAAACAACTCAATATAAACTGAACAAAAACCAGGTTTTCTTTCTTTTAAATTTTTTTAAAATCTATTTATTTGAGAGCGACAGACAGAGAAAGAGGCAGATAGAGAGAGAGAGAATGGGTGCGCCAGGGCCTCCAGCCACTGCAAAAGAACTCCCCTTGTGCATCTGGCTAACGTGGGTCCTGGGGAACTGAGCCTCGAACCGGGGTCCTTAGGCTTCACAGGCAAGCGCTTAACCGCTAAGCCATCTCTCCAGCCCCCAGGTTTTCTTTATATTTGACAATATTGATCTTTACTATAAGCCAGCATGTTACCAGACAAATCACACAAACTTTAACTGGGCAGCATGCACTAAATACTATTTTTGAGAAGATGAAGCCTAATGCTAGTACAAATCTATCTATCTGCTCACTGTTCTCAAAACAACATAATACCTATCTTCTCATTAATTAAAAGGTCATGGAAATTTTTTTTCATGGGAAAGTAGTTTCAGAGTAAGAAAGCAGTATCATAAGGGGAACATCCCTACCTCCTACTTCAACCCTTGCCCACCAGAGTGTGAACAGTGAATAAACACAAAAACATTTTTTAAAAACTTATATTAAAAATATTTCGAATATAAACAATGTAATACTACAAAGTAGTATTTCAATACAAATCAGTTCAAATATTAACTTTCTTTAAACTGTTAAACTTTATTATAAATTAAAATTTCTTTACAAAAAAAATTGCACATAATATTTGACCACTCTTAGGTTCTGATGCACTGGCATTTGCAATAGTTTCTTTAATCTTCAAGTTAAACAGTCTCAGCAAGGAGTCCAGACCGTAGAAAGGGCAATAAACAACCCTGATAGAACATTCAAGTGCAACTAGCAGACTTGTGGCCATGGCAGTTACACTTTCCTTAAGATGGACTGCTTTAAGTTTTAAATCCTGAAATGAAGAATCTCAAAAGACTTAAAGAGGAAGAACTAAAAGGGACTGCCTGCTTTTTTTTGTTTTTTAAACTGTAAACACAGCCCTGGAAATTAAATCCCAAACAAGAATCTCTCAGGCATCAGAGAGTGTCAAGTGAATCAGGAATAGCACAACATAAAGGTACAGGGAAAGTCACAAAAACAAAAAAAACAAAACAAAACAAAAAAAAAAAACAAAAACAAAAAACAAAAAAAAAAAAACAAAAAAGAAAATAAAACAAAAACAAAAAAAAATCAAAATAAATGTCAGTCACTTTGAGGAGCTATACTTACGTACATGATGTTATGAGAATCTGGCAGGGCCTAGAAGCAGGCCAAACAGGAAGTTCATTTATCCAACCGAAGAGTATCATGTTCATTGCTTCCGGTTTTAAGGACAGGACATTGTAGGGGAGTTGATATGATCAATAATGCTGTCTGCCTTATACAGACCTTAGCCAGGGATCAGCCTAATCTTGAAGTATCATTCAAATAATTTTGGCAATTATTTTAAGGACTTAGAACTGACTGCACCCAGTGTTCAGAGATTCTTGCTTTCTGTTTTGTTACTGTTTAAATTTAAAAGCTCATTTAGGCTGACTCCAATTTCTTGGCACTTGGAAACTAGTTTTCTCAGGTTATCAGTTTTACCTCCTTCTGATGCTTCAAACAAGAGTTGCTGTAAAAGACAGGGAAGCATAAAAGTAAGAGACAGCTAAATTTCTAGCATTACCACATCAATGGATATGGCACATGCAGAAAATTTAAAGGAAAACATCAAGATAAAATAAAAGATAAAAATCATTACATCTTTCCATAGTGATGCACAAAGAGGTAACTTCTGTAAGGCTCTCTGATATAAACGGTGGACCTATAAGATAGATATACACATATTTTCATCAGAAACATGAAAAACATTTTCATAATCCTTTGCTTAAAGAGAGGTACTTTACAATATACTAACATTCAAGTCACATGGCTGTATTCAGTTTCAGAAATACCAAATATTACAGTTCTTGGAATGTTAACTTTTATGTTTTTATCCCTTTAAACTGAGAAGTTAACAAATGGGGAAGAATAGCTAAAAGGAAAAAGTGACACATCTGATAACTCAATTACGGATGGCTTACCTCTCTTTGTCCTTTTAGAACAATCTCAGCAGCAATGGCTCTAAGGAAAAAAAGAGGAATATAGAAAAGGGGGAAAAATTATATATCTTCAAACACAGTGAAGCACCACCACTGGCAGAACACTGACTGTGAGACTGAAAACAAAATCTCCTGAAAGTAGCAGGCTAAACTTCCAGGAAGTAACCTAAAGTGAAAGGAAAATTTCAGTAATTTTTTTTATCAATTCTACAAAAATAAAGCAGAAGGAACACGAGTAATGTTCATAAAAAAAATATACAATTACTAGTCAAAATCACCTGGCACTAACATCTTTAAAAGAAAAAGTGATACACTTAAAACAGACCTACCCAAGGCTCAGGCAATTTTGCAGAAGATGGGGACAGAAAGATTTTAGGAGTCACAGGTTGGGATGTCATACCCAAGAGGCACTGCCTCCCCTCAATAACTGACTGCTGCTCCAATAAAGTATGACCTACAACCCCATGAGGAATCCCGGCAACCCCAATGAGGGTCCCCTGCGGAACGTGGGCAGCAAGGAGGGAAAAGATAGTACTAACACATGATGTATCCATACAAAGTATGTTCTTAATAAAAAAAGGAAAAAGAGAAATCCGACAATAACAGGGCAGAAACTCCACATTTTAAAGATGAACCTAAAATATAATAGACTTGTTTGATAACAGTATTGTTATTGCAACATCCCTCAAAGAAAACTAAAACTATCCTGCTTTGATAGCAATTGTTAGTAAATGCTCACTCAACTCTAGGTATTAACCAAATGCCAAAAACAAATCTAAATTAGATTTCTGCCCAGGAAAAAAAAGAAATTAAAAGATGTCATTTCAGATTTACCTGTCTGCTGCAAACCTTACAAACAAAAGCAATAGCTATAAAAACATGTACATGATTGTTGCATTACATTTTCCAGGTGGCCAGGCATGTTGGGATATTGTATGTAAACATCTTGGCTTGAAGTTTCAGAATCTGAACATTGCTTTCTTCCCATTCATGTTGAAGTAGTCTGTAAAATACATTCATTCAGGAAAATGAACAAAGCTAAAAATGTAGGGTGACCCAAATGTGCTCTATATAATGAGATATAAAGTTTGGTCAGGCAAATTCCATCCAGGACACTCAGCAAATATTATGACAATTCCTACAATAGGAGATACTGATGAGGTCTACACTCCCTTGCAACAAACTACAATAAAGCCTAGGTATTCTTGTAGAAAACAAATGCATTCTCATTGCATACACCTCTAACCTAAATGTTAAGGTAATTGACTTCATATATTATTGCAATTTTTCAAATTTGTTTTATTGAAAGTATATAAGCTACCTATGTTCTACAACATGCACTGTATTAGAAACTAGTCAAAATGCAATCATTTTCTATTTCAAATACTTTACACGATTTCTCTCATTCAAATTTCTATTATTAGCTTCTTCAGATTAACATGGTTGGTGAGGAATTAGATAATTCAACAATATGACTGACTTTCTCACAACTTTATGCCTTTGAATTTTTTTTCAGACTTTTATCATATTTAATATTTTATAAAGCATAAAAAATCATAAAATACAACTAATACAGTGGAACTAACTATGCATGTGGAAGTCAAAGCATTGCATATTAAGATGCCTTCATGAGACAGGCATGGTGGTGCATGCCTTTAATCCCAGCACATGGGAGGCAGAGGTAGGAGGATTGCCGTGAGTTCAAGGCCTCCTTGAGACTACGTAGTGAATTTCAGGTCAGCCTGAGCTAGAGTGAGACCCTACCTTGGAAAACCAAAAAAAAAAAAAGATGCCTTCATGAATAGCCTAATTTTTCAAAGTAAAAGTAGGTTCATTAGAGTAGAGAAACCACAAAGAAATACTTAGAAATCGCCTTATTCTAAGTAAATGTATGAAATCCCTTGGTCAGTTCTTTTTCAATGTGTGTTGAGAGTTTCGATGTTAAATATCCCAGGAGATTCCAATGCATGTTTACATTTGAGAGGAAGTAGCATGTGAAAATCCTTTCACATGCCTCTGGTTTGTAAAATAGTTTACTGTTTATAATTCATGCTCTAATGAGTGATGATGTTATGGACTTGGGTATACAGATTAACTTTACTTGAATTTAACCTGCAGTTGCAGTTTTCTAAAGTGACCAGAATTTTACATTTAATTTTACAATGTATGAATAACTACATAGCTTAACAATTCTGAAATTAATAGTATTATTCATGAGATTTTTTTTTTTTTTTTTTTGAGGTAGGGTTTCACTCCGGCACAGGCTGACCTGGATATTCACTATGTAGTCTCAGAGTGGCCTCAAGCTCAAAGCAATCCTCCAGCCTCTGGTCTCCTGTTTGCTTGGATTAAATAAGTGGGAGCTCATAAGATTTTTATCAAGAAGAATTCTGTAAGAGTCTATACTACTGAGCTGAGGACAAAAAGAATTTTAATTTTCCTTACCTCAGGGCAAGTCCAGAATTAGTTGGCATAACTGAACAAAACCGTTCCAAGGTTTTGGAATGCTGGGTCTTTGGAACACAGCTCAAATAGAAGAAAATAACCTGTAAAAAGGTTGAGGGAGGGAAAATGAATGCATTTGAAATGTGAAATCCAATTACCTACGTATTTTAATGATAAAAACAAAATGGATTTTAAGGCATGAATGTACGAATTACAATGTATGATGTGGTTATAGTTCCTATCATTAATTGTATTAGTGACTTTCCAAATATGAATTAGAAAATATGGTCTAATGATGACAGCCATGGACAGAGCACTGACAAGAAGCCAGGAGTCCAGGTTTGCATTCCTGAGTCTACCTTTACTTGTTGTATTACTGGGAAAGTCATAGGGCTAATAATACCTGCCACATCTTGCTCATGGAATGCCCGTGTGTAAATGATTTAATGTCCATAGTGTAGTTTGAGATCCTGGGATAAAGAATGGTATACAAGTATAAAGCATAGCGATTGGTTATCCTGATCAGCCACAACACCCTCCTCCCAACACACACCTCAAGGAGGGAAAAGAAAGATAAAAACATAACATTTGGGTCCACACTAAACTTTATGAGTGCTTGTTTACATTGTACTGATAGAATGAGGTCTCTGAAAACAAACAAAAAGGTTTCTATGCTTCCTCACCTTTGTAAGATGCCCTTTCATAAATACATAATTAATCAGGTTCTATTAAAATTCTATGCAGTCACTAATTTTCAGCTTTAGTATACCCTGTAAATAGCTATATTTGCTTGGCAGAACATGTGCAAAAATAACAGCTACAATGTATGTGCTTATTTTTTTTAAATATTTTATTTTTATTTATTTGAGAGAGAGGGAGAGAAGCAGGGAGAGAGCAACAGATAGAAAGAAAATGGGTGTTCCAGGGCCTCCAGCCACTGCAAACAAACTCCAGACACAGGTGCCACCTTGTGCATCTGGCTTATGTGGAACCTGGGGAGTTGAACCTTAGTCCTTTGGCTTTGTGGGCAAGCACCCTCACTGCTAAAGCCATCTCTCCAGCCTATATGTGCTTATTCTTACTGAGCCCTACCTACCCTAAATGGTATTATCCCTAGATGTTGAGGAGGTAAGAATCATAGACAATAACAGTGAATGCTAGGAAAGTGGTCCTAAGAAAACCCAATTGATTTAAGTTCTTTTGCTCTGTATAAATATCCAAAGAAAAGTTTTTATTTCTTACCCGATTATGGAATTCATAGTTGGACCAATAATCAGCACTACTAAAAGGAATGGGGTATCGGGCAGGAACTGTAACCAAACATCTATTCACTAAATCAGTAAAAAATTTGAATTCTTGGACTTTGTTTCTGGATCCAGCAGCTCTATTATTGGCAAAAACAAGATAACTGCCAAAAGAAAAATAATTTTGAATAATTAAGCTAGTTTCACCACAAAAACCTAATCCTTTTCCCACCATTTCTTGATTAAGAAGTACTAAACTTACTCCATCCAAATCTTCTGTACTATGTTAGATCTCATGGCTACTCCTAATGCTGCCTCATAGGCTTCCACTGTCTCTTTAATGCTTGATTGAAGTGGATGACAAAGACTGTTTAAGAAATGAAGGAAAAGCACAAGTCTACAGTTCAGTTTTATTAGGTAAAGCAATAACAATGTATACCTTAAACATAACAGATTTTACTGTAACAGAGGCCTTACTTTTTTAAGCGGGTGTATGGGCATGTGTATATGCCTGTGTGTGGAGGACAGAGGACATGGCACCCCTGCATGTTGTCCCTCAAACACCATCAACTCCCTTTTTTCTTTTTCTTAAAATATTTTATTTATTTATAAGCGGCCGGGGGGGGGGGGGGGGGGGAGAAATGGGCATGCCAAGGCTTCTAGCTACTGCAAATAGATTCCATATATATGTATTCTTTGTGCACCTGGCTTTACATGGATACTGGGGAATCAAACCTGGGTCATTAGACTTTGCAGGCAAGTAGTTTAACTGCTGAGCCATCACTCCAGCCTCTCCCTTTTCTTTAAGAGACAAGTCTCTCATTGGGTTAGAGTTCCCCAAATAAGCTTGACTGATTGGCCAGGAAGTCCTATGGATCTAATGGTTTCTGCCTCCCCAGTCCTAAGATTATAGACACATACCACATCTGGCTTATTTAGCATGGGTTCCAGATTGAATGAAAGTGAGGTCTTCATGCTTTCATGGTAGGTATCTTAGTGCTTTAAATATCTCCCCAGGACCCCTCCCCACAGACCTGTCTTCTTTCTTCATTCTTTTTTTCTTATTTATTTTGGTTATTCAGGGTAGGATTTCACTCTAGCCCAGGCTGCTCTGGAATTCATGATGTAGTTTCAGGATGGCCTCGAACTCACTATGATCCTCCCACCTCTGCCTACCAAGTGCTGGGATTAAAGGCATATGCCACCATGCCTGGGTCAATCTGTCTTTTTTTTTTTTTAAAGAACAAAATTTATTGGAACATTTCCTCCATTTGGCTTCAATCACAGGCTGGCCTGGACCTCAAAGCAATCCTCCTACTTCAGCCTCTTAAGTACTGGGACTAAAAGTGTGTGCCTCCATGTCCAACTCAACCTCAAACTAATTTTAGCATTGCAATTCAATAGTAAATAGCAAAGAAAAGTCTCATGTGCAAATCTGTATCCATATTGGGTAATGTCTCACCAGTAAATCAGCCATAAATAAGGAACTTGGTTGTTAAACACGTCATCATCAAAATTCTCTTTATATAAACAGGATGGAATGTCAACTGATCCTGGGATATTTAAGAGATATCTGAAAGAAAGAAAATCCTAATAAATAAAATTATGCTTGTGCATACATGGGGTTATAAATAATGAAAATCCTAAATTCAACTTAATTAAAATTTTTATTTGTTTATTTATTTTCAAGGTAGGGTCTTTCTCTAGCCCAGGCTGAATTGGAATTCACTATGTACTTTCAGGCTGGCCTTGAACCTCTGCATCCCAAGTGCTGGGATTAAAGGTGTGTACCACCAGGCCCAGCTTACTAAAGTATTTTTACTAAAGAATGAAACTTTGTTTAGGACCACATGTTTAGTCGTAATTTTACTTACAAAAAGATGAATTCCACTTTCTAAATCGAATTCTTATGCTATTCCCAAAATTAAACAAAATCATCAAAATTATCTAACTAAACCTAATTTAAAATACAAGAGAGAAGGGCCTGGAGATGGTTCAGCAGTTAAAGGTGCTTGCTTACAAAGTGTGCAAGCCTACGTTCAATTTCTTAGCCACCCAAGTACTCAATTGCAGTGGCAAGAGACTCTGGTACATGTATGTATGCAGACACACAAATAATTGAATAATTTAAAAAATGCAAATAAATAAATTTAAAAATACATGAGAACAAATAAGACTACCAAGTATCTGAAATTTCCACAAAATCTATACGTCCTTGTGGGAAACATTTATGTAATCTGGTATCTGAAGTAATCCACATACACACACAGTATTATTTAGATATAATATCAAAGTGCATTCTGTAAAATTGGCCCATAGGAATTTGTCCAAGAAATCCATGATCAAATAAAGTTGAGAAATGCAAATTATAGCCCCCCACCATCCCCTTTAAAAAAGAGACAAACACATACTAGGATATTAAAGGTTCTAAAAAGCTGGCCATTAATCTCTTTGACTTTTATCACCTCAGTTTTCCTCCCAATTACTTGAATATGAATCTGAGTATAATCATGAACAATGATATTAAAAGACATACATTAACCTTGAAATGACAATCTAGTATAATCACTTACATTGGCTTTTAAAATAAAAGTTAAAATTACAAAAAAAATAGCAAGGGAAAGTTTTAATGGATGACCTGGCCTTGTTGTTAGACGGGGTGGGGTGGGGGGACAGCAAATACAATAAATTGGGCTTCTAGAAGACAGGTTATCATCCTGGCAATAATTACTGGGTACATTACCCTGAGTTACTTCAAATCTAATCTATATAAAATGTATAGCCTACAGGGTAACTTCAAGTGAATAAAATCACCAAATTAACTTTTCTAGTTATTCTTTTTGTATTCAAATTGGTTTGAAACAAATGAAAATCACGTCACTTAGTTCTCTCTGTTATTTTTATAATAAATATCACATAAAGAGTTCAGAGAATTCAACTCCAGGTAAACGCCACAGAGCTACAATTTTGCTTAATGACTTCTATCCATAAAATTAAAATATATTTTAAATACGTTAAGATTACTAACTTCTATTAATAAAACAATTATCTTTATAGACAACTTTTTATGCATATTAACCTAAGATATACAGGCAATAAGTATAGCACTATGAAAAAATATATCCTTTATTATCTTAATACTTGACTCAAAAAAACTTTTTTTTCCCACTGAAATAGGGTCTCACTATATACTGTAGACCAGACTGACCTCAAATACATTATCCACTGGCCTATGCTTCTGAAGAGCTAGGATCACAGGAGTGTGTTACCCACTATGCCCAGATAAAAGAGTTTTTAAATTAATGGTAACATACAATCTCTCTGTGACAAGAATTTTACTATTATCTAAAGAGACTTCTAAGGATTTTAGTTTCCTCCAACTGAAAAATGAAGTTACTTCAAATCTAATCTATATAAAACTCTATAACCTAACCAGAGAATGTTTTCTAATTCTTGGTAAAATGGACTTTTTCACAAAGAATTTAATAAAGCAAGGTAACTTAGCAGTAAACAATGAGATGATCTGGAGGCAATTCATTTCCAAAGTTTTATTAGTAGCATTTTTTATTCTACTTAATTAAGCTAACATCAATAAGATCTAAAGAACTTTGATTAGTTACCAAGGCCAGCAATTGGCAGCATCTCGTCTTAGACTGAACCACTTACCTCCATGCCCTAGGGAAAACCAGAACAAGCAAGTTTGTCAAGGGCTTTATTCAACTCAAGTATTTTGCCCAAGTTTGAGAACTTAAATTAATCTGATTTAAACAAAAGGTCAGGCATGGTGGTGCATGCCTTTAATCCCAGCACTTGGGAGGCAGAGGTAGAAGATCATGAGTTCAAGGCTACCCTGAGACTACAAAGTGAATTCCAGGTCAGCCTGGACTAGAGTAAAACCCTACCTCCAAAAAAAAAAAAAACAAAAAACAAAAAAAACCCCACAAAAGACAGACTTGAGTAGGAAAGGCGACAAGTCTCTAAATTCTTTATAAAATAATTAATTCGCATGAAAATCATTTTACAGGGTATGGTGGCACACACCTTTAATCCCAGCACTTGGTAGATCAAGGCAGGAGAAATGCTGTGAGTTCGAGGCTACCAGAGGTTACGTAGTTAATTCTATCCAGATCAGCCTGAGCTAGAGCAAGAGCTTACCTCAAAAAACCCAAATTTAATCCAAATTTCTTTTGGATTAAATTTAACTTAGAATCAGCAAACAATAAGTACTTTTTGTAAGTGAAGCTTTTTTTCTGGAATACAGTCACAACCATTCATTTATATGTTGTGCAAGGATTTTTTTGCCCACTACAATAGTACAGCTGTGCAGGAATGATAAAACATATGGTTGAGGAACTGGAGAGAGGACTCAGTGGTTTAAGGTGGTTGCCTGTAAGGCCTAACAAACGGGTTTAAATTCCTCAGTACCCATGTAAAGCCAGATGCACAAAGTGGCGCACGCATCTTGAGTTTATTCACAGTGGCTATAGGCCCTGGAACCTCCATATTCTCTGTTTTTCTCTCTGTGTTTGCAAATAAATAAAGAAAAAAATATGTACATACATATATTTTAAAACCCAGAAGAACATACTTAAGACTAAAATATTTACTTTCTAATCCTACAGAAAAATAAAGAGGAAGGGAAGAGAAGTTTAAAAGCCTCCTCCCAAATCATTCTTCATGATATGGTGCAATGACTTAATGTGGGAATAGAATTCTTAGCCACACAGAACCAGTAAATAAAGAACTACAAGAAATTGATGGCTGAAAAAAAATCTTAAGAAAGATATTTTTTTTCCGAGGTAGGATCTCACTCTAGCAGAGGCTGACCTGGAATTCACTATGTAGTCTCAGGGTGGCTTTGAACTCACAGCGATCCTCCTACCTCTGCCTCCCAAGTGCTGGGATTAAAGGTGTGTGCCACCATGCCCAGCAAGAATTTTTTTAAAGGGCTGGAGAGATGGCTTAGCAGTTAAGGTGCTTGCCTAAGGACCCAGGTTCGATTCTCCAGGTCCCACGTAAACAAGATGCACAAGGTGGATACATGCATCTGGAGTTCATTTGCAGTGGCTAGAGGCCCTGGTACACCCATTCTCACTCACTCTCTTTGTCTCTAATAAGTAAATAAAAAATAAAATCTTTAAAAAAATTTTTTAAAAATTAATGGACAATATAAGAATCCTCTAAAGCTTCTCCAACATTTCAGAGGGTAAAATTCTTTAGAATTAAAAAAATTTAGAGAGGGGCAAACATTTTAAATGTACTTAAGAAGAACAAATAAAACTCAATTTAAAAACCCTCATATGCTAGAGATGGCTTAGTGATTAAGCCAGTGATTAGCAATTAAAGTGCTTGCCTATGAAGCCTAAGGACCCATGTTCAATTTCCTATAACCCACATAGCTGGATGCACATGGTGGCACAGAGGCTGTGATGCACCCATTCTGTCTCTATCTTTCTCTGTTTGCAGGTAAATAAAAGTTACATATATGAATGTCAACAGGAGTTAAAGTCTCATTTTGCATGTCTTTAATCCAAAGGTAGGAACATTTTACAACTTGCCCCACCTACCTCTCTTGTTCAACTGCACTAATGTTCTGTAAACAGGTACTCAAGGGTTAAAAGCAATCAGTCTAAAATATTATCAACGCATTAAAAAATCATCTTATAGTCTCTCTCACATCTTTACAAATCAAGAGTTTTACAACTTACCGAAATAGGTCCAAGTTACTGTACTTTTCAAACCCAGGTTTAAAGAAGGATGCAATAAATTTCCGCAAAAATGGAAGAAGATTATCGCCTTGATTCTATTTAAAAAGGGGGAAAGGAGAGATGTATATCAGGCTTACAATGTTTAATTAAAATATTCAAAAGGAGAAAAGATCTTTAGTTTGTTTGTTTATTTTTGTTTTTTGAGGTAGGGTCTCACTTTGGCCCAGGCTGACCTGGAATTCACTATGTAGTCTCAGAGTAGCCTCGAACTCACAGTGATCCTCTTTCCTACCTCTGCCTCCCAAGTGCTGGGATTAAGGGCGTGCGCTACTACTCCCAGTGAAAAGATCTTTTTTACAAGTCATTAATTAGATTAAATTTATGGTTAGATGGAAGATAGAGTAAGGGTTGGAATACATTTAGCTAACTTCTATATTCTCACCTCTGAATTACATTCAATGAACTGTTAACCAACTTATATAAATTATATATTATATAATATCATATCATATTATATTAATTACTAAAGATTATTTTTGGCACTGTGGTAGGGCTTAGACTATCCTCATGAGTACCCCTTGTACTCACTTGTGTTCTTGCCCATGAGTACTTCTTAATGTAGTCTAGAAAGCAGCTATAACAAAAGCCCCTGAGTCAGTGCAAAGGCGGGCAGTGAAAGATGGAAAGCCCAACACAACCTGCAAATGGGCTAGGATGGACATGCTTCCTGGATAAGTTATTGATGAAGAAATCTAAAACCCCCAAATCATATTTAAGAATCATAAGTCACTTTTTACCTGCAAGAGGAAGAATTTGCACATATAATAAAAAATCTCTGCATTCTGAGGATTTTTTTCAAATGCAGTGAGCCACACTGCTCTGGCTTTGTCCTGCTGATCAGTCTGCAAATATAAAGCAGCTAGGGTTTCCAGTAACTGGCAGTTCACAGGACATGATTCCAGTAAACCTTCACAGAGCTCCACTGCTGCCTCAAACCTGAGCAAGAAAAAGAATGGCTAAGCACACTTCTGAAAAGACCTATCTTCAGCACAGGGTTAGGTGCTTGTTAATTAAGTTTTACCTCTCTAGAAGCTGCTGCAGAGCAATCATGTTCTCATAAAGTGGAAGACAGACCTCTATTTTTTCCGCATCGCTAAGGCTCTCATCTGTGCAAGCTTTTACGGCATCTACCACAAAACAAACATTTCATGCGTTATTTTACCAACTCAGAGAGACCAATGGGGGGGATAAACATCCTTTCACTTTGGCCTACTGCCCTTCTCATCTTGACTGAACTCCTGGCATTTATCCAAACGAGTTCATTTCAGATAGCTCCAAGCTCCTCAAATTCAATACATTACCCTCATTTTCCTATAAGAATACAACCATTCAATATGAGAGCCCACATTTATCAATGTTTGTGCATAAACAAGTGTCTCTAATTATCTTAAACTTTCTTAAAACTCATGCCAAGAAAGAATCACAAAACTAATTATGTTTTCTCTGATCATTTCAACAGTCTTTTGTGGTGCTTCACAGCTCTCTGAATGTCTCTCCCTAAATTAGATGCTTCCTTTATTCCTTCAAAACATATAGTTTATAGAGAATCATGAGTAAACTGATATTATCAACACTGGTACTGTAATTTGTACTGACTGATGTTCTAAGCATTTACACTTACCTTCAAAAACTGCTAACAACAGGTCAGGATTAGTCTTTACATCTTGAACTGCTTGCCATGGCATTACAAATGGTTCGGTGTTAACAATTCTTGAAGGATTAGCATTAGATGGATCATAAAATTTTGAAGGGAGAATGTTGAATTCAGTGAGATGTATGTAGGCCAGCCATGCTAAGCATCGATCACTTGTTTTAAGGTATTCAGCTACTATTTCATCATTAGCCATTTTTAATGCATTCTAAATAAAATTTTAAAAAATAATCTGTTTTTAAATTAAAGAAATTATTCTTATTCATAAGACTTAAATCTAAAGAATAAAACATATTTTGTTTACAAAAAACATATTTCTTTAAAGTGACTTTTTACATGCCTAAGTGAAAATTTTGACAATCACCTATTTTTCATGAGCTCTCTATCCCAGATTTGTGTAATTTCTACTATCTTAAAGTTTATTGCCCAAGTAATGAAATAAAATATTTGTAAATTTTAAGTGCTTTAATACTTAAAAATCTAGTAAGCTGAAGAGAAGAACAGCAAAAAGAATACCTCCCAAAGTATATACCTATACAGGTAATTTCCATATGGATTCTTTTCAAGTTTATATTTTGATGTTATAGACACCTAACGTATGATCTTTCCAAGTAAACCTAAGAACCCTAAAAGATAGTATGTT